>NC_083282.1:78021554-78343844 GCF_963506605.1 Zootoca vivipara | reverse complement strand
AAAGAGAGAGAGAGAGAGAGAGAGAAAGAAAGAAAGAGAAAGAGAGCCTATTCAGTGGTAGCCCCCATTTGTGGATCATTCTCCCCAGAAAGCCTTGTCTTGCACCTTCCTTAATTCCTTTTCAGCAGCAAGCAAAGACCTTCCTGACACTACTTCCCCACTCCTCTTTATATCTCCTTAACATATTTTAACATTTCAAGGCTGCAATAGTATATCCCCTGGCAAAACATCCCGGGGACCATTGGATACATCAGATCTCCCTCTCCAAAGTCAGATTCCTCGTTCCCATTGCCTTGGCAACTAGAACCAGAAAGGAGGCCAGTTTGAGAGCACTTCAGTGATGGGCAGCTGGGCAGCTTTGATCCAAGGGAGCCATTGCCCTTCTGATTCCCCAGCATGCCCTCTGTCACGGTCCGGTCGGCGGGCGGTTGAAGCCCTGCCTGAGGACAAGGACCAGAGGCAAGATGGTGGTGTAGAAGCAGGAACAGGTGCAAGGATGAGGGTCCAGCAGCAGGCAGTCACAGGGTCAAGGAGCAAGGCGGGGGCGAAGGTCTGGGAGTCAAGGAGCAAGGCGTCGGCAAGGCAAAGGTCCAAAGGTCGAGGAACAAGGCATTGGCAAGGCGAAGGTCCATGGGTCAAGGAGCAAGGTGAAGGTCCAAGGATCAAGGAACAGAAGGCCAGATGCAACAAGGCAGGGATTGCGTTGCTGTGGCAAAGAGCTGAAGGGAAATGCTGAGCGTTATTCCTCCCAGCTCTTGCCACCAGGTGCAGTGAGTTATCAAGTGGCCTCACCTGAGTGGCCACTCCTAGCTTCTCCAGCACAAGCTGAGGCAGGCCCCAGTCCTGCAGAGCACTACAGGCCCCAGAGCCTGACTCCTGCCCATACTCCTGACACCCTCAAACCGGGAGGGGGAGGGGAATGAGAGCAGCTCAGGAGCTGATGTAAATCTTTCCCATCTCTTTCCCTTTCTACCCTCCCAGTCTAACACCAACAGAGGTTGGATGATAATTTATTTCCTTTGGCCCAACGCCTCAAGATTGCAACCTAAATGCTATTTCAGGCTTTGTTTAATTGCTGGCAATTAATTTGTTTTAACTTGCCCATAGGTCTTCTAGTGTTTCTTTGACCAGGGGCATTGCAATGGGGGGGCGCCCGGGCTCCACTCTCCGGGGGGCAGTGCGGCGTCCCCTCGCCACCTCCACCAACGGCCGCCGCATGTGCCCGCCCCTCGCCTCGCCGGAGCAGACAGAACGGCTTGCTCGGCTTGCGCTTTGATTCTTTCTGCTTGGGCGAGGCGAGGGGTGGGCTGCTGACGCCCTCTCTGGCCTGCCCCTCGCCTCGCCCAAGCAGAAAGTATCAAAGCGCAAGCCGAGCAAACTGTGGCACGGAGCGAGTTTTACAGAGCTCCAGCACCGCTGCCGCCAGCACCAAACCCGCTCCATAGTGCTCAGCGTCGCTCCGTAGTGACGTATGGATGCATCCCTACATCACTACGGAGCGACGCTGCATGCTACAGAGTGGGTTTGTTTTTTTTTTTTAAATACATTTTATTCCAATTTTCCGAATTCAACAAATTAACAAAACCAATCTTTTATACAAAATCTTATATTCACATCTTTTACCTTGCTCCGCCGAGCTATGACTTCCCCCCCTCCCTTCATGCGGGTTTCTTGTTAATTCCTTTTTTTGCAGTTCCTTTTTTAACATATTGGTCAATTCGTAAGGTTTATTTTAATCCTGCGAGAGTTTTTAATGATCTACAGTTTTTCTCCATATAGTCCACATATTTACTCCAGTCCTTTTGAAACCTTGTCTCCCCCTGGTCACGAATCTTGCATGTCAATCTAGCAAGTTCAGCATAGTCCATCATTTTTATCTGCCACTCCACAATTGTAGGTAATTCCTGTAATTTCCATTTTTGGGCTAACAAAGTCCTAGCCGCGGTTGTTGCATACATAAACAGTGTTTGATCTTCTTTTCTAATCTCTCCTCCTATTATTCCTAACAAAAATGCTTCTGGTTTTTTTGGAAAGGTATATCTAAACATCTTTTTCAATTCATTATATAAACTTTCCCAAAATCTTTTAACTTTTTCGCATGTCCACCACATATGATAAAATTCACCATCTTTCTCTTTACATTTCCAGCAACTTTTATCACTCATTCTATACATTTTAGCTAACTTAACTGGAGTTAAATACCATCTGTACATCATCTTATATACATTTTCTTTCAAGGCAGTACATGCTGTAAATCTTAAAGTTTGATTCCATAGTTTCAACCACGCATCATATTCAATATTATGCCCCAAATCTTTTGCCCATTTAATCATCACTTCTTTTGTCAACTCATCTTTTGTATACCACTCCAACAACAGATCATACATCTTTGCCAAAAGCTTTGTTTTGCCTTCTAGCACTTCTATTTGAAATTTGGATCTTTTATCCTCAAAACCTATTTTTCTATCTTCTTTAAGCACATCATTTATTTGATGGTATTCTATCCATCCTGTTAACACTCCTTTAATGTCCTCAAAAGGTTTTAAACTCCATCCTTTTTCAGTTTTCGACAAGATTTCCTCATACGTGGCCCGCCTCTTTTCCATATTTACTTTCTTAACTGTTAATACCTCTGCTGGTGAAACCCACCAGGGTGTTTTAGTCTCTAACAGCCTTTTATTTCTTTCCCACACCTCGTACAGAGATCTTCTTATCACATGATTCGTAAACCCGGTATGTGATTTCTTTTTGTCATAACATAAATATGCATGCCATCCAAATCTATTGTTAAAACCTTCCAAATCTAACAAGTCCGTATTCTCTAGAGTTATCCATTCTTTTATCCAACAGATACAGGACGCTTCATAATAAAGTCTCAAGTCTGGCAGGGCGAATCCACCTCTTTCTTTCTTATCTACCAAAATCTTATGTTTTATTCTAGGTTTTCTCCCCTGCCAGACAAATCTTGATAAAATCTTTTGCCACTCTTGGAATTGCCTCGTACCTTTAACCACAGGTATAGTTTGAAATAGGAATAACATCTTAGGTAATACATTCATCTTTATTGTTGCAATTCTTCCTAAGAATGACATTTTCATATTAGTCCATCTTTCCAGGTCTTTCTTTATTTCCTTCCATACTTGTTCGTAATTATCACTGTAAAGATTAATATTCTTTGCTGTCATCCATATTCCCAAATATTTTACCTTTTTAGCCACGTCGAGTCCATGTTTTAACTGTAATTCCTGTTTTTCTTCTTTCGTCATATTCATTGCCATAACCTTGGTTTTTTGTCTATTTAATTTGAATCCTGCCAATTGACCAAATTTCTCCATTACTTCTATAGCTTCTGCAACACTTTCCTTTGGATTTTCCAATGTTAAAACTAAATCATCTGCGAAGGCTTTCACTTTAAATTGCTTTGCACCTACCTTAATACCTCTAATTGTAGATAGGTCTCTTAATCTGATCAATAATATTTCCAGGACCATGATGAACAATAACGGTGATAAAGGGCAACCTACAGAGTGGGTTTGGCTGCCCTGTAAAACTCGCTCCGCACCACGGCTTGCTTGCAGTTTGATAGCGGCGGAGCTCCAGCACCACTGCAGCCAAACCCGCTGTGTACTGCGCATGTGCACAGCGTCCCTCTGTAGTGACGTAGGGACGTACAGTACTGTGTCACTACATCACTACGCAGCACGTCACTACAGAGGGAACGCTGCGCGCCAAGGGGCGGGGTGCTGCCCCCGGTACTAGGGGGGCTTGCAACGCTGCTGTCTGTGACTGTGCCAGTGTTGTTGATATTTGGTTTTATTATTATTATTATTGGTTTGCTTGTTGTTAGGAATTCCTTGTATTTTGCATATATCTTGATGGGCTTTTCATCAGGTGCAGAAGCAGCTCACTGGGAGCCAGCTTCCTGGCAGGTGGGTTGCTGTTGCTTAGCAGAAGGGAAAGCAGTAGGGGTGAGGTGACGGGCAAGTCAGTGCGGTGCAAACACACCATCAAGAGCACCAGATTTGCTCCTACTCTGCACCAGCCTCCTCACTGCCTCCACTGTCCCCCACCAACAGCAACTCAAATGCCAGGAAGCTAGCATCTTCACTCCAAGCTGCTCAACCACTTCTGATCACAGTCATTGTGGGCCCAGGCGCAGGAAGTGTGTGGAGCCATTAGTATTGGGTTGAAATAGGCCACAACAAGAAGACAGCTGGGTGAACTGCAAAATGCAGGGCTAGTAAGGCCCCCAGCCCAGAGTCATCTATACATATAAGGTGGAATTCAACATAGCATTCAGTGGGGTTGTCTGCAAGCAGAACAAGGTCTGCTTGTGCAATGGGACTTCGCCCACCCTGTTTCCCCATGCCATGTTGCAATGTGGGTACATTATTTACATATGCCACTGATGGCTACCATTTATGTTGCCTGCTATTAATGAATGAGCTGGGCACAAAATGTGGTTTTTGCGAACCGTTTCCCCTTAAACATTTCCTAGAAATAATGCTTGTGGGTGTGAAAGGCTGGTTGCTACACACCAGAAGCTGACGTTGTATCAGATTGAATAAGGAAATAATTATTTTCCTCCGTTTTTGCAAAACGTTGTGTTGCTTATTAATATTGTGAAATAGCCAGAATATTGGACTACTGAAGCTTGTTTCAATATATATAAATAGTAAACAGAGGCATGAGTGCATCAGAAAGGGGAAAGGCTGTAGCTCAGTCAGAGACCATGTGCTTTCCACATGGAAGGTTCCAGATTCGATCCCTAGCATCTCCATGTGGGGACAGTATAGACTGAAAGACTTTGAAACCTTGGAGAGCCGCTGTCTTTGGTACTTGTCTTGTATGTGTCCTTCGGTAGCCAATGTACTGAATATTCCAGATCTCATTGGACTACAGGTGGTGACCATTTTAGGTGTGTCCAAATGATGGGTGATCGCCAATGCGAAGATCCTTTTGGACCCGGAAGAGGGAAGAACGGGGGCAGAAAAGGGGTAGAATGGGGGTGGAGTAGAATGGGGGTGGGGCACGCTTATGTGAGGTTCACCAGTGCACCTGGGGGCCAGAAGGGTTTGGATTTGATATCCCGCTTTATCACTACCCTAAGGAGTCTCAAAGCGGCTAACAATCTCCTTTCCCCTCCTCCCCCACAACAGACACCCTGTGAGGTGGGTGGGGCTGAGAGACTTCAGAGAAGTGTGACTAGCCCAAGGTCACCCAGCAGCTGCATGTGGAGGAGCGGAGACGCGAACCCGGTTCCCCAGATTAGAAGTCTACCGCTCTTAACCACTACACCACACTGGCTCTCAGAACCCCTGCGTGAAATGGCCGTCCCCTGTACTCCAACTCCCATTGTCCCTGGCCGTTGGTCACACTGGCTGATAGGCACTGTAGTCCCACAAAATCTGGCTACCCACAACCACACTAGCCACCCCTGTATTGACCAATGGTCTAACTCAGGATAAAGTTGCTTCTTGCGTTTTCTCAGGATTTAGAAAAAAGCATAGTTCAGAATGCCTTGTGGATTTTTCATTTTTCTTACAGAGGTACATTTTTTACATACATGCATCAAAAAAGTCATCCATATATGTCATAGCTGCCAAGTTATCCCTTTTTTTAAGGGATTTTCCCTTATGCTGAATAGGCTTCCTCACGAGAAAAGGGAAAACTTGGCAGCTATGATATATGTATGTACGTACGATGCATTAGCTTTGTCTAGAGGAGGTGTAATGAAAGGGAAATACTTCTATTCCCTTCCTGACATGACTGCCCTTCTGGGCTCTTAGGTTCCCTCCAGGGCCGGCCCACCCATTTGGTTTGCTGAGGCATTCACCTTAGGCGGCAGACTGGCGACAGCTGAGAAGGGCAGTACTGTAGATCTGGAAAAGAACAAAGGAGTAGGAGGGGCCGAATAGACATTGTATGTGCTAGACCCCAGACATATTTTTGGTCCCACTGCTGATCTTGGATAATCGGAGAAACCAAGGAAAAAGACTCCATGCTAGTGTCTCTCATAACATTTGAAGATGTGACCACTCAATGAAATAATAATAGCTTTGGGACAGATGAAGATTGAAGAAACTCGATCTCAGGACGCAAGGGAGAAACGTGCTAAGAGGGAAGGCACACTTGGCAAATCCACGCCGTGATCAACTCCCGCCTGGAAACCAATGTCCCCACTGTGGAAGGACGTGTGGATCCAGAATTGGCCTCCACAGTCACTTACGGACCCATTGTTAAAATCGTGTTTATGGAAGACAATCACTCGGCTACGAGTGATCGAAGAAGAAGAAGAAGAAGAAGAAGAAGAAGAAGAAGAAGAAGAAGAAGAAGAAGAAGAAGACCACCCCTCAACTGTCCCAGGAAAACCAGGACATGTCGTTTTTTCATGACAGGCATTTTTGGGGGTCCACAATCTCACCCAGATCATGTGACTCACCCGGGAGCGCAGCCTGGATGACGTGCAGCCTGGTTTGGGGCCTGGATATGTTGGAGGGTTTAATAATAATAATACATTTAATGTCAATGTACAACCTGTGAACAATGAAATTAACTGAGCCTCCCCCCCAACACTCATGATATAAGTCATTTTTAACATGCAGCATATGCTTAATTTAGTCGGTTTGCTGCCACGAGATGTGGTGGCCGGCCTTAGGCACTGCGGCTTTAAAAAGGGATTAGACAGATTCACAGAGATGTGCATTTATGGCTTCTAGCCATGGAGTCTACAGATTCATGGATGTTGCATTTCAGGCCCTGCTTGTGATTGGGCTTCAGGCAACAGCAGCTGGCTAGTAGTTGCTGTGGCAAACAAGATGCTAGGATATTTGGACTTTTTCATCTGATCCAGCAGGGCTCATTTTATATATTTATGTTTTTATTCAACTGTATAAAAATGTTTCCCCCTAAAGTATACCCGGAGAAGGAATGGGTCCCCTTCTGCTGCCGTCTTGATGAGGTCTGAAGGAAGCCGCAGCTGCTGGAAGAACAGAACCATTAACGTCAACAAGGGCCTGATCAAAAGACAGAGCCAGAAACCCTCTTACGGCCTGGATGTGTCACCCCAGCAATAAATATGAACAGCTTCTCGTTCAGGGGGATTTCCCCCCCCCCTTTCTATTAGCATCACTCACATCCTCATTAGCTCCTGACCCCATTCCCTGTCACTTTGCAGATCGCCTCCTTTCCCTTCATAATTCCAATAACTCATTCCAGCTTGCACAATTAAAAACAAAACACGTCGCAAATGACATCTGGCGTCTGCCTGCATTTTTCCTCCCTGCAGCAATGGCCCAGGCCCATCCTATCGTTGAGGATTTAGCCCATGGTTTCTTAAGCCACGCTTTTCAGAGGAGAAACCCAGAGGAACATCTGCAAGACACTTTAACTGTTGCAAACGTCCATCTATTTGCTTGCACGCAGTTTATCCGTTTCTGCAAATCCAGCGCAGCGTCGTATTTTGAGAAGCTGCCACGTGCAGACAGCAGTTGATGCCCTTGCAGGTACTAATTTGGTGGATGAGGAATGTTCAGGATTCAAGCACAAGAGATCTCTGACCAATTCAATTTATGCTCTGCAGTCTGTGTTCTTTGTGTATCAGGTGTTGCGTATCATGTCAAATGCTGCCACTTTTTTGGGGTGGGGTGGGGAGTGGGTTGATTTCTGCTCTTTCTGATGACACGGCTATGAATACTATAACCCTGTCAGTGATGTCCTGCTTGCATAGCATTTGTAAATGTCTTTCCCCCCAAATCACCCCTGCAGTCTTCGCTGTTCTTGTTGCAGAAGTAACAGTCGCTGAAGAGGCAAGCCTTCTCAGTTCTAAAAGTAGCTAGTCTTTGTCAGTGGAGAACACTGCAATTAGAGAGAGAGAGAGAGAGAGAGAGAGAGAGAGAGAGAGAGAGAGAGAGAGAGAGAGAGAGAGAGAGAGAGAGAGAGAGAGAGAGTCAAGTTCCATCTGTGAATAGGGGGGGGGTGTCTTCATGGCTGAAGACAAAACCCTCCTTCCTGAAGATAACTGTTTAAAAAATACAGTAAAATATAGGAAAGTTTATGAGTCCACATTGGAATGCAATAATTTTCCAGATGTCTTTCCTATTTGCTGCAAGTGACCAGCAGTAATGTAGACAGTTTGATGCAGTGAGGGAAAATTTGTTCTATTAACTTGCAGTGAGCAGAATGAGTGCTGCTCTGTGCCTCCACTTGCCCTGCTAATTCAAGCCTATTGGTCATTTGCCTTCAGTTCTTTGTTTCAAATAGTGTGCACCAAAGTTGCAGAAGACACAAGGGAAGTGAGGATCTCGAGGAAGAAGACAAGTTTAGGTATGCAAATGCTACTCATAACTCCCTTTTAAACTTAAAGCAACTCTGGGGGGAGGAGGCAGTTGCCAGAGCAAAATTGTGAACAAAAATGCAGCTGACTTATCTCTTCATTGAACTTTATAATCCAATATGCACATATTTCATATAATTGTAAAGTTGGAAGGGTACCCAAGGGTCATCTAGTCCAACCCCCTACAATGCAATACTCTTTTGCCCAACGTGAGGCTCAAACCCACGACCCTGAGATTAAGGGTCTCACACTCTACCGACTGAGCTATCTCATGTAGTCATTTGAAAGCAAGTCTTAATATTAAGAAGTGCACATTAGGCAAAACATTGATTCAACCAAGACTGTGTACAAATATGCATATATTAGGGCAAAGTGAGCATAACAATTACTAAACAAAAATAAAAAACACACACACCCTTGCGAAAATGCATTGTATTAAGGGAAATAACTTTCAAAAATGTCCATATTAGGCAAAATTCATTCAATGGTCAGCACATGACATAATGCACAGCCAGAGCAAAGATCTGGGTTATAGAGCAGCCCAATGAAGAGTTGCTCTTACTTAGTGTGTGACAGCATTCAAAGAATAACTTTTGAAGTTAAGCAATGCATTACACACAGAGTTGAAGTATGGTTAAAAATAGGCATTGCTGTAAACCAGGGGTTGGCAAGGTTTACCTCGCCTGGGCCTTAGGTTGCCGACCCCTGCTGTAAACCATGCTTGTACAACTTGTTGGTGATGTACCAAAATGGACACAGTTGCCTCAAATTCCACATGTTTGCTGCCTGCCAGTAAGTATGTGGCACCCAGCAAGCCCCAATGAGTGGCTGGTGGACTTAGCTTGAATCAGTGGATCATACTGTACATTGCTCTGGCTTGCTGCAGAAACCCTTAGCAAAATGATCCAGGCAATTAAAGATGATTTCCCCAATGGTAAACATGATCCAGCCCAAGCTTTGAACATGTTCTTAAATCCCCCCCCCATAGTTCAGCGAATCTTACGGTAAAAGTGCACAACTTTGGCTGGCTCATGACCGATTTGTTTGTTTGTCATTCTATTTATACCCTGCCTCTCTGCCAGTAGGCACTCAAGGCAACTTAAAACCCAGCAATTAACAATATATACACAATATCAACAATAAAACCGAGATGTGAGCACAAAAACAGCAATTATCTTAATCGCAAGGAAAAGCACAGGGCCTGTTAAAGCTTAGCAGAACAAAAAGGCCTTTGCCCTCTTCCTAAGAATGAAAAATGACTGAACCAACTAAGCAGACCTCTCTAGGATGGGAGAGCCAAGGATAAGGAACATCTACTGAAAATTGCCTACTCCATGGAGCCATAAATGCTGCCCCTAATATTGAAGGTACACTGAGCATGGGCCTACCTTGAAGATCTCAGTAAGGGAGAGGATTGATAATCTAGTTCAGAGATGGGGAACCTATGGCTCTCCAAATGTTTGTCAGGCCACAATTTCCATCATCTCTGACCATTGGCCATGCTTGCTGTGGCTGAGGCAGGCACACCAACTCTAGGAATCTGAGGTGTCTTTGGCCCCCTCAATATTTGTTGGAAGGAGGCCGTTCCCCTACAATGTTGAGGTGGCGGAGGAGGCTGGACATGGAGCCAAGCGTGGCACAGCTTCACTGACCAGCTCCTCCATAGTGCTCAGCCTCCTCCAGGTGACTCGACGCCGCATGCATGTGATGTGCATCAGGGCCCCTCAATCTGGGGGGCAACTCTGGGCTGTGGACAGTGGACTGAGCAAGCACACAGGACAGCTGGTGGTCATAGTATTTCTCACTACGATGAGGTGTATATTCCTCCCTTGCCAGGTTCTTCCCATTCCCAGGCACATCATTCTGAGAAACCCTTTGGGCTACTTTTGTACTAGCACAGATCCTTAGGTTGGTTGTTATATAAGAATGACATATTAATGCTGTGGGTTGGCTGTACATCACATATACAGTACAAGGTGGTGCAGCCAAGCCGTATTATCCTTAGCACAGATACATGGAGCTGCCAGGGTGATTTCATTGAAAATGTCTCTGCCTCATTGTCTCATAATGTCCCAATTGCAAAAGCATAGCATTATGGCAGACCTGTTACTTCTTCTGTTATGCAAAGTGGTTCCTTTAGCTGGTGGATTCGGGTTGCTTCCCACACTATCAGTTTATTCTGCTTGTGTGAATCCGTTGCTCTTTTCTTTTTTAAAATGAGAACTTGCTCTGATATGAGGATCACTGCCTTGTGGACTTATAAGAGTTCCCGTTCATTCGATGGGGGTGGGGAGAAGATTCTGCAAGGGGTTGGAGGAAAGGCAACTACTTTGAACTTGACCAGAGTGAGGGAAAAGCTGTTTGAGTGGGCTTCCTGGAAGTAGTTTCGGAGAGGTACAATGATACACTGATGCTTTTGGACTTTGCTGCTTTATGACTTTGGGAGAGGGCCAGAGACAGAACGCAGGGCCTGCAGGCGAGAGATCCCAAGTTCAATCTCCAGTATCTCCAGGGAAAGTCTTTTGGCTGAGAGCAACGGCCAGTCAGCTTGGGAAATATTAGATGGGCCAATGGTCTGACTCTGTATGTTCCACTTCCTTTGTTAACACAAGGGGAATGGGAGAGGAAGGGAAGAGGGCTTCTCCATTCAGTTCAATGGAACTGCCTTCACTGGCCAAGAAAGTGAAGGCAGGTGCATTTTCTAGAGTTTCATCTGTGCATTGCAGCATAGCTGCCAAGTTTTCGCTTTTCTCGCGAGGAAGCCTATTCAGCATAAGGGAAAATCCCTGAAAAAAGGGATAACTTGACAGCTATGTGCAGCACACATGCAACTTTGCTGTAGGCACCTGGGTACAGCATATGTGCAAGTCATGTTGTACCTAATATCACACTCAGGCCTTCTCAATACTTGGGGAGCAATTCAGCATTCTGTTATGACCATCATTCTGTCAGAGCAAGCATTTCAGCTGGCCAACGTCCCCTCTTCTCCCCATGTGCTGTTCTGAAGGTTCTCCTGACCCTGACCCCAAGTAATTTTTGTGTTTTTGGGGGGGGGGGGAGAGCAGGGGGCACACAATATGAGGAAAGGGGGAACAGCCCCATTGTCTCTGTTCCATCCCCACCCTGGCAAGTGAAGCCCTTTTGCTGGTGGGAGGGCATCTCTGCCACTCCACACATCCCCATGCATGATGCTTCTGCATGTATTTGCTGATAAGCCTGTTGCATCCCATTCCCACATTTTTAGTCCTCATGAAAGCTTGCACCTGAAGTCGTATTTAAATGTGCATTCCAAAAATATTTTTTCTCTTAAAATGCACATTTGAAAATATTTTGGTGGGTTGGTGGTTTTTCTAACTGCACTGGAATATTTGGGCCATGGGAAAAGCAAGTAAATTCTGATCCACACATTAATCCCAGAGGTGTTATTAGGTCAGTTTGTTATCAGCATTCACAAGAACTGCATTCCTTGGGCACTCACCCCCACATTCATTAATCTTTTTGGAGAATAGCCCCTTTATTGCTTAAGCTACCCAGGCTCCCTCTACGTATTTCAGCAAAAGAGCCTGGAAAACGAAAAGGCTCGGTAAAAAGAAAGTGTGCAGCCTCAGGAAAAGAAAACTAGATGACCCACCAGAAAGAAAAAGGAAATTAGCTGAGCTATGGGGAATCAATTTTTGCAGCTCATCCTGGTGCCACCCTGTTTGTTTGTGCTGACAGCAAAGGAAAAAATGATGCATTTTGAAGTTCCTATAGTAGCCTACATCTGATATTATTAGAATATTTGTCTTGCAGGCGGGATATTTGTGGATACGCACAGCATGGATCCTACACAGGACTCTGTTTGCTTGCTAAAATATATGCATATGCACAAGCCCCAAAGAGCAGCATTTAAAAATTGCATCTGCTGCATGTGATGAAGAAACACAAATACAATCTATATGTTTCTGTGTCGACGTTTGTGATGGTTCACATCATAAGGTAAAGGGGGTAACAGGGTCAAGGATAAAATTAACTAATGCTATTGGTCTTTTGTGAATACAGTGGTGCCTCACTAGACGAAAACCCTGTAAGACAATTTTTTTCGCTTAATGAAGAGATTTTTCTAGCGAAGGTTGCCTCGCTAGACGAATTCGTTTTACGAAAAATTCATCTAGCGAATCACGGTTTCCCATAGGAATGCATTGAAATTCAATTAATGCGTTCCTATGCGGGAAAATCCCCCCCCAATGCATTACTATGGGATTTGCTAGACAAATTTTTCGTTATACGAATTGAACCGTGGAACGAATTAAATTTGTCTAGCGAGGCACCACTGTATGCTGATGTGCCAAAGTCTTAGTTCACTACTTCATGTATGTAGTCCTCCTGGAAATGCCACCTAGTGGCAAATAATGAGAACCACTTTCCTTTTGGGAAACTCCTCCTGCTTAATCTGCATAACTCCACCTCTTCATATACACCTGACAGATGGGCTTAGAAAATGTAGATTGAGCCATGATATGGTGAATAATAATAATAATAATAATAATAATAATAATAATAATATATTATTATTTATACCCCGCCCATCTGGCTGGGTTTCCCCAGCCACTCGGGGCAGCTTCCAACCGAATGTTAAAAACAATACAGCATCAAACATTAAAAACTTCCCTAAACAGGGCCGCCTTCAGATGTCTTTTAAAAGTAAAATAGTTGCTTATTGCCTTGACATCTTCTGGGAGGGCGTTCCACAGGGCGGGTGCCACTACCGAGAAGGCCCTCTGCCTGGTTCCCTGTAACCTCACTTCTCGCAATGAGGGAACCGCCAGAAGGCCCTCGGTGCTAGATCTCAGTGTCCGGGCTGAACGATGGGGGTGGAGACGCTCCTTCAGGTATACAGTTGCCGTCTTGGCCTGTGTTGGAGCAGATTCTCAAGACCGGCAACAAATACAAACACAGGCAATTTGCGATGGCTCTTCAAGATACCTTCAGAAGCAAAGGAGGAGGTGGACCTCAAACTTGTTTTAGAAAAATGTGCATGTGTTGTGTTAATATTGTTCTTCTTTGTGTATTATGCCTCTTTCCCAGGAATTGGGAAAGCAAAGATGCATATTGAAAATGGTGTACTAATTCTGCCTCTTTGGTTACGGTAACAGCCACCACCATATCAAATGGATCACGTGAGTCCAACTCCAGAAAGTTTACACGCTTTTATTTTTCAAGGGAGAAATCCATATATCATTTTCTGGTATGAATTCTCACCCCAAGGAAGTACAGAGTGTTGATGGGTGTTTCACGAACAGTTTCACTGAGACTCCTGTCGCAACTCAACTTTTCCTGGTTGTATCATTCCTACACTGGATCTTGCAAAATCCTCTGGCGGAGTTGCCTTTGCTTTTGGAACACCCTGCATTATTGATTGATTGATTATTTTCAGATGCTTGTGGAAAGCAGTCAAAAGCTTAATTATTGTAATAGTAATATATTTCTACCATCCATCACCCAGTGGTATGCAGATCTCACTGCCCTTTCTACATTTAAATGGATGGCTAATAATAAATCAATGTCATTTAGAGATCTGTTTGGACACGTGGACTACTGATTTGGTGCTGATAACACCAAAGTTGCAGGTTCGATCACGTATAGGACAGCTGCTTTTTCCATCATTGCAGGGAGTTGGACTAGATGATACTCAGAGTCCCTTCCAACTCTACAATTCTATGACTGTCATTGTCAGCTGTCCATGGATTTTTGCTGGAGTTTTAAATAATAACAATCATATTTCTTTCCTTCTTTTCTGTTACAATTGCAAATTAACAACTGGGGGAAGTAATATATTAATAAAAAGGCATTTCAGTTGATTCACAAAATAGGCAAAGTGATTTAGAAATAAGAATAATATAATACAACATGGAAAAACAACATTACAAAAAGCAAAGCACAATATGTGGTAACTATAAAAGCAACACTTCTGTTCCCTAACATATTTCTAACCACCACAGACAACTGCCAAGGAGAAAAAAGCTGCCGCCAACTCTTGGACAGAAAAAAAATGAACACCCAAATGCCACTTGAACCCTCTGATTCAAGCTAAGCCCACCAGCCACTTGCTGGGGCTTGCTGGGTGCCACATATTTACTGGCAGGCAGCAATGCCTGTGATATGAGAAACAGATTTGCCTGGCGAAGTTAATGCCAGTGTCAGGCAAGCCTCTTTGGGAGAGCATTTCCTACATGAGGGAAGGGGACATGGACACTATTGAATAGGCCCCATTCCCTCATCCCAACCCTTTGGACAACTGCCAGAGGGTGAAAAGAAAGGACTCGGATGATGCTGGCTTTGGTGGAGGCTTGCATGCATAAAGGCTAACAATAACAGAAGCCAAGACAATCCACCTGCATTTATGAGATCCACAAGATTTGATGGAGTATTTCAAGGACCTGTCTTCCTTCTTTCAGGAACTACAGTGGTACCTCTACTTACGAATTTAATGCATTCTGAACGCACATTTGTAAGTCGAAAAAAATTGTAAGTTGAATCCCATAGGAATGCATTGGGAGAAAAAATTCGCAAGTAGAAGCAACCCTATCTAAAAATTCATAAGTAGAAAAAATCCTATCCAAACCACATCCAAGATGGCGGACGGAGCTCCATTCGTAAGTAGAAACATTCGTAAGTAGAGTTATTTGCAAGTAGAGGTATCACTGTATCTACTGGAAGTTGAAAGATCATCTGGAATTTGTTTTGATCCCCCATCTTGGGAGTCCACTGAATGCTTATGATTAGATTGTTGGATTTCATTGCAGTTTTATCTCCCCCCCCCATGTAGCCTCTTTGTGTTAATTTCCTCTGCAAGGTGAGACTCCAAGGCAGGTGGAGGCAAACATCACATGCTCCATCAACCCACAGAGCACAAGAGCACCACAGTTGCCCTTTCATTTGATTCACCCTCTTTCACAATTCAGGACATTTATTTGCCCTTTGCTACCCTAGCTGATGATGACTCATATCCATAACAGTAGGTCTTCCTAGGAATCCCACTGCATGCTGAATCTGAAACATGTCAGCAATCCTTTAATAAGTCAGATTGGAGGCTCTTTTGCTAGAGACCCAAAGATTCCTGTTGTTTGTGGTGGAGTCTCCTGCTTCCAGCCCTCTTTGTGGTCATTACAGTCACTAGGGGTGGATACACCAGTGGAAGTTGGTCCATCGGGCCAAATGGGACACTGTCCCATCAACTTCAGCCTCCATTTGCCTGACGTCTTACATGCAACTTGTCAGGGGTTGACTCTGTTGGCTCTGCCTGTTACTGGCACTGACTCCACCTGCGGTTGGTCTCCTGACCTTCCACCCCACCTGTTTCACTGAACACCAGCCACCGCCACAAACAACCATTTTTGTTGTGAACCACCCTGAGAGCTACAAATGAAAGGCAGTGAACAAATTTAATAAATAATAATGATTTATAAAGGTAAAGGGACCCCTGACCATTAGGTCCAGTCACAGACGACTCTGGGGTTGCGGCGCTCATCTCACGTTATTGGCCGAGGGAGCCGGCGTACAGCTTCCAGGTCATGTGGCCAGCATGACAAAGCCGCTTCTTTGTCACGGAAACGTCCTTTACCTTCCCGCCGGAGCGGTACCTATTTATCTGCTTGCACTTTGACATGCTTTCGAACTGCTAGGTTGGCAGGAGCAGGGACCATGCAATGGGAGCTCACCCCATGGCAACACCATGTGGTAAGTCGATTGTATTTAACCTCCTGACAAACAGAGAAATCTGCAGTCCTCTCTCTTGCCACTTTCATGCATTTCCCAGTCCCAGTCAGAGCACTCCCCCCCCCAATCTTTACCACTGAATTTTAGCAAATGACAATTCATGTTTTTTACTGATTGTTGTTCTTTCTGATTCAGAGGTGAAGACTGGGTTTTCATGAGGGGTGGGGGGAAAGCACTTGGACACATATTTAGAAAGCCTGGACCCATGCCTAGAAATGTGGAGCAAAGTTAAGTGTGGATGAGCCTTGATTGGCGGGGGAATTAATGTAATAATAATCATAATCATCATCATCATCATCTCTGGTTAGAACCAAGTTGAGAATGGTTTTTCTCACCCACAAATGGTGCCAAGAGTTAACAAAGCACAGCAAGGAAGAGCACGTTGTCACCAATCGCTGCTCTTGGGAATGGCCAACATTGCTGACCCAACTGCATTTTGCATGGAAACGTCACAAATCGTACCTTTGCATCTCAGCTGCTTAAAGCCCAACTGTAAACAATTTTCTGTGTCCACTAAACTTAAAAGCGTGATACATCTGTTAATCATTTTCTTGTTTCCTTGTAAATTATTTCTTGCTAAATAGTCATCTGCAGATGAATATTGTTACCATGTAGCAGAGGGATGTGGAGCCTGTGGCCTTCCAGATGTTGCTGCACTCCAACTCTTGGGATCCATAGACAGCATAGCCAATGGTCAGGCTTTGAGGAAGAGCTGTTGCTTAGTGGTAGGGCAACTGCCTTTCACGCAGAAGGCCCCATGTTCAATCCCCAGCTTCTCCAGAGAGGACTGGGAATGCCTCCTGCCTGAAATCCTGGAAAGCTGCTGCCAGTCAGTGTAGACAATACTGGGCTAGATGGAGCAACGGTCTGACTTGGTATAAGGCAGCTTCCTATGTTCCTATGATGATGGGAAATGTAGTCCAACACCTGGAGGGCCGTAGGTTCCATATTCATCATATGGAAATTGTGCCGCCTTGTCAAGAAGTGAGAAGGATTTTACCATATACATAGCAGCTGCGCATTTGCCCCCTTGGCAAATGACCAACCTGCTGAAGTCCAGAGCGAACATGCTGCCCCTAGCAGAACCCCTATTCGTGGGGAGGGCGACTGATTGCTAGCTCACTCTGGGAATTGTAGCTCTGCAGGGAAAATAAAAAAAGAGTAAAGGACCCCTGGATAGTTACAAGTAGGTAGCCGTGTTGGTCTGATGCAGTCAAAACAAAATAAAAAAATCCTTCCAGTAGCACCTTAGAGACCAACTAAGTTTGTCATAGGTATGAGCTTTCGTGTGCATGCATACTTCTTCAGATACACTGAAACAGAAGTCACCAGACCCTTATGTATAGTCAGAGGGTGGGGAGGGGTATTACTCAGAAGGGTGGTGGGAATGGGTGATTGGCTGATAGGAGTGGTAAACCTGTGGATGACCCCTGGATAGTTAAGTCCAATCAAAGGCGACTATGGGGTTGCGGCGCTCATCTCGCTTTCAGGCAGAGGGAGCTCGTGTTTGTCCACATACAGCTTTCCAGGTCATGTGACCAGCAGGACTAAACCGCTTCTGGTGCAACGGAACACAGTGACGGAAACCAGAGCACAAGGAAACGCCATTTACCTTCCCGCCACAGCAGCTTACCTATTTATCTACTCGCACTGGAATGCTTTCGAACTGCTAAGTTGGCAGGAGCTGGGACAGAGCAACGGAAACTCACCCCATCACGGGGATTTGAACCGGCGACCTTCCGATTGGCAAGCCTCAGTGGTTTAGACCACAGCACCACCCGCTCTCAGCACCCTCAACATGCCATACTTCCCACTTTGGAAGGATGCCATACCTGTTTAAAGTAGTATGATACTGCTTTGAAGGTATAGAGCAGGTGTGGCTGGCATGATTTGCTCCAGGTCTCCCCTGCTCCATCAGGGGCAACTCTGAAAAGGAGTGTGTGATCCTGTAGGATCCTCCTGATCTCCTAACCACAGGCAGGAGGCAAAACAAAATAAAAAAATCCTTTCAGTAGCACCTTAGAGACCAACTAAGTTTGTCATAGGTATGAGCTTTCGTGTGCATGCACACTTCTTCAGATACACTGAAACACACACACAGGCAGGAGGGTGTGTGTGTTGCATCTTCATCTGCATCAAATGTATTCACCCTGTGTTTACCCACCACAGTTACCTGCCAAATACTGGCTGCCCCCTTTCAACGCAGGACAATGTGCATGTGCGTGTTTTAGCTGCACCCCTCCCCCCTCCCCTCTGAATATGGTTTGTTTTAGCCCGCCCTGTTATCTCACCCTGATCCCTTCTTTTTTGGAGGGGGGGAGAAGTGAGCTTCGAAGGCAGAAGCCAGTTTGACGTAAGGAGCAGCATTTTGGGCCAAAAGGAAAGAAGAGAGGAGCTGGAGGGTGGCCAGCCTCAAAGCCAAACATTTCCAGGCAGCAACCATGTGGTGTGCGAAGGGGGGGAGGGCGGGTGGAAAGGCCGAAGGAGTGGGTGGCTCGACAGGGAGCAATCCTGTGTTCACAAGTCCTCTGCTTCTCTGACCCAATGTCCCTGCAAGGTTCGTGTTTTCCTGATCAGAGTGTGATCTGAGCAACAAAAAAAAAAAAAAAGCCAAGCCAGAGCCTCTAGCGGACCGGGCTGCTAGTTCAGTTCTCATAGTGGCGATTGGCTAGAGGCACATCTCCAGCCCCCCACCGCTCTGACCGTCCGCCTTCAGCAAGCTGTACAGTACACTGATGAATCACTTCCTGCCTCTGCCCTTTTTTCTTTTTTTTTTCTTTCTTTCCACGTTTCTTTCTTTTCGTTTCTGACTGCTGCATCACGGCAGCACAGTTCCGCCGCCCTGGATTCCAGCTGAGATGTTCTGCGCGCTCCGTCCTGGCGCCTGCTCTCCACGCGGAGGCAAGGCTGCTGTGCGTCTAAACTGCTGTGTCATACTTAGTTATTAATGACCAAAGAACCACATGATACAAAGTTCTGGGAAACTCAGAGAAGATTCCAGGAAAGAGGTCAACCAGTTCAGTAAACAGGTTTTATTAGGACTTGAACAGAGACCAAAACGTTTCCCATTTACTGATCTTTACGGTTGGGGCTTTTATTTTATTTTTGTGTGTGGCTATTTTTTGTTTTGTTTTGAAATTGATTTCACCCCTTTTGTCTAGGGGAACATATAAATGGCAGAAAAGTTAACAGCCCCACCCCCACCCCAACTCTGATATATATGTGTGTGTGTGTGAGAGAGAGAGAGAGGGGTTTTCAAAACTAAAAGCTTTGCACACATCCTCAAACAAGAAAGGCTATTTTTCACCTCCTTTTCTGTCCAGAGTGGAGGCAATCGCTGCCAAGTAAGGTCAGATTTGTTGCATAATTTATCTTTGTCCAACCCTGACATTTTGCCACCAGAGGCAAATCAGAAAATCCACACACCCCTCCCCCCGGAACTGTAGTTTGTTAAAGGCGGTGTGTGTGTGTGTGTGTGTGTGTGTGTGTGTGTGTGTACGTTTGCATGTAAAACACAGAGTAGTGTCACTCTCCACGTTTGCCTCCTGTCTTTTCTGCAGCCCTACCAGCAACAAGCGGCAGCAGGAGCTCTGGCTTGGGACAATGCCAGGGGCCGGCATGGCCATGGGGCAGCAACTGGGGCCCACATACCCTTCCACCGTCACCCCATGGCCTCTTGAGGAAGCCACAGCCTGAGGCAATCTGAGGCAGCTTGGGGAGCTCCTGGGCTTAGAGCGCTACCCAGGCAAGTGCCCAACAACGCTGCATCCGCTGCCAAAGGCACATAATACACCCCTCTCTTTCCTCTCCAGATCAGCCACTCCTCCCAGCTCTCCCCAGCCTGCCTCAGCACCAGACTAATGGTCACACCAGCCCTGCCCTGAATCCATAGTTGCTGAGCAGAAGTACTGTAAGCATTGGCCACAGCACTGTAGCTTGTTGCACGTGTTAAAATCCAGTGGAATTTAGGGGGAATAAAATTCATGTCATATGCATCCTTATATGTATCACTATCCGGGCAGCTCTCCGGATTCTGATTGGCTATCACTACATACCGATTTCTCCGATGAAAAGAGGGACATCCTATTTCATCAGCATCGTTTTACTATTTATAGTCCCTGCCCTTCTGTCTGGGTTCCCCCAGACATTCTGGGTGGCTTTTAGCATATATAAAAACACAATCCACCGGTCCCATCACCTCCTGGCAAATAGAAGGGGAAGAAATGGAGGCAGTGAGAGATTTTACTTTCTTGGGCTCCTTGATCACTGCAGATGGTGACAGCAGTCACGAAATTAAAAGACGCCTGCTTCTTGGGAGAAAAGCAATGACAAACCTAGACAGCATCTTAAAAAGCAGAGACATCACCTTGCCGACAAAGGTCCGTATAGTTAAAGCTATGGTTTTCCCAGTAGTGATGTATGGAAGTGAGAGCTGGACCATAAAGAAGGCTGATCGCCGAAGAATTGATGCTTTTGAATTATGGTGCTGGAGGAGACTCTTGAGAGTCCCATGGACTGCTAGAAGATCAAACCTATCCATTCTTAAGGAAATCAGCCCTGAGTGCTCCCTGGAAGGACAGATCGTGAAGCTGAGGCTCCAATACTTTGGCCACCTCATGAGAAGAGAAGAATCCTTGGAAAAGACCCTGATGTTGGGAAAGATTGAGGGCACTAGGAGAAGGGGACGACAGAGGACAAGATGGTTGGACAGTGTTCTCGAAGCTACGAACATGAGTTTGACCAAACTGCGGGAGGCAGTGCAAGACAGGAGTGCCTGGCGTGCTATGGTCCATGGGGTCACGAAGAGTCGGACACGACTAAACGACTAAACAACAACAACAAAAAACACAATAAAGCATTAAACATTTCCCAAAAAGCTTCCCTATACAGGGCTGCCTTCAGATGGCTCTGGGGTTGGACAACTCCATACCCACCAACATTTCTCCGATAAAAACAGGGACGCCCTAAGGAAAAGCGGGACATTACATGATCAAATGAGAAACCAGGACGGCTTCTGTAAATCCAGGACTGCCCCTGGAAAATAGGGACACTTGGAGGGTCTGCCACTAGCTGCACACATCTAGTAGTTTGGAAGGGCTGTGGGGCTGCATCTACTTTCCATGAAGAATGACCCAAACCCAATCCCCAAGATTTCCAGGTATGGATGGAAAACGCCCCCCCTATCTGAAACCCTGGAGGGTTGCTGCCAATCAGTGTAGAAAACAGTGGTCCGACTCAGTGTTACGCACCTTCCCCCAGTCCCCACACTTGTATTCACAGCAACTTTTTCAGGGCTATTTTCCTGAAAAAGAGCTAGTGTGGGGTAGTGGTTAAGAGCGGTAGACTCGTAATCTGAGGAACCGGGTTCGCGTCTCTGCTCCTCCACATGCAGCTGCTGGGTGACCTTGGGCGAGTCACACTTCTCTGAAGTCTCTCAGCCCCACCCACCTCACAGGGTGTTTGTTGTGGGGGAGGAGGGGAAATGAGATTGTTAGCCGCTTTGAGACTCCTTAGGGTAGCGATAAAGCGGGATATCAAATCCAATCCAAACTCTACTGAGCTGAATGTCCCCTTGGAACTTTGGTTTCTGGGGTCCCTCTGTTTACTACTCAGTACTCTGCAGGGATGCAGGTGGCGCTGTGGTCTAAACCACTGAGCCTCTCGGGCTTGCTGATCATAATGATAATAATGAATCCATGTGATGGGGTGAGCTCCCGTTGCTCTGTCTCAGCTCCTGCCAGCCCAGGAGTTCCAAAACACCCCAGTGTGAGTAGATGAATAGGTACCGCTGCAGCGGGAAGGCAAATGGCGTTTCCGTGCGCTCTGGCTTCCGTAACAGTGTTCCATTGCACGAGAAGCAGTTCAGTCATGCTGGCCACATGACCTGGAAAAACTGTCTGTGGACAAATGTTGGCTCCCTCGGCCTGAAAGTGAGATGAGCGCCACAACCCCATAGTCAAATTTGACTGGACTTAACTGTTCAGGGGTCATTTACCCTTTACCTTGACCTCAGAACTCTCCCCAGGCCACACTTCTCACTACGCTGCTTCACACCTAGTGTTTTCTCCTGGCTTATACTTTCCAACATTTCTCTGATGAAAATAGGGGTGTCCTATTATTATTATTATTATTATTATTATTATTATTATTATTAGCCTTCCTCAGCCATTCTGAGCAGCTTTAAACATATATAAAACCACAATAAAACATAAAACATTTTTTTAAAAAAACCTCCATATATGGCTGCTTTCCGATGTTTTCTGAAGGTTGTATATTTACTTATTTCCTTGGCTTCATAACTCCATACCCTCCAACATTTCTCCAGTGAACATAGGGATGCCCCAAGGAAAAAAGAGATATCAGAAACTGGGACAGCTTCTGTAAAGCTGGAATTGTCCCTGGAAAATAGGGACACTTGGAGGGTCTGCCTGGCTGGACAGCATCCATGAACTCTGAGGACATCTCTTGGTTGTCCAGATGCAGGTCAAAGAGGAGTATGTGAGTGTATGAAGAAACTAGCTTCTACACAGGTAACATTCATCACCACTTTTGCCTCAGGCCCTGCTTCACATTGGCATGTGACCCTCAAAAGGTTGCCCAGAACAGAATGCAGCCCTCAGGTTGAAACAAGTTCCCTACCTTTGCCTTATACCCTATTCTGTGACCTCCACTCCCCCAATTCGGCTACCTGCCAGTGGCCATAAGAGCCCCAATGTTAAAGTCTCATCAATAGCTGCACCCATCCTCCCTTGCCCCCCCCCGGTCTCCATGCAACTCCCTTCCAGATCTCCTACCGGTAAGTGATTCCACCCATGACCCAGCCCTAGCCCTTCATTCAAATCCCTCAGGAGCTTCCGGGCTGTTGCTATTTTCAGCTGAGAAGCAGTCACATTCCAGTAGGTTCAAGGTTAGGCGCTCTTGTGCAACAAACCTGCTTCCCCAAAGGGCAGCCTCTTCTGTAATGAAGAAAGTGATCCACTAGAAAACATGTGGGATGCAATACAATGTGTTGCTTTGACACACCTTCGTCTAACCTCCCTGTGAACAAAGAGGAACGAATGCCCATTCAACAGCCAACATAATCTCATCTCCCTGGAAACAAACCAGGAGGAATACATCACCTGGAAACATCACCTGCAAGGGGCCGTAACAAATTTCTGAAACTAGCGGCTGAAAAGGAGTGTTGGCTACTTTTAAAAGGGATGCCAGTCTAGACTTCATAGCTATTGGGTATAATGATGATGATGATGATGATGATGCCCTATACCCATGGTTACAACACAAAGCACAAAATACATAAAAATAAATATAATCAAAACAATCAAAACAATACTAATATATGCACACTACTGAGCAATACGCTCCCCAACAAAAGCCCCCAAACAATACCCCGACCCACATATACAAGAATCCAAATTAACGTAAGGCAGTTAACCATTTAAAACAACCCCACCCTCCAAATAAAGCAGCACCCACCCATGTTAAAACCCCATTCCTGTTAAAACAATAATTTTAACACAAGGGGGTTGGCCAGCACCCTCGTCCCACCCTTGAAGTGCCACCCCAAAAGGGACAACCCCCTTTGTTGTCCGGAGGTACCCGACCCCCAGGGCAGGTAGGCTTTATGGAATTGCCCTCATTTGGTTATTGGGAAGGAGGTTTTTGGATATCATTAAGGTGCCTTTTATCTCTCCCCCACCCCCCGCAATTTGCGCATTGCTTAAGACACAGCAGCCTGGGGTTCCTAACTTCACGTTTCTCTTGGAATACTAATGTAGAAGTGAAGGAGGCGCATGAATCAGTGGGTGGAAGGGAGTGCTTAGCTTCGAGGCAAGAGGGTCCTCAGTGGAGAAGGATGCCCCTCCCACCAGAGCGTTTTGCAGGGACTGTAGCCAAAGGTATCCAGAGATTATGAGCTCCCCCAATTCCCTTTGACAGCTTTGTGTGGCCATGGCAATCCCTACAGGGGTTTTCTTGGCTGGGCAAAGCAGTCCTCTTCAGAGTTGAGGGCTGGGGATAAACTGGGAAATCTTACCTGGCTCAGATTTTAATCTGAAATGCGAGGAACCGAATGTGTTTTACTACTGCCTGAAGCTGGAAAGGGCCCCAAAGTTCACAAGAAAGGGAAAATGCCTATGATACAACCCTTTAGTCAAGAGTTTGAGAAACGCTTTTCAAAATATTCTGTGCACTAGTACCCCTGTACTCCACCCAACCCCCAGCAGTGAGGTTCTGGTACATCTTTGGTGACTGTGAGAAGCAGCAAATATTTGTTGAAGTGGGGGTTGGGGTGGAGGGGGAAAAAACCACCCAGCAGATTTTAGGTGAGGAAGTGAAGGCATGTGAAGCTATTTCAAAACTACACTGGGAATTTTAGATAACTAGAGTGGAATTACCCCAAGCTAGAGATCAGCTTTGAGACAGGCACCAGCGCTTGGAGAAGGAGTCATCTAGGCTATCGCTTTATGTCCTCGCATCGTTCAGGGGAGGCTGTTCCCACTTCCCACTGCAGCAGTTTCCAAAACTCAGCTTATTTATGTACACCATTTGTATGCCACATAACAACATAACATTTTCTAGGGTGGCTTGCATTCTGTTCCGGGAGTCCATTTGACTCCTGAAATGTTCGAATACCAAGGCGCAGCTTCCAATTGGTGTAGGAGCCCTGGAAACAATAGCTGACAGCCGCATTGGATGTTCAGCTTCAGAAAAAACATTCGAAAACCGGAACACTTACTTCTTGGTTTTCGACATTTGGAAGCTGATTTGTTCGTCAACTAAGCTGTTCAAGAACCAAGGTTCCACTGTGTGTGTGTGTGTGTGTGTGTGTGTGTGTGTGTGTGTGTGTATTTGCAGTATAAATGCAAGGTGAATAAGTCTATCCATGTATACCACTCTGAGTTCCTGGAAGAGTTTTCATGCCATAGCAAAGCAAAGCTGATTCTCCCTCACTGAGCTACAGCCCAGGGCTCTGTGTTGCATTTACCTTAATTCTTAATGCTTCTTCATTTTACCACCTACTGCCAAAATCAGTGGGTCTTGGGGGTGGAATAAAAAATTTTCTTTTCAGGGGCGGTCCCTAAAAGCTGCATTGATAACAATAGACCTTCCAGCCTTTTTAAAAACAAGATAGAGTTTACATGGCAGGCACTATCTCCTGTTCACTGAAAGCATGATGACATGCTTGCTAATTTATTTCCATGAACTCGAAGTTAAAATTTGCCATTGGCAAGGTGAGCAAATCCAAGGGAAAAGTTGCCACAAGGCAATTTCACTGCAGGAAGAAGATAGTTGAGAGAGAGGAAAGGAGAGGATTTATTTTACTTTTTTGGCATGGGAGTGAGTGGTTGTGTTTAGGTGCAATCATTTAGGCCACTGACAGGCACTAGAAAATCTTTCTCCAACTGGCGGTAATGTTCCTTAGTCCTGACTTGCAGCCTGGGTATCTGAGTGCCAGCGTTTTCCTGGCAGAGATTCCAGAGCACTTCCAAAGGGTGTGTTGGCTTGTGTTCACATCTGAGGATTGCCTGGAAAATTACCCAAGGCCTGATCCAAATAAGCTGAAATTCCAGAGCCCTGTTGAGTCTGCACTTCCCTGCACTCGGGTCAGTTTCTGCAGTGAGATTGACGGGGGCTGAGTCATATGCTGCGTCAAAAATGTATCCTGGGTTCTTTTTCTGATGGTTTTATGCTTCAACGAGAAAGAAATTCCATTCAAAAATTATCAAAGGGAAGGGAAAATGCTAGTGATGTCCTGACATCACACGCACACAGTGGCGTAGCGAGCCACTCCGACACCCGGGGCAGCAAATTGCCATGCACCCGGGGGGGGGGGTGCGTTGTCACTACGTAACACGCATGCGTTTGCCACACCGAGCGGGCTTTTCACCTGGAGTTTGGAGCTGGAGGCACGCGGCTTTGGAGGCGCGGGGGGCGGCGATACCCCGGCACGTAATGACGCATGCACAGCATCACGCTCTGCATGCGTGTTACATAGCGGGATATTCAGCATAAAAAAAGGGATAACTTGGCAGCTATGCCCTCCGCACAGCCAAAGCCACGCACCTCCAGCTCCAAACTCCAGGTAGAAAGCCCGCTCAGCACAGTGCGCCCGAGCAGGCTTTCTACCTGGAGTTTGGAGCTGGAGGTGCGCGGCTTTGGCCGTGCGGGGGGAGGCGATACCCCGCACGTAACGACGCCTGCGCAGCATTGCACTGTGCAAGCGTGTTACGGTAGTGGGGTATCGCCGTCGCCTGGCGACTCCAAAGCCGCACGCCTCCAGCTCCAAACTCCAGGTAAAAAGCTGCACGCCTCCAGCTCCAGGTAGAAAGCCTGCTCGGTGCGGCGGTGTGTGTGTGTGCCACTTGGCACCCCCACCCCTGCGACTCCCAGGCCGAGCCTCCAGCCTCCCGGTAAAAAGTCCGCTCGGCGCACCGCGAGTGGACTTTTTACCGGGAGGCTGGAGGCTCGGCTTGGGAGAGTCGCAGGGTTGAGGGCGCCAAGTGGCACCTCCTCAGAGTGGAACCCGGGGTGGACCGCCCCCATTGCCCCCCCTGTTGCTACGCCCCTGCACCCACAATGTCACTCAACCTCCTGACGCTGCTCTGTGCTCGGCTCTGTGTTCAGCCTGAAAAATGAATGGAGGGGCCCAGCCTTCTTAAAAAAAAAAAAGGATTGAGGGGCCCCAAAGAGTCTTGGCCCCCTGGAGTCTTGGCACCTATGATTACAAATGTGGTCACACCATAAATTTGTATAACAGCATTATTTTCAATTCCTTTCCTGGTGATCCCTAGCATGAAATTTGCCCTTTTTTCCACATCTGTTGCACACTGGGTCAACATCTTCACAGAGCCATCTCATACAACAGCAAAGAAGCTTCTATGTGAAATTAAGAGATAGATAGATATTTGCCCTAACCTGAATAAGTTTATGTTCGTTGCATTTGCCATTTTACCACCCATTCACTCAGTTTGGAAATGCCCTTTCAGAGCTCTTCACAATCTCTTCTTGTTTCTCGTCAACTACTGCCTGATCAGTTTCCGTGCCCTTTCGCAGCCTTGTGGATAAGTACGAGGGGAAGGGATTACCAGGGTACAAAATATCCACCATCATGTCATAATGCGCGTAACGTCAAGGCCAACTACTCGCCTACAAAGAACTTTTACTCGCCCTGGGCGAGCAGGCGAATGGCTAACAGCAAGACTGGACAGACAATCCAACAATGAAACCGAACACACACTGCAGAGATTAAACGGGGGCCATGTGGGCAGGGTGTCAGCTATATGTTTGGGGTCCAGCTGCTCTACGCTGAAGAAAGGTTGTACGCCTACAGCTCTCCCATCATAATCAGTGGCAAACGATTATTTACACTAGAAGCATTTATCCAGCCTGTTGTATTTTTCCATGTAACTTCGCTGTCATGATTTAGCCCTAGAAGATCTTGTTTTTGTTTTTACTGCCTGGTAATGAGTCATGGGCTGGTTTAGTTTAATTTCATTGAAACGGTTTTTGTGGCAGCTTTGCTCCCTCCCTCCCTCCCCCACCCCAACGTCTTTGACTCATATGGCCACAAAATATAAACAAGGCGCTGCTGCTCAGATGACTTCTCCCTTTCTTTGTTTTAGCAAAGGACAAAGCCCAGGAAAGTTTCTCGGGGGTTGTCACTTGCTCCATGCTTTCCACAATTCATCACCTTACAGAGAATCTGCTTCTAGGAATGTCTCTGGTGAGGAGTGTTCAAAAAGTCAGTGTCCCTAGTGGAATGATCGCAAGCAGATCAGAAGTGAACAGTGCTAGGAATGCAGGAGAAATCTGATTCAGTTCGCACGGAAAGGCAAGCCTCCCTAATCAGTGCTTTCTGAAACGGTACATAGAATGGCATGTAGCCATCCTTGGAAGTCCGTGCTTTTTCAAATTTTGCAGCGCAGCTCTCCAGTTTGTACAAAATGCATATGCAGTACTGCAGTGAAATGGGCACAAAATGCATTATATATGGGGAATTGGCTTTGCAAGTACCATATATTTTAATGTATTAATATCCAGATTGGGATTCAAGGCAGCTCACACTAGGCAAAATTGCATACAAAGATATGTATATTAGGAGAAATTTGCGCTAAAATATTAATGAATTTCCGCAAGGATTTTTTTCTTTTTACATATATTTAAAAAGAAATTGAAAACTAATGTGGAAATGTGGAAAACGAAAGACTGGTGTAAAGTGTGACATTCGCAAACACTTGGGAGTATGAGTTTTTCTCCTGTTAAAACTAAATGGAGGGCGGGGGAATAATACAGTTGCATTTTATATGTTCAATTATGTTTCATCTAGAGCTGAGAGAAAATGGCCTCCTTAAATTCTCCAGTCTACTTGTGGTGCAAAAGGGGTGGTTGATTGCTGAATATTATTTGTCAGAAGGGGAAAATCACTATGAGAGAAAATTCAACTCACTCAAGGCGCAGCAAAAATTCTCTTGCTAGTTGGCAGATGAAGGAAACTCTGAGTTAAGAGAGAATGATGGCAAGGTTGGAGCACGGCCCAGCCCTTTGCTCCCTTCAACAATATTAAAATAATATGAAACAATATTAAGAATTCACGCATGTGTGCATTGCTGAATATTCTGCAGGGGGGTCTGTGTACTTCTCCAACCGAAGAGGCCCTTGAAATAAACAAACAAATTGTCAGAAAATTATTTCCTGAGAAATTCTGGCTCATCATAAGTTCCACCAAAGAAGGAAAGTTAGCATACTGTATATAATTATATATTTTTCTCCAGATTTTTTTTTAAAAAAAAACATGCTGAATGTGCATTTGCATATATGTGGCAATGCAGTTAATGCATGAGAATTAGAACAAGGTCTATGAAGCTAGCTTCAGGGTGGAAGGTTTGGAAAGAAATGTGGTTGTTGTTTTTTTTAAAAAAAAGCTGGCTCTTTGAGAGAATTGCAAAATGTGTGCTCTACTTGGACATGACGATTGTTACCTGCATGCTTTTGGTTGAGACCAGCGGTTGAAATATGTTCAACGAGTGCATGGCCTGACATGTGTGTTCATAATACAGTCATACCTCGGTTTAAGTATGCCTCGGTTTGAGTATTTTCTGTTTAAGTCCGCCGCGGACCGTCTGGAATGGATTAATCCACTTTCCCTTCCTTTCAATGGGAAAGTTCGCTTCAGGTTAAGTACGCTTCAGGTTAAGTACAGACTTCCGGAACCAATTGTGTACTTAAACCGAGGTACCACTGTATTATGTCTTTCTTTAGTGAGATCATTTTAGGCCACTTTTCATCCAGGGAATACCAAAGCCATTCAGAACAGTCAACATTGCAATAATAAAAATGTAGAACATTACAATAAAATATTCAATAAACATTCATGCCAACCACAATATTCGATTCAGTTTGCATTGAAAGGAGAACCTTCGTAATTCGTACTTTCCAAACCATTATGCAGGCCAAATCGCAGCCATTCTTTGATACTGGTACTTCATGTATAGTGCAAGTTCTCCAACCAAGTAATGTGTTCAGGAAAGCATTGATGGGAGTAAACTGTGCATAAAATTGCACGTATTGGTGAAAATCGCATGCAGAATGCCTTAAATCAGGGGAGATGTTTTGCAAAAATGTGTGTATCAGGCAAAATTGCATACGGCAATGTGCATATTAGGAAAATACAGATAAATTCGCATGATGCCTCTTTTTTTTGAAAAATTGCAAATAGCTGTGGAAATGTGGGGAATTAAACTTTAGATGGCAAAAGTGAGGAACGAAGAGATACCAAAATTGACAGATTCACCCATCCCTTTCTCCAATTAGACCATTGATCTTATATGGAAAAGATCATCTTACGTTTTATTTCTACGCATGTCCTACCATGTTTGAATGAGCAGTCAATTAACTACGGTGGTGATAGTTACAATCCAGTGTTGACCAGAAAAAGTAGGGGTGTGGGGAAGCCAACATCAGAAACAGCATGCAATTGATTCTGTATAAAACCTGAAATGGATTCTTCAAAGTTCAGGAGTTCTTCCTGGGGCTGCTGTAAAGCCTTGACCAAGAAAATGGGATGGGTGTCCTGCCGTGAACTTGGCACATTGCATGCCAGCCAGCTAGTATTACAAGCGGTCACAAGATTGCACCAGGACATCTGACAGAACCAAGAAGAATGTTCTAATAAACCTTTCCAGTTCTGGGTACACATATCCAAAGAGAAGCACATTGTCCTGTGCTGGGTGGTACATGCTGCCCGTATTTGGGAACAAGCACCCTCAGAACAGAATGCGATAAGCAAACAGGGATGTAAGCACAAAAATATAAGCAAGGAGGCTGAGCAAAACTGGACACAGTTGGTAGTAAGCTGAAGGAATCAATAGAATAACATGTTACATAACTGTGCCATGTTGATCTAGTGTAGCCTTCCCCAACCTGGTGCTCTCCAGATGTTTTGCACTACAACTCCCATCACCCCTGACCATTGACCATGCTGCCTGGCACTGATGGGAGTTGAAGCCCAAAACATTTAGAGGGCACCCACCCTTGTCACAGAGATTTTGGGAAATATCAGGATGGGATCGATCTTTTTTTCTTTTAATAAAAACTCTTGACCCTTTCTTTTTTCGCAATAGCATTTTAAGTTTTGTGTGAGCTGTCCCGAGTGGCACATATACACAACGAGAAAGGTGGGATTAAAAAAATGTTCTAAATAAATGAAATAGTGAGCACCTAACAGTATGGAGGAGAGGGGATTCAGAACTACTGAGTCAGCTAACAAGCATTTCTTAATCCAATTTCTTAAGCATTTCTTAGAAAGAATGTGTTTCCTGGGAGGCTGTTCGCAGGCAGGGAGCTGGAGGGACGGCAGGCTGCAGAACATATGCACAGCGAGTGGTCTTCACGCTGAGCAGCTCTGCCAAATGCAGATAAGGGGAAATGAATTAGCTTCTCTGGGATTGTCTCCATTTCTTGTCAAGTTCTTTTGGCGTTCTGCCTAGTGAAAACTCCTTCTCTTTTAACATGCCTCATCCCCATCCTGTGCTGGTCTTCCGCTGCAAAACTAAATTGCCGAAACCTTGCAAATATCCCTCCACGCAAATGGAGCTTCCTTCCTCACTTATCTGTATGAACTTGGAAACATCAGGGATAATTTTCTCTTGCCCACCCTGAACACACGCACAGCCTGCTTCTCCTCCTCCTCCAAATGATTTGTCAGGGTGCTTCCTGGAGTGGGGGAAAGAACAAACATACCTGAGTGGCACTCGAAACTGAATTCCTGTAGCATGGCTAGTTCTGGGGGAAGGGCTGTAGCTCACCTGTGCAGCACGTCATTTACATGTAGGAAGTCCCGGGATCTGACACCAGCACCTCCAAGTAGGACTGGAAGGGGAGGAAACAGGTATAAAACCTTGGAGACCTGCTTCTAATCACTTCTAGACAAGGGGTGGGGAATCTGCAGCCCTCCAGACATTGTTTGACTCCAATTCCCATCAGCCCCAGCCAACATGGCCAACATTCAGGGGTGATGGGAATTAAGAGTTCAAATACATATGGAGGGCATCATGTTGACCTATGCCTGCTGTAGATAATACAGAGCTAGATGGACTCAGTCGAAGGCATTTGGGGCTTTTTAGTTTAGAGACAAGGCAAGCGAGAGGCAAGACGGTAGAAGTTTATATAATTGTGTGTGACATGGAGAACGTGGGCTGAAAAAAACTCTCACAACACTAGAATTTGTGGACGCCCAATGAAGTTGAATGTTGGAAGATACAGGAAGGACAAAACAAACTTCTTCATGCAGCACATAGTTAAACTATGGAACTCACTCCCACAGAAGGCAGGGATGGGCACCAAATTAGATGGCTTCAGAATGGAAAGATCCATGGAGGACCACGCTATCAATGACTGCTAACCATGCTCTATGTTCCATGGTTGGAGGCAGTATCCTTCCGAATACTAGTTCCTGGAGATTGCAGGAGTGGAAAGTACTCCTGCGCTTAAGTCCTGCTAGTGGGTTTCCTAAAGGCATCTGGCTGGTCACTGTGAGAAAAGGATGCTAGACTAGATGGGCCACTGGCTTGATTGATCCAGCTGGCTCTTCTTATGTCCTTCCAGTAGCACCTTAGAGACCAACTAAGTTTGTCATTGGTATGAGCTTTCGTGTGCATGCACACTTCTTCAGATACACTGAAACAGAAGTCACCAGACCCTTATGTATAGTCAGAGGGTGGGGAGGGGTATTACTCAGAAGCGTGGTGGGAATGGGTGATTGGCTGATAGGACTGGTAAACCTGTTGATGACTGTTAACGACTGCAATTGGTCTTGCAGGAAAAAGCAAGGGCTGAGGTGCTAAAGAAACCTTGATCAAACCCTACGCCAAAGGATAAAAAGGTAAAGGGACCCCTGACCATTAGGTCCAGTCATGACCGACTCTGGGGTTGCGCGCTCATCTCGCATTATTGGCCGAGGGAGCCGGCGTATAGCTTCCAGGTCATGTGGCCAGCATGACAAAGCCGCTTCTGGAAAACCAGAGCAGCACACGGAAACGCCGTTTACCTTCCCGCTGTAGCGGTTCCTATTTATCTACTTGCATTTTGATGTGCTTTTGAACTGCTAGGTTGGCAGGAGCTGGGACCAAGCAACGGGAGCTCACCCCGTCACAGGGATTCGAACCACCGACCTTCTGATCAGCAAGCCCTAGGCTCAGTGGTTTAACCACAGCGCCACCTGGGTCCCTCACGCCAAAGGATAAATGGACATAAATATGACATCAGGAATCACAAGACAGAGAAACCAGTAGGAGAACACTTCAATCTCCCAGGACATATACAAGATCTCAAAGTAGCTGTTTTATTACAGAAAAATTTCAGAAACAGACTGGAAAGAGAAGTTGCTGAATTGCAACTCATTACCAAGCTTAAAAGGGACCCAGGTGGCGCTGTGGTTAAACCACTGAGCCTAGGGCTTGCTGATCAGAAGGTCGGTGGTTCGAATCCCTGTGACGGGGTGAGCTCCCGTTGCTTGGTCCCAGCTCCTGCCAACCTAGCAGTTCGAAAGCACATCCAAAAATGCAAGTAGATAAATAGGAACCGCTACAGCGGGAAGGTAAACGGCGTTTCCATGTGCTGCTCTGGTTTGCCAGAAGCGGCTTTGTCATGCTGGCCACATGACCTGGAAGCTATACGTCGGCTCCCTCGGCCAATAACACGAGTTGAGCGCGCAACCCCAGAGTCGGTCACGACTGGACCTAATGGTCAGGGGCCCCTTTACCTTTACCTTACCAAGCTTAAAACCATGGAGAGACCTGGTCTGAATAAGGACACTGGATTCTTATCTCATTATATATGATCAAGCTTTCTGAACTTCACCCCTTGCTTTTTCCTGCAAGACCAATTGCAGTTGTTAACAGTCATCAACAGGTTTACCACTCCTACCAGCCCATCACCCATTCCCATCACCCCCACCCTCTGACTATACATAAGGGTCTGGTGACTTCTGTTTCAGTGTATCTGAAGAAGTGTGCATGCACACGAAAGCTCATACCTATGACAAACTTAGTTGGTCTCTAAGGTGCTACTGGAAGGATTTTTTTTATTTTGTTTTGACTTTCTGAATTTTATTTGAAACATCTCTAGTTGCACCAAAGAATAAAAGCTGGTATAGATAATGAATGAGTTTACTGGAATATGCATCAAAACTCTGCGGGGGTAAGCAAAGAAGGTTCGGAAACCTCCCAGAACTGGCTCCAAACTTTATGGATCCTATTAGTATTTCTTGGCTCTAGAATCTAAGAACACAGTGGCTCTCTGCCTCACAGATTGAGTCAGTTCCCTCACTCTTCACAGAGAGGCAGGGCGAAAGAGCATGGGGTCTTTCCTAGAAAGAGGTCCTTTGGGGTCATGCTTTCCCCTTTGGCTCTCCCAGAATGTGACGCAAGGAATCGGGAAGGTGTGTGTGATGGAATGTCTACTGCCAATGCTGCCAGCGGGGGAGGAAGAGGTGGTGTTGCCTCCCACTTCACCTCTTAGAGGGAGTTCTTTGGAGATGCTCTTCCAAGCCGTTTGGAACAGAGCTCTCTCCACAAGGCAGATTTTGCAATGAAGCGGCAAGAGAGCTCCTAACGAAGGCGGCACACATACCGTACATTGATAGCGCACACTCGCAATGAATCCTGGGAAGGGTGCCAGGAATTGTAGCTCTGTGATGGGTAAACCACCGTTCGCAGGATTCTTGCTTTAAATGTGCTTTAAAATAATGCATGGTGTGTGTGTGCAGCTGAAATCTAAGCCCTTAACCTTCACCCTTGTTAGCCAAATCATGTCTTCAAAACCTGGGGATGGAATCACAAATGGTAGGAAGGCTGGCATCACCAGGAGGGTGACGACCTGCAAGTCACATCTGCTAAAATCTCATCTATCCAACAAAATGATACTGTATAGGACTGCCTTGTCTTGGTTCTCAGTTAAGGATTAAAGCCTAAACCTCTTAGCATAATCTTTGGGGGTCAGATTATTTCCATAATTTTAAATTGTTTTAAACTGTGCAATACTGTGTTTCAACATTAAACGTTGTGCTTTAATAATTGTAAACTGCCCTGGGCCCTTAGGCTAAAACGCAAGTTACAAACTGTGATCCAGACTAGCAGATATTCATAAGCAGTGAATGGCAGAATGAATGAATTTCTGACTCATTCGTCAGAAAATATTCTTACAACCACATAAAAATGTAAAACAATGATAAAACATCAAAGCATATTACAAATGACGGAAATCAATAGCAACAAAACATTCAAGGTGGGTAATACAACAATAAAATCCACTAAAATTAATGAAAGTTTACCAGCATTTTGCACCCATTTCTCCTAATATACAGCTTTTGTATGCAATTTCCTCTGATACACACATTTTTGCTGACCATTTCCCCTAATATAATGCATTTTGTATGTTAATTTTCACTAACGTAATGCATACTTTCTCATAAAATATGTATTTCCGTATTCCTTTCATTGAAGAACTGCACTGCAAAATTCGAGGAAATGCACATGCCGTATTGTTTTGGGAACTGCAAATTAGCTAAGTTCATGTTAAAATGTGGGTTAAATTAGATTTATCTGCCTTCCTTAGATGAATCCCAACTGCAATCATAGGTCAACTCTCGTCCAGTTGCTTTCATGGCAGCCAATGGCAGCCATGGCAGAAACCTGGATGCCACTGACATGCACAAGTAATGCAGACTGCCACCTAAAGAGGTCCATTCTGTAAGAGCATAGAAACACAGATTAACAGCCTCGTGCTCTACCGACTGAGGTTTCCCATGAAGCCTGTGGTCTAAAATGACCACTACACTTTGTCCCTGTACGTGCACCTGCCCACCTCTTTGGAGGAAGTTGATTCAAAGCCAAGGGGGCCAGGGATTTGTCCCCCTTGCTGTATAACAGGGCTAGGGGGACCTATGGTACCCTGACTGTTGTTGAACTGCAAGGCCCACCATCTCTGCTGGCTGGGGCTGAAGGGGAGTTTGAGAGTCCAACCAGCAGCTTCCGTATGTTAACAATGCAAAAGGATCTTTCTTCCAGAGCTGAGCTAGGGGAGTCTTTGAGCCAAGCTGCCCTGCCTGGTGCAGAGCAGGGAGCCTCTCCTAACAGAACAATGCTGGTTGCTCCCTACCCAGGGGCTGAATGCTCTGCCTGCTGAAGGCATGACAAACCCAGGGCCCTCCCTTTCTCCTCTCGCTCGATCGCTCTCCCTCCCTCGGAGCGGAGAATGCTAAGTTCCCTTGCAAAACGATGGTGCAATCTCCTTCCCCCTAGGGCCCAAATGCACACGGTTTTCTTCTTTCCTGCACTTCAGCTGCCCCATTTCTAGCATTTTCTATACTTTTCTCCACCTCTTTAGTCTATGACTGGGTACTCGACCCGTGGGTTGTGTGCAAGGCAACCAGAGGTGGGTCATGCCAGGAATACGGCTGCCACCTTCTTCTTCTTCTTTATGTTTTCCCAGAACAAGAGGGAAAGGGAGGAGGAAGAAGGAAGAAAGAGGAAACAGATGGTGGTGGGGTGGTGGGGAAGGAAGAGGGGTGGAGAGAGAGGACTATTAAAAAACATAAAAGATAACCAAGAAGTACCGGTAAATGGACTTTAGGTTTTAAATTTGTGGGAAATAAGCTTTTACCTGAAGTCAAAAATACCACAAAGCAGGCAGCAGGTGAGCCTCTCTGGGGAGAGTGTCCCACAGTCAGGGTGCCACCACCGAAAAGGCCTGCCCCTCACTTTGCAGGAGCACCTGGAGAAGGGCCTGTGAAGATGATCTCAGGACCCAAGGAGTTATGTATGGGAGGAGGCTGCACCCAATGTCTCTCAGGAATCACAACACTTTCTTCTTTTCCTTGATGAGTTGGTTTTAAACCTTTTCCCAGTTGTTGTCTATTAGGTTTAATTAAATCACCGTATTTTCTCAAATCTAATGCTCACCTTTTTTGGTCAAATTACCCTTGCGAAAATTAAGGTGTGTATTAGATTCGATGGCACATTAGACTCGAGTCTAATATACGGTAGATATTAACAGTGAAGGCTGGTTTATTAGGAGGAATGGGGCACTGTCTGCACCAAATGCAGTCTGCCCCATTTACCTGCCCCTCTGCTTTCATCAAGTCCAAGGGGTGGCACTGACTGTCAGCTTCCTCCTCTTGAATAATTGTTGAACTCAGCAGCACCGGCACCGGAAGTCACTTCTACGCATGTCAAAGCAACTTCTGGTGCTGGCGCTGCCTGATTTCCGGTGTCCAGACATGGGCAGAGCGGCACCGGAAGAAATCCGGGGGAATTACGGGATATTTCACCATTCAGGATGACAGTGGGAAATGGCTTTAAAAATGGGGGTTTCCCGGGGAAAACAGGAGACTTGGCAGCTATGCTCAGCAGGGAGGTGGAAGCAGGTCAGACTTGAATAAATTCATTCCAGCTCTCATTGGCTCTGGGTTTCCCTACCATCGGCCTTTCCCCCTTCATCCCCACCAGCTCTGATGAACACCACCCACCACTGAACTTAATTATGCCGCTCTTTGAACTGAAGTTGAAAGGGACCTGATCTGGGAGGACAGCTGAGACTGGCTGCAATGTGCACTTAAAGCAGCATAATATGATTTTAAGCACCCAAGGTTTTCACAGATGCCCTGGGAATTGTGGCTTGTGAAGGGTGCCGAGAGCTGTTATGTTCTACCTCCAGTGTTGGGCACAGCAAACCTCTGAATATCAGCTGCTGGAGACTGCAAGAGGGGAGAGTGCTGTTGTGGTCAGGCCCTGCTTGTGGACTTCTCATCCGCATCTGGTTGTCCACTGTGAGAAAAGTATGCTAGACTAGATGGACCTTTGCCCTGATTGAGCAGGACTCTTCTTCTGTCCGAATGAAGGCAGAGACAACTTCAGTGGTGCCACATGATTGAGCAATAGCAGGGGGGAAAGACAGAATAAACCAGTATGGTTTTTTTCTGCCTTTCTCCTTACTTTCTGCTGTTCTGCTTCAACAGGACCAGTAGGGGACACTATGGAGGTTGGCAAAGAGAAGATGGCACAGAGAAAGAAACAGATAGAACTTACCACACCATTAGGCATAGTCAGGTGGCTGCCTCACACAGTAGTCACCATCGTACAGGGAGCAGCAGCAAGCCTTAGATAGATAGATAGATAGATAATCTTTATTGTCATTGTCCCATACAGAACAACGAAATTGAAAAAAACTCTACATCAGACATTCAAAACCAACAAGCCTGCTATCCCATCCTGATTAGCCCCCTACAGACTCTGTCTCCCTGCTTATTTAACTTATATGCAGAATTCATCATGCGAAAGGCTGGACTAGATGAATCCCAAGCCGGAATTAAGATTGCTGGAAGAAATATCAACAACCTCAGATATGCAGATGACACAACCTTGATGGCAGAAAGCGAGGAGGAATTAAAGAACCTTTTAATGAGGGTGAAAGAGCAGAGCGCAAAATATGGTCTGAAGCTCAACATCAAAAAAACCAAGATCATGGCCACTAGTCCCATCACCTCCTGCCAAATAGAAGGGGAAGAAATGGAGGCAGTGAGAGATGTTACTTTCTTGGGCTCCTTGATCACTGCTGATGGTGACAGCAGTCACGAAATTAAAAGACGCCTGCTTCTTGGGAGAAAAGCAATGACAAACCTAGACAGCATCTTAAAAAGCAGAGACATCACCTTGCCGACAAAGGTCCGTATAGTTAAAGCTATGGTTTTCCCAGTAGTGATGTATGGAAGTGAGAGCTGGACCATCAAGAAGGCTGATTGCCGAAGAATTGATGCTTTTGAATTATGGTGCTGGAGGAGACTGTTGAGAGTCCCATGGACTGCAAGAAGATCAAACCTATCCATTCTTAAGGAAATCAGCCCTGAGTGCTCCCTGGAAGGACAGATCGTGAAGCTGAGGCTCCAATACTTTGACCACCTCATGAGAAGAGAAGAATCCTTGGAAAGGACCCTGATGTTGGGAAAGATGGAGGGCACTAGGAGAAGGGGACGACAGAGGACAAGATGGTTGGACAGTGTTCTCGAAGCTACGAACATGAGTTTGACCAAACTGCGGGAGGCAGTGCAAGACAGGAGTGCCTGGCGTGCTATGGTCCATGGGGTCACGAAGAGTCGGACACGACTAAACGACTAAACAACAACAGACTCTGATACCCCATAATTAAATATACTCCCATAAAGACTACCTCACACTGCATTTAAAACCATAATCACATTTGGATAGAAACCGATTCTCCGGCAGAAGCTTCTTCCAGAAGGCAGAAGCTAAAAGAGATCATTTCCGGGGTGTGCACTGTCCTGCGCTATCTCTGCAGCTTCCTTATGGCACCTGGAAGCCTATATTTGATCCAAGGTGGGAAGAGTGCACCCAGTTATTCTCTCCGCAGTCTTTACAACCCCTGACAGCATTGTTTTTTCCCCTGGCCGTGCAGCTCCTGAACCACATACACAGACCGTAAGTTAATACACTCTCAACAGTACAATGGTAAAATGCCGTCAACAGGTCCTTTGAGAGATTATTTTTCCAGAGAATTCTCAGAAAGTATAACCTCTGCTGTGCTCTCTTCATCAAGTTTCTGCTGTTTTCTCCCCAGGATAGGTCGTCTCTCAACTCCGTTCCCAGAAATTGAAACACCGAGACCTGTTCCACACACTCCCCCTCAATAATAAGGAGGATTATTAATTTGGAGGATAAAGTTGCCCTGTGGCCTGCCCTGGGCCTCCCAAGCTAGCCCACTGTCCTCAGGTACATGGAAGGTGCTCTCTAATATCACCAGTGTTGAAGTAAGATTCACCTGTCAGTCCAGTCAGCTTCTGTATAAAGAATGGAGGCATGTGAGTGTCCACCATTTTGAGCTTCACCTCAGGCAGCAAAATGCTTTGGACTAGCCCTGGTTGAAACGGTAGGGTGGGATTCCAGGGTGGGATTCAGCTAGGTTTTACTCAGAACAGACCCCCTGGTTTTAATGGGTGGGCTGTATTAAAGTAAAACTTAGTCGAATACCTTCCGTGGAGTTTGCAACCACAAGACAAGATGGCCACCAGTATAGATGGCTTTAAAAGGTAATTATTAGACAAATTCTAATACAGTTGCCTCGGGAATACAGAGCAAAGTTGAGAATGGTGCCAAATGGACTTCCTTATGAGTACACTGGAGTCCGGATGTTGTTGTTTTTTCCTCTTCACACAGGTGGCGTGTATACTTTGACCTGTAATATAAACTCCATTTAGATATCCTCCTTAACACTTCATGTGTTGTTGGAGCTGACAATAATGGACTCCATTGTTCTATGTTCTACCCATTCGACTCCCAGGCACCACAGTACCTCCATTGTTACTCTTTGCAATGTTCACCACGTTCCATATACCCACAGGGCTTATCGCTACCACAGGGAAACAGGGAGGGCAGGTTGGCTTATTACACCTTGTGCAGGTGGATTGGTTGCCAAAAGTAGATTTTATAAATCAGAGTAATGAGGGCAGCCATGTGAGCCAAAAATAGGTATAAACAATCTGCACTTGTTGAGACAATAGCAATAAAGGCTCCATTATTACACAGCCGCGCAGAAAGCGCTATGTGCTTGCAAGAACGCTCAAGGCTGGGTGTGTTCTGGGCCTTGCTGAAACAAAAAGCCAAAAGAAGAGACCCCCTTTGGAATATGAAATGCAAATTAAACACAAATGCTTTATATTTGCATTGCATTTGTCAGTTTGTGTCACCCCACCCAAAGATCAAGGGATGTTCCTCTGTGTTATGTACTGAGCTGAATCCTAGAACAATAGGATTCAGAATCAGCGGGAGCTACCCAATCCAACTCCAGGTGGAAGTGAATCCGCAACCTGATTGGCCTGCTGGAGCAGCCAATCAGGCGGCTGGCAGAAGCGAATCTGCTACCTGATTGGCCTGTAGGAGCAGCCAATCAGGCTGCAGGCAGAAGTCAATCCACAATATAATTGGCCCACAGGTGTAGCCCTGAAGTAGCCAATCACGCAAGGCCCATTGTGTAAATAATGTATATAAGCAGATGGTTTTGGGAAAAGAGCCATTCTTCTTCTCCTCTTCTCCTTGATGACTATGAGCTGAATAAAGAGCATGAAATTCACTCTCGACTCCGAGTACATTTCACTGGCGACGAAGGTGGGATCCTGCTGAGCTGACCGCCACCACGCACTGCACCGCAGCACCGCCACCTGCTGCACCGCTGCATCGCACTGTGCATCCAGGCTTCAGCTCCAGGACCCAAGGAACCCAGAATGGCAACCGACAGCAGCTTCTCGCCATTCAAACCAGCATCAGGAGACTGGGAAGGGTACGCCGCCCGTTTCAACTTCCTCCTGCAAGCGAAAGAAGTCACCAACGATGCCATGAAGAGGGCGACATTCTTCAGCGTCTGTGGAGAGGAGACGTTTGAAATCGCCCGGGCTCTCCTTGCACCTAGAGATGTTGCTACCGTCTCTTACAAAACAATAATGGAACGGCTGAAGGAGCACTTCTCACCACAGCCCTCGGTGGTAGCTTGCCGAAATGCCTTCTACGCAAAGCGGCAAGCCCCGGGGGAAACCATAACTGGGTTTGTGACCTCCCTCCGCCAAGCCGCCCGGCTATGCAACTTCTCAGAGTTGGAGAACATGCTTCGTGACCGCCTCGTCGGTGGCCTGAGGGACGAGATGTTGCAACGACGCCTCTACGCCAAAAAAGACCTCACGTTCCAGATTGCTCTGGAGGAAGCCCTGGCAACCGAAGCCGCCGAGAGGTCAACGCAAGAGGCACGACCGGCCCCGCCATCCCAACCGAGGGTCTACCACGAAGACCTCACCGACGAATCCGAATCTGACAGGGAGGAAGTACACCGAGTACAGCGGCGCACTCAAGCAGCACACACACCACAGCAGCCTCGACGAGAAGGAGGGAACTGTGCAAGCTGCGGGGAGAACCACGAGAGGAGGACCTGTCGTTTCCGCAACGCAGAGTGTAGGCAGTGCAGAAAATTGGGACACATCGCCCGGGTGTGTCGGGCTCGACTCACCCGTCGACAAGCATCAGATGACCGACCCAGGAGCCCCAGGTCACACGGCACCATGCACCAAGGCAACTCGACGGAGATCACGGACTACCAGGTATTCCAGTTGCCCCATCCCAGCACAGAGAAAATTTATATAGAGGTACAGATAGAGGGAGCCCCATGCCGCATGGAACTGGACACGGGTTCAACTCTATCCATAATCTCGGCCCGAACATTAAGGAAACTGTGCCCTAATGGGGGTCCCAAACTAAGGCCGGCCCCATTCACCCTCCGGGACTTCCAGAAACGTAAGGTCCCTACAATGGGGGTGGGGACCTTCAGGGTGCAATATCGAGGGCGAAAGCAACAATTGGACTTGCTGGTAGTTAAGGGCCCCTACGTTAGCTTACTGGGACTGGCATGGTTTGGACCTCTGGGGCTAGCCGTTACCGGGGTGAACCGCACTAGCTTACAAGTGGACGTGGACGCCATATGCAAAGAGTTTCCAGGGGTTTTCGATGGGGCATTGGGACGATATACAGGACCCCCCATTGCCCTACAGCTAGACCCCGCTGTACGACCCATCAGGCACAAGGCCCGCCGGGTCCCGTTCGCCCTGAAACCCCGCATAGACGAGGAATTGGACCGGCTCGTGGAGCAAGGAGTGCTGGAGCCGGTGCCCAACGCCCCCTGGGAAACTCCAATTGTCACACCCGTCAAGCCTAACGGTTCGGTCCGCATCTGTGCAGACTACAAATGCACCATAAACAAGGCTCTCACGGCCCATGCATACCCAGTGCCAGTGGTCAGCCATGTCCTCGCCACCCTGGCTGGGTCAAAAATCTTTGGCAAACTGGACTTGGCCCAAGCGTATCAACAGTTGCCTGTGGACGAAGCCACAGCAGAGGCTCAGACGATTGTGACGCACAGAGGGGCATTCAGAGTAAAGCGGCTGCAATTTGGCGTTAGCGTGGCACCAGGCATATTCCAGAATTTAATGGACTCTCTCCTTAAAGGGATTCCTGGCGTCACCCCTTTCTTCGATGATGTACTGATCGCCGGGCCCACACCAGAGGAATTTGAGGACCGCCTCCGCTCCGTCCTGCACCGTTTCCAGACGGCGGGCCTCAAGGTGAAGCGGGAAAAGTGTTTACTGGGAGTGCCGCAGGTGGACTTTCTGGGATTTAAGGTGGACGCAGAAGGGGTCCATCCAACCGGTGACAAGGTACGGGCCATTTGTGAGGCCCCAGCGCCCAAGAGCAAGCCCGAACTTCAGTCATTCTTGGGACTATTGAACTTTTACCATGCCTTCCTTCCCCATAAGGCAGCGGTAGCGGAGCCCCTACACAGACTCCTAGATAAAAGGGCCCCTTGGGTGTGGGGCCAGCGACAAAGGGCCGCATTCCAGGCAGTCAAGGACTTGCTCGTCTCGAACTCGGTCTTGGCACACTTCGACGAGAGGCTGCCAGTGGTGCTGGCATGCGACGCCTCTCCCTATGGCATCGGCGCTGTCCTGGGACACCAACTCCCGGATGGAAGAGAGGTGCCGGTGGCATACTTCTCCCAGACTCTTGCTGCAGCCGAACGAAACTACTCACAGATTGACAAGGAGGGTCTGGCAATCGTGAAGGGCGTAAAAAAATTCCATGATTTCTTGTACGGGCGGCCCTTTACCATAGTGACTGACCACAAGCCGTTGCTGGGCCTGTTTGCCCCCGAGAAGCAGACCCCCCAAGTGTTGTCTCCACGTGTCCTCAGGTGGTCAATTTTCCTTGCCGGCTACCAGTATGCACTAATCCACCGCCCTGGGAAGGCGATGGGCCACGCAGACGCCCTCAGCAGGCTACCACTACCAGAAACAGGCCCCGACCCAGCGCCTGCGCAAGAGGTTATGACCCTGGAGCTGCTTCCCGACCGACCCATTCAGGCACAAGAAGTTGCGCACCATTCCACAAAAGATAGGGTCATCTCCCGGGTCCTGGACTGGGTGTGGCGAGGATGGCCCAGCAGCAGCCCCGGGCCAGAATTCGCCGGCTACACAAACCGCAAACATGAACTGTCGGCCCACAAGGGGTGCCTGTTATGGGGAAGCAGGGTTGTTGTTCCCCAGCCCCTCCGCAAAAGGGTCCTTACAGCCCTTCACGAGACACACCCAGGGGTAGTGAGGATGAAGGCCCTTGCCAGGAGTTATGTGTGGTGGCCGGGGATTGACAGAGAGATAGAGGCCTGGGTCCAACACTGCAAGACCTGCCAAGAATCCCGCCCGGATCCCCCAAGGGCCCCAGTCCAGCCCTGGGAGTCCGCCCGACATCCATGGTCACGCTTGCACGTGGACTTCGCTGGCCCCTTCCAGGGAAAAACATTCTTCATAGTGGTGGATTCCTACACCAAATGGCTGGAGGTCGCACTGGTACCGTCCACTTCTACGGCGGCAGCCATCCGGGTACTACGTAAGCTTTTTGCAACCCACGGGCTCCCTGACACCCTCGTCTCGGACAATGGAACCGCATTCACGTCAGAGGAGTTCCAGACCTTCACAGCGCAGAACGCCATCCGCCACATCCGCTCAGCACCATTCCACCCTGCCACCAATGGCCAAGCGGAGCGCATGGTGCGGACCACCAAGGACAGCCTCCGCCGCATGACACAAGGGGACTGGGAATACCGCCTTGCCGCATTTCTTCTAGCACAGCACAGCACCCCAAGCACAACGACGGGCCGGAGCCCAGCTGAACTACTAATGGGCCGGCGCCTTGCAACTAGACTGGACCGACTTCACCCCGACAGAGCTCAGGATGAGGTAGTGGTGGGGAAAGGCAGGAACCCCCGGACATTTGTGGCCCAGGACGCAGTGTACGCAAAGAATTTTGGGGCAGGCCCAGCATGGGTACCCGCCACAGTCACCAAGGTGACCGGTCCCGTGTCGTACGAGGTACTAACGGAAGGGGGGCAATGTTGGCGCCGCCACTGCGACCAGCTACGGCGACGATTCCCAGGAGGAACCCGGGAGGAGAGCGGGACAGAGGGGTGGGCAGGGGAAGCAGAAGCAGTAGGCACAGAGGGGCGCCCCGAGGCTGGAAGGACACCGGAACCAGAGCCACAACCTAGTGGTTCAGTGGTGCCAGACCAGACAGCCCCGGCACAGCCAGCAGCCTCGGAACACGAGCCAGAACCAGAACCCCTGACCAAGGAACACCCCAGGCCACAACGCACACGGAGGCGGCCAGCAGACCTTGGGGACTACGAATGCAACTTCCCGGGCAGGACTGGAACTTAGAGGGGAGGGGTGTTATGTACTGAGCTGAATCCTAGAACAATAGGATTCAGAATCAGCGGGAGCTACCCAATCCAACTCCAGGTGGAAGTGAATCCGCAACCTGATTGGCCTGCTGGAGCAGCCAATCAGGCGGCTGGCAGAAGCGAATCTGCTACCTGATTGGCCTGTAGGAGCAGCCAATCAGGCTGCAGGCAGAAGTCAATCCACAATATAATTGGCCCACAGGTGTAGCCCTGAAGTAGCCAATCACGCAAGGCCCATTGTGTAAATAATGTATATAAGCAGATGGTTTTGGGAAAAGAGCCATTCTTCTTCTCCTCTTCTCCTTGATGACTATGAGCTGAATAAAGAGCATGAAATTCACTCTCGACTCCGAGTACATTTCACTCTGGCACGGCTAATGCTTTCTGTTTGCGGCAAAGAATATCCTGGCTTGTGTAAGAGCTGAACTTCTAGTCTTCCACCTCTTTCAGTGTCTTTAAAAGGCAGATAAAATGCAGGAATGCAGCGGACAGACATTCAGCTCTAGTCTTCTCAAGCCCTCTGCTGAGGTTGCCCTTGCTTATTTTTATTTTGCTGCTTCCCTATCTCAACTAAAATAAAATAAAATAAAGTGCTTATTGGGTGTTCTATGATCTGAAGAACAAAACTGGTATTTCCATCCATAACGAAAGAGTATCCTACCCAACCCATCAATACCAATGGGGCTGTATCAAGCTTTCGAAGGGTCCTTGAGCAGCATTGACTTATTACCCCCTACGTGCAACAGGGGTGGGACGGGGCTGTAGCTTAGTGGCAGGGCATCTGCTTTGCATGCAGAAGGTATTAGTAAATAGGCCTTTTGAGTCACCTCCACTACTACTTTCTATTTCTCCCTACATACCATGGGTAGCCAATCCTCCAGATATTGGATTCCAATTCACATGGTGGCTAGGAATGATGGAAATTCCACAATATCTTGAGGGCATCACATTGACTACCCCTTCTATATACTAACCCTTAACTCATTTTCCAAGTGCTTGTTCTTCTGTAGTCAAGTACCTATCCCTAAATAGGAAATATCTGCAGGCTTGGGGGAAAGCATCAGTTTGCAAAGTACAAAAAATAATAATTCGGGAGAAAAATCTTTAGGGATCCAAGGGATAGCTCAGTTGGTAGAGCCTGAGACTCTTAATCTCAGGGTCATGGGTTCAAGCCCCACACTGGGCAAAAGATTCCTGCATTGCAGGGGGTTGGGCTTGATCAGGCATCCCCAAACTTCGGCCCTCCAGATGTTTTGGACTACAATTCCTTTCCTCCCCGACCACTGGTCCTGTTAGCTAGGGATCATGGGAGTTGTAGGCCAAAACATCTGGAGGGCCACAGTTTGGGATGCCTAGACTAGATGACCCTCGTGGTCCCTTACAACTCTACCATTCTGTGATTCTATGTTGGGGAACATCCCCATATAAAAAGAAAACTGCAAGCTAATGAGGATTGATCCTGCTTAGTGGGCACACAATACCATATTTTTCGCTCTATAAGACACACCTGATCATAAGATGCACTTAGCTTTTAGAGGAGGAAAACAAGGGGAAAAAATTCTGAATCAAATGTTGTACTAAACTATTGGGAGAGTTTGGGAGAGGTTGTTGGCAGCTGTGGCGGAGGGAGGAGCAGTCCGCTTTCAGGCTGCTCGCCCCTCCCCCTCCCCTCTGCCACTGGCGGCGGAGGGGGAAGCAGCCCGATTTTTGGCTGCTCGTCCCTCCATCACCGCTGGGACCCATGGCTCTGGCGGCAGAGGCATTCCTCCTCTCAAGGGATCCTGCTGCCGTCCAGTGCCTTCGCTCCATAAAACGGACAGATCTTTTCCCTTCGGTTTTAGGAGGGGGAAAGTGCGTCTTATGGAGTGAAAAATACAGTACCAGCTGACTGTTGAGTGGAAGTGGAGGATCCAGCAGGAGGAGTAATGGAATGGCTGGCTGGCTTACACCCCAAAGAATAGCATACTGCACTGCAACATTTTGTTGCAGTTCCCATTTGATATATGCTATACTGCTGATATTGATCGTTCACTTCTCTCTTTAAAGAAGAACCTCAGAACAGCTTTCGTGACTTCCCAGCGCTTTCCTGACTAGGCAAAGATCATGTTAATGCCTGCTTAGCTTCAACAGTGCCATAGCATTGCAATAGGCACAATGGCACATTATGAACATGATAAATTATCTTTCAATAAGTAAGGATTCCAAGAACCATGAAGTGCTTTACCCCTTTTGATGTTGCCAAAAACCCAGCTCTAAAATAACCACCTGTGAGCGTTGCTTGTTATTAAGAATACAGTATGTGAAAGATAAAAAAAATTAAATATTGTGGACACTTCCGGTTCCCGCGGATCGGCTTCGGGCGCGCCAGCGAGTCGCTCTTCGCTAGCGCACTCGGAAAGGGCGGATAGGGGGGGTATTGGGCTTCAAAGCCCCCCCTTGTAAAGGTCGTGGAGGATTTCCAGACCTAACGTGATCGGCAGCAGCGTCGGGGAAGCTCCGGCACCGAGCGGAGAAGCGCGGTGGAGAGGAGCAGCCCCGGGACGCCCGCCTAAGGACCCCGCCCCAGATGAGGAAGCCTGAAAAAACCGAAGCAAGTAAGCTGTGAGCGTTGCTTGTTATTAAGAATACAGTATGTGTCAGATGAAAAAATTAAATATTGTATATTTGTTGTTAATGGCATCTCAGGCTTACGTTTTGGTTCTGGGGAACACATATGGAAGGGTCAATGGAGCATCAGTTTAAAGGGCTACACAGCTGCCCCCAGGGCATAATCAGCTGATTTATACCCTTGGCAATCCAGCCAAGGACAAGGTTTGGTCTCAGTGCTCCAACATAAAATGCCGCACCCCTGATTAGAATACTGTTGTTCTTTCACAAGCATCTTGCCTCTATCCTCATTATTTCATCGTGTGCTAGTTCTCACGATCTTATAGCAAATTGACAGGTTTGGAGCAGGATATCATCAAAATGCTGATAACGTTCCTCTGCGTTACAGGGGCCAGGTGAGGTGGGGGAACTAAGTTCTGAGCAGGTGTCTGAATGCAGTGATAGACTGGCTAAAGGCATATAAGCTGAAACGTCATCCAGACAAGATGGTAAGATTCATGGTGAAGGAGACCCACAATTTTTGCAGGCTTTGACAGTTACTGGGTTTTGCTTATTTAACAGAAATCTGTTGAATTGGGCCTATGGCCCAACTAGTTCAAAATCCTGTTCTCCCAGTGGCCAACTAGAGGCCTATGGGAAGCCTTGCAAGCTAAGAGCCCACTTGCAATTCCCAGCGACCGGTACTCAGAGAAATGATTCAGCTGATAGTGGATGCAAAACATTGCCATCTTGGCTGAGAGGCATTGATATCCTTGCCTTCCAAGAACTTGTCTAATCCTTTTTTAATGCAAGTTGGTGGCTGAAATGTACTCTGAGTCGAGAGTGAATTTCATGCTCTTTATTCAGCTCATAGTCATCAAGGAGAAGAGGAGAAGAAGAATGGCTCTTTTCCCAAAACCATCTGCTTATATACATTATTTACACAATGGGCCTTGCGTGATTGGCTACTTCAGGGCTACACCTGTGGGCCAATTATATTGTGGATTGACTTCTGCCTGCAGCCTGATTGGCTGCTCCTACAGGCCAATCAGGTAGCAGATTCACTTCTGCCAGCCGCCTGATTGGCTGCTCCAGCAGGCCAATCAGGTTGCGGATTCACTTCCACCTGGAGTTGGATTGGGTAGCTCCCGCTGATTCTGAATCCTATTGTTCTAGGATTTAGCTCAGTACATAACACCCCTCCCCTCTAAGTTCCAGTCCTGCCCGGGAAGTTGCATTCGTAGTCCCCAAGGTCTGCTGGCCGCCTCCGTGTGCGTTGTGGCCTGGGGTGTTCCTTGGTCAGGGGTTCTGGTTCTGGCTCGTGTTCCGAGGCTGCTGGCTGTGCCGGGGCTGTCTGGTCTGGCGCCACTGAACCAGTAGGTTGTGGCTCTAGTTCCGGTGTCCTTCCAGCCTCGGGGCGCCCCTCTGTGCCTACTGCTTCTGCTTCCCCTGCCCACCCCTCTTGCTCTACAGGCCTCACTGCCCTGCTGTCCCCTTGGGACCCCTCTGTCCCGCTCTCCTCCCGGGTTCCTCCTGGGAACCGTCGCCGTAGCTGGTCGCAGTGGCGGCGCCAACATTGCCCCCCTTCCGTTAGTACCTCGTACGACACGGGACCGGTCACCTTGGTGACTGTGGCCGGTACCCATGCTGGGCCTGCCCCAAAATTCTTTGCATACACTGGGTCCTGGGCCACAAATGTCCGGGGGTTCCTGCCTTTCCCCACCACTACCTCATCCTGAGCTCTGTCGGGGTGAAGTCGGTCCAGTCTGGTTGCAAGGCGCCGGCCCATTAGTAGTTCAGCTGGGCTCCGGCCCGTCGTTGTGCTTGGGGTGCTGTGCTGTGCTAGAAGAAATGCGGCAAGGCGGTATTCCCAGTCCCCTTGTGTCATGCGGCGGAGGCTGTCCTTGGTGGTCCGCACCATGCGCTCCGCTTGGCCATTGGTGGCAGGGTGGAATGGTGCTGAGCGGATGTGGCGGATGGCGTTCTGCGCTGTGAAGGTCTGGAACTCCTCTGACGTGAATGCGGTTCCATTGTCCGAGACGAGGGTGTCAGGGAGCCCGTGGGTTGCAAACAGCTTACGTAGTACCCGGATGGCTGCCGCCGTAGAAGTGGACGGTACCAGTGCGACCTCCAGCCATTTGGTGTAGGAATCCACCACTATGAAGAATGTTTTTCCCTGGAAGGGGCCAGCGAAGTCCACGTGCAAGCGTGACCATGGATGTCGGGCGGACTCCCAGGGCTGGACTGGGGCCCTTGGGGGATCCGGGCGGGATTCTTGGCAGGTCTGGCAGTGTTGGACCCAGGCCTCTATCTCTCTGTCAATCCCCGGCCACCACACATAACTCCTGGCAAGGGCCTTCATCCTCACTACCCCTGGGTGTGTCTCGTGAAGGGCTGTGAGGACCCTTTTGCGGAGGGGCTGGGGAACAACAACCCTGCTTCCCCATAACAGGCACCCCTTGTGGGCCGACAGTTCATGTTTGCGGTTTGTGTAGCCAGCGAATTCTGGCCCGGGGCTGCTGCTGGGCCATCCTCGCCACACCCAGTCCAGGACCCGGGAGATGACCCTATCTTTTGTGGAATGGTGTGCAACTTCTTGTGCCTGAATGGGTCGGTCGGGAAGCAGCTCCAGGGTCATAACCTCTTGCGCAGGCGCTGGGTCGGGGCCTGTTTCTGGTAGTGGTAGCCTGCTGAGGGCGTCTGCGTGGCCCATCGCCTTCCCAGGGCGGTGGATTAGTGCATACTGGTAGCCGGCAAGGAAAATTGACCACCTGAGGACACGTGGAGACAACACTTGGGGGGTCTGCTTCTCGGGGGCAAACAGGCCAAGCAACGGCTTGTGGTCAGTCACTATGGTAAAGGGCCGCCCGTACAAGAAATCATGGAATTTTTTTACGCCCTTCACGATTGCCAGACCCTCCTTGTCAATCTGTGAGTAGTTTCGTTCGGCTGCAGCAAGCGTCTGGGAGAAGTATGCCACCGGCACCTCTCTTCCATCCGGGAGTTGGTGTCCCAGGACAGCGCCGATGCCATAGGGAGAGGCGTCGCATGCCAGCACCACTGGCAGCCTCTCGTCGAAGTGTGCCAAGACCGAGTTCGAGACGAGCAAGTCCTTGACTGCCTGGAATGCGGCCCTTTGTCGCTGGCCCCACACCCAAGGGGCCCTTTTATCTAGGAGTCTGTGTAGGGGCTCCGCTACCGCTGCCTTATGGGGAAGGAAGGCATGGTAAAAGTTCAATAGTCCCAAGAATGACTGAAGTTCGGGCTTGCTCTTGGGCGCTGGGGCCTCACAAATGGCCCGTACCTTGTCACCGGTTGGATGGACCCCTTCTGCGTCCACCTTAAATCCCAGAAAGTCCACCTGCGGCACTCCCAGTAAACACTTTTCCCGCTTCACCTTGAGGCCCGCCGTCTGGAAACGGTGCAGGACGGAGCGGAGGCGGTCCTCAAATTCCTCTGGTGTGGGCCCGGCGATCAGTACATCATCGAAGAAGGGGGTGACGCCAGGAATCCCTTTAAGGAGAGAGTCCATTAGATTCTGGAATATGCCTGGTGCCACGCTAACGCCAAATTGCAGCCGCTTTACTCTGAATGCCCCTCTGTGCGTCACGATCGTCTGAGCCTCTGCTGTGGCTTCGTCCACAGGCAACTGTTGATACGCTTGGGCCAAGTCCAGTTTGCCAAAGATTTTTGACCCAGCCAGGGTGGCGAGGACATGGCTGACCACTGGCACTGGGTATGCATGGGCCGTGAGAGCCTTGTTTATGGTGCATTTGTAGTCTGCACAGATGCGGACCGAACCGTTAGGCTTGACGGGTGTGACAATTGGAGTTTCCCAGGGGGCGTTGGGCACCGGCTCCAGCACTCCTTGCTCCACGAGCCGGTCCAATTCCTCGTCTATGCGGGGTTTCAGGGCGAACGGGACCCGGCGGGCCTTGTGCCTGATGGGTCGTACAGCGGGGTCTAGCTGTAGGGCAATGGGGGGTCCTGTATATCGTCCCAATGCCCCATCGAAAACCCCTGGAAACTCTTTGCATATGGCGTCCACGTCCACTTGTAAGCTAGTGCGGTTCACCCCGGTAACGGCTAGCCCCAGAGGTCCAAACCATGCCAGTCCCAGTAAGCTAACGTAGGGGCCCTTAACTACCAGCAAGTCCAATTGTTGCTTTCGCCCTCGATATTGCACCCTGAAGGTCCCCACCCCAATTGTAGGGACCTTACGTTTCTGGAAGTCCCGGAGGGTGAATGGGGCCGGCCTTAGTTTGGGACCCCCATTAGGGCACAGTTCCCTTAATGTTCGGGCCGAGATTATGGATAGAGTTGAACCCGTGTCCAGCTCCATGCGGCATGGGGCTCCCTCTATCTGTACCTCTATATAAATTTTCTCTGTGCTGGGATGGGGCAACTGGAATACCTGGTAGTCCGTGATCTCCGTCGAGTTGCCTTGGTGCATGGTGCCGTGTGACCTGGGGCTCCTGGGTCGGTCATCTGATGCTTGTCGACGGGTGAGTCGAGCCCGACACACCCGGGCGATGTGTCCCAATTTTCTGCACTGCCTACACTCTGCGTTGCGGAAACGACAGGTCCTCCTCTCGTGGTTCTCCCCGCAGCTTGCACAGTTCCCTCCTTCTCGTCGAGGCTGCTGTGGTGTGTGTGCTGCTTGAGTGCGCCGCTGTACTCGGTGTACTTCCTCCCTGTCAGATTCGGATTCGTCGGTGAGGTCTTCGTGGTAGACCCTCGGTTGGGATGGCGGGGCCGGTCGTGCCTCTTGCGTTGACCTCTCGGCGGCTTCGGTTGCCAGGGCTTCCTCCAGAGCAATCTGGAACGTGAGGTCTTTTTTGGCGTAGAGGCGTCGTTGCAACATCTCGTCCCTCAGGCCACCGACGAGGCGGTCACGAAGCATGTTCTCCAACTCTGAGAAGTTGCATAACCGGGCGGCTTGGCGGAGGGAGGTCACAAACCCAGTTATGGTTTCCCCCGGGGCTTGCCGCTTTGCGTAGAAGGCATTTCGGCAAGCTACCACTGAGGGCTGTGGTGAGAAGTGCTCCTTCAGCCGTTCCATTATTGTTTTGTAAGAGATGGTAGCGACATCTCTAGGTGCAAGGAGAGCCCGGGCGATTTCAAACGTGTCCTCTCCACAGACGCTGAAGAATGTCGCCCTCTTCATGGCATCGTTGGTGACTTCTTTCGCTTGCAGGAGGAAGTTGAAACGGGCGGCGTACCCTTCCCAGTCTCCTGATGCTGGTTTGAATGGCGAGAAGCTGCTGTCGGTTGCCATTCTGGGTTCCTTGGGTCCTGGAGCTGAAGCCTGGATGCACGGTGCGATGCAGCGGTGCAGCAGGTGGCGGTGCCGCGGTGCAGTGCGTGGTGGCGGTCAGCTCAGCAGGATCCCACCTTCGTCGCCAGTGAAATGTACTCTGAGTCGAGAGTGAATTTCATGCTCTTTATTCAGCTCATAGTCATCAAGGAGAAGAGGAGAAGAAGAATGGCTCTTTTCCCAAAACCATCTGCTTATATACATTATTTACACAATGGGCCTTGCGTGATTGGCTACTTCAGGGCTACACCTGTGGGCCAATTATATTGTGGATTGACTTCTGCCTGCAGCCTGATTGGCTGCTCCTACAGGCCAATCAGGTAGCAGATTCACTTCTGCCAGCCGCCTGATTGGCTGCTCCAGCAGGCCAATCAGGTTGCGGATTCACTTCCACCTGGAGTTGGATTGGGTAGCTCCCGCTGATTCTGAATCCTATTGTTCTAGGATTTAGCTCAGTACATAACAGTGGCCATCACTTGTCTCCTGCGGGTGAGTTGTGTAGCTTTCCTATGCCTCCTTCCATCAAATCATGCATAATTTTATGAACTTCCAACGTGTTACCTCTTACTCACCTCTTCCCTAAAGAGTCCAAACTCTTCAACCTTTCATCATATGGAAGTTGCCAGGACTCTTGGAGTGTCTGCAACTGTGGGTCCATAATTTCATTGGGTCAAACTAGGACATAGTTGGATACAGCCCACAACATCGAGAAGGCACCAGTTTGGGGGAAGCTGTTTTTGTGAAGCAAGAGAAATAACATCAGACAGTTTTCCAAGTAAGATGACTTCTTTGAAATTCACAACGTTGGTCAAACCACCACAACAGGGAGTTTTTCTTTCGTTTTCGTTTTCTTTAGAATTTGCAGTGCTCCCACCATTCAGTTTTATAGGTTACTAGCTTCCTTTAAAAATAACCCTAATAATAATAATCAAACTAAGAGCTACGTTTGATGTATTTTTCCAAAGTTTTTTCGCACTAAAAAATTGAAAATGGCAACAACAAAGCCATTACTAGGGGAAAAGTCACTCTATTGCTTTATGGCACCTGAAAGGTGGAGTCTTACCCAATGCAGACTTGTTATGAATGGTAGGAAGGGGCTTTTGATGTAGGGCTGCATTGCTGATATGCTTCCTTGTCTGCCTGATGCTTTGACAGATTAGTCACACTCCCTTAAAAAGGGGGGAAAAAAACTCATCTAAATCAAACTCAACTAAATCTACATTATACCTGTTCTACCTGGCTGACACATTTAAAGTTTTGAAACTTCCTAGTGCCAACCAGGGCTTGTGGTGAGATGATCAAGTTGAAGATGCCACACATGTTAAAAACATTTATTTTGTCCAGTGGTAGTGCCAAGACCAGCTGTTGCATAACCCTAGTCACATGCCAATCAACCGACGACTGTCGCATAACCAGTTGGCTTTCATATGTGGTGCAACAGTTTCCATGTACAAAGGACATGCAATATATATATATATATATATATATATATATATATATATATATATATATATATATAATTATTATACCCCGCCTATCTGGCTGGGTTTCCCCAGCCACTCTGGGTGGCTTCCAACAAAATATTGAAATACAATGGTCTGTTTAACATTAAAAGCTTCCCTAAACAGGGCTGTCTTCAGATGTTTTCTAAAAGACATTGGTCTTGATTATTTTGCAGGGAGGCTATGGGCAGTGTGCATGTGAGCACCGCTTATGACATAGCAAAAAAAGAAAGAAAGAAATTTTTCGTGGTGCTTTAGTTCTCCAATGGGCCAAGAGGAAACATTTTATTATGATGAAAAAGATTATCTAGCTGGCAACCATGGTCAGCTCACATAACTCTTGGGCCCTGCAGCCAACCAGATTTTTTCCAAATAGGCTGATCTGATAGTATTGTTTCTCAGGTGTGTGTGTGTGAATTCCAGCTCTGAATTTGTTTTGTCCCTCTGCTTTAAGATGGCAGAAAATTTGACACATAAAACTTCTGTTCTGGGAAAGGAAGGGGTGGGGACTAATTGTTTTGATAATGTTTATGTTTATGCTTTTATTCTTTTTTCTTGAAAATTACACACTCACAAACACAAACACCAGTACCAGTCATATCTTCCCTCAAAGAATCCCATGAACTGCAGTTTACTCCTTTCAATTCTATAATTCCTGGGACTCATGTGCTTTCAAAAAATAGTTAAGGGGGAAAAAAGAAAAATGATCAAATCTGTCATTTGCAGTTTCTCACTTTCCAGTCTTCAGTTCTCTACATTTCCACCTCAGTTTGTGATACAGTATATTTTTTTAAAAAAAACACCACCAGCATTTTTGTGTATCTCCTAACATACCACATTGTAATGCAGTTTCCCCAAACATACACATTTTTGGAAAGCAATTTCCCTGTAATATAATGCATTTTTGTATGCATTGTTCACTATTATATGCATTTTTCTGCACACTTTACTCTAGCATATGCATATTGGTACACAAGACTTGGCTGGAATATTCCCATGCAGAATTTAGAGAAGTGTGAATTTTGAAGAATGGCTTTGCTTCAATTCTCGTATTTTTTGGAAAGTGCAAATGCAAATCGAATCGAATCCCTCCTCCATACCTATTCTCTACAATACCCTCTGATAACAAGCCTGTTCTTCCTCTTCTAATATTGGTAAATTAGAACTTTCAGTTTTAGCTTCGAGGAGGGAATGAGCAGTTTGAGTCCAGCTCCTGCATCGTCCAGGAAAGTTCTTACCCAACGCTATTTGGGGAAGCGGATATGAATGGAGTTTGTAGGATGCTGCATTTAGAAACTGCCTGACTGTAACTCCCGTAAATGACTTCCACCCCCCTCAGCGATGCAGGACGTATGAGATCCCTTCCCTCTTTGGAGTCCCCCGGCCACCACTTGTACAGTTAGATTTTGGTTTCGTCTTGTGCAACAGCAGGGTGACAAAGAGGAAGCAAAAGACCAGACCCTGAGAACAGATAGGGGATCTGGATTAAGGCAGAAGGGTGAGTATGTAGAGAGAACCCCTTGAAATCTTGTGCAAGGCCTTGGGTGCGTGCCTATGTCAAGAGTTCAGCGTCCGGGCTTGGGGTGGAAACGGACTTCCTGTTAGCTCAGTGATGGGAGATAGAAAGGAGAAGTGGAGCCCCCTTGGTTCCAGGAAACAGGAGGTGACTGTGTCCCGACCATCCCAGCCCACCTCCTTCCCCTAATTGCGTTGCATGGGTCCCATCTCTGTGAAAGTGATCAAGTGCCTTTTTCACCATGGGCTAATGGCAGTGACACATGCCTAGGGACATTTTGGAAAAACCATTTTTTCGTCCTTGGTGGAGCGTCATCTTCTTTTGCATAGAATTCATAGCTGCTAAATCTCCCATTTTTTCGCGGGAAACCCCCGTATTTTAAACCGTTTCCCGCTGGCAGCCCGGAATTGAAAAAAATCCCGTAAATCCCCCGGATTTCAGTACCTGCCAGGGAGGCTCCTTCTGTGCATGCCTGGACATGTGCGGAACCGATTTCGGGTGCTCTGCCCATGTTTGGGCACCAGAAATCGGGCAGAGCTGCACCGGAAGTCGCTTCTGAGCATGTCTGGACATGCGTAGAAGCGACTTCTGGTGCCGCTCTGCCCATGTCCAGGCACCAGAAATCGGGCAGTGCCGGCACCGGAAGTCACTTCCAGACATGCGTAGAAGCGACTTCCGGTGCCGGCGCTGCTGATCCCGGATTTTTCTAACCGGGAGTTGGAAGGTATGGCTTAGGTCAGTGGCTCCCAACCTTTTTTTTGGCCATGCCCCATCTAAGCATCTCTAAAATCCTGATGTCCCCCACCCAATGACATATTATTATTATTCAAAAAGTGAACTCCTATTCACGTGGAGGAAGCCTAAAGGCCATTCACTGTTAATAACTCATTCTCAAATAACTCCCCTTAAAATTCAAATTGCCCCCCTGTGGAGTGTGTGCCCCGCGTTGGGAGCCATGACCTTAGAGCATTACCTGGAGATAGAGACAAGTAGCCTTTGTCCTGCCATCTAAACCAGGGGTGGGGAATTTCAGGCTACGGAATAAAATGCAGTCCTGTGGGCCCCTTTGTCTGTCCTTTGGGACTCTCACGTAATCATACAACTCCAGGGAGCATCCCTCACTGGCCATACCCTTTTTTCAGTGCCCCTGTGTGCAAAAAAACCCAGTGAACTTTAGCTGGAATGCAGCCTATTTTTAGAAAGGTAAGCATCACACCTGTGGCTCTGCCTCTTTTGCTTCAGATCCCACCCACTATTGGCATGTGGCTCCCATAAAGTTTTCCACGGTGGAATGTGGCCCCTGGGCTGCAAAGGTTTCTCCATCGCTAATTTAAATTAAAAGTGCTGCTCCACACTGTTATGTTTTTAGATGTACACCAATGGTTTAAGTGTACACCTAAACATGTATTGTGTGAACCCAGAACTTCCAAGGTTACATGTCTCCCTGGCAGCAGCAGGTGATGGTGTGGAATAGAAATCTAGTTCCATATTAGGTATTTAAATATATAATTTACCCCCATGCATGCATTTCTAAACACATTTAAAACCTAAAGTACATACTTTTAAAATGCAGACTGGCACACTTTTAAAGCCGAAAAGTATAGCACGAAATCTGGAGAAGTGCAAAATCTGAAGGATAATTACAACTCCATCTGTGCATTTAGTTTGGGAGGTATGAATTAATTCAACTTGCTTAAAGCTGCACAGACCAAATGAAATTATTCCCCACCTCTACATGGGGGTTTAAATGAGCGTAACCTGCAAATGTGTGTCCACCCCCCCCCCCATGGGATATCCTGTTTTCTTGCACGAGAGCACGTCCCCCCCCCCAGTGTGTCTTTTGGGCTCTGTGATCTTGCATGGGTCACATGACTCACACAGAGTCCCAGTTTTGGGACTCGGGGATGTTCGAGGATACAGGTGAGGCGACAGTGCTATGGTTACAGAAGAGATTCAAAGCAGCTGGAAAGCAGGTGGACAGTGTTTTGCTCCCTTCTTCCTGATAATACAAAATGCCTTAGCAGGACAAAAACTGAAGCTGCTTCAACCAGATTAGCTACATGGCTGGTGCAGTGCTATGCAAAAGAAAGGGCGGTGGTAGTAAAAGTTCTCAAAATATTTAATACATTCACAGCCAGTTCCCAACTACCAGAATCTGAGCAGAGTCTTGCAAAGCTTTACTAACCCTGAGCATGCAAAATGTGATGCTTCTTTTGACACTAATTTCTGCTAATTGCTTCAGTCTGACTGTATAAATACATATGGGAGGGCATGCAATTATCTGATGTGCGTGATGAGTGTGCAGTTTATTATTACCATTATTTTTTGCACATGAATTTGTGCAACTAAGCAGCTATAATCCTTAGCCCAACAATAGGCACCATCACAGGGGTTTTTAACAGGAACTTTCTCGCCTTTCGGTGGTGGGTTTTGGAGTGACACGGCAGATTTTTCAAGATGACAGGTGCAAGCTCTGGTATCTTGGACGTTCTCTGTCCTTGAGTAACATTCTGTGCAAGGGTTCTTGGAGTCACCCAGAGGCCGAGGCAGTCCAGTACATTTTGTTACCTGAGGCAAACCACAAAATGGAGCCCTCCCACCAAGGAACAAGGGGTGTGTGAAGATCCACATTAGGAGTAGTTGAGGCTGAGAGGGAGGTTGATATCACTGTCGCCAAACCTCCACTCCGTCTGCCATCTTTGGAAGAGGGGAGTGCAGTGAAGGTCTACAGCAGGAACAGGGTGGGGGGAATCAAGGGTGATCACAGGATGGAAAGAGGCCCACTCTGAATCACACCAGGTCTGTGCAGACCCAGGGCAGTCTCGAGCAGGTCAGCCGCCCTGGTGCTGAGGGGCGGAGATCGCTCCGGCGCCCTCGCCCTCGCAGGACACAGCATGGTTTCCGCGCCACCGGGGGTCTACCTAGAGCTGGCCCTGTGCAGACCCCAGGAGACCCCAGAGGGCAGCCTCTGTCATTTGTAGAGAGGCTGGTGGAAAAGTAGCAGGAGGAGCTGCCAAGCAGGTGACGGAGTCAGCCTCCAAGGAGCCATTTCTGCTACCGTGGCAGAAGCAACATAGCTTCGAGGCTGGATCCGCTGCCCCTGTGAATCCTGCCGCCTGAGGTGGTCATCTCTCCTCACCTCATGGGTGGGCTGGGCCTGCCAGAGGGATTCTCCATAATGTGAACTCTTGAGCGGTGGTCTTATTATTGGCATGATGACTTGACCCATAGCTGCCAAGTCTTCCGTATTCCCCGGGAAACCCCCGTTTTTCTAGCTGTTCTCAGCTGAAAAAACAGATTTTTTTGTTTCCCCCCGGTTTATTCTGGCGCAGCGGCCATTTTGGAACTGGGCGGAGCATGCTCAGAAGCGACTTTTGATGCAGCTCTGCCCAGTTCCAAAATGTTTGCAGTGCGACTTCTGGCACGGTGGCCATTTTGGAACTGGGCAAAGCAGCATCAAAAGTCGCTTCTGAGCATGCTCCGCCCAGTTCCAAAATGGCGGCAGCGCTACTTCCGGTCTGCTACTTCCGGTCCAGTCCCTTATTTCTCCCACAGGAACTTGGTAGGTATGAGTTGACCTTTGCAACTTCGGTGTGGGGTCTGATCTGTTCTCAATGCTGAGAACAGAGAGCAGCTGCCTATTGCTGCAGCTGTGGGCCAAACCAGATGTGGCTTTTATCGCACAGATTGGCATTGCATGACTATTTTTCCTTTAACCAGTAGCGGGCAGGAGGATAGGATCCAGGTCAGAGCATGGTGCCATACCCTCCAACTCCCGGTAAGAAAAATCCGGGATCAGCAGTGGCGCGGCACCAGAAGTCGCTTCTACGCATGTCCAGACATGCATAGAAGCTACTTCCGGTGCCGGCGCTGACACCCGAAATCGGTTCTGCGCATGTCCAGACATGAGCAGAAGGAGCCTCCCTGGCAGGTAGGAAATCCGGGGGATTTATGGGATTTTTCTCTATTCGGGATAGCAGTGGGAAACGGCTTTAAATATGGGGGTTTCCCGTGAAAAACGGGAGACTTGGCAGCTATGCATGGTGCGGAGGTTGGGCAGGGAAAGGCAGGGTTAAGCCATTGTCCCCTGCTGTGGTCCTGGTCTGGATCAAGGATCCAGTACTTGCTATTTGCATTGGGGTGGGGGTGGTAAAAGCTCCCATTTGCTCCCACAGCAGGTAGTGAAGGGTTAAAGTCCCCCCCCTCCCGATTTCAGCCCAATCAAGCTCAGGTCCTATTCCTAGCCCCCCACTCCACTGTAGGTTAAGAAAACATAGCTATTCAGTGCCAAACAGCGTTATAAAAAGGCACATCTAATTTGGCTTATAATAAATAAATTGCCGGGAGGGATCCATGAGCCCCTCCAGAATGGGTGTGCTTTTGCAGGGTGTGTGGGTCTATTCTGCAACACATTATTGATGCGTTAATAGTTCATTAGTAGTGGGTTTATACTTAACTGTCCACACAGCATCCTGCTTTATGAACTGTCCTGTGAAGCCTCCCCAATGTTCTCACACAATATTGCACAACAAGGGCAGGACAAAAATAAGTCAGAACATTTGCGGTATAAAAAAAAAGTTGCAGGATTTCAGTAGGAAGTTGCTAGCCATGCACTGATTGGAAACAGTTTTGAAAGCGGGATGGTATAGAACATCCCTGAAAAGGCATCATGAATTCACAACAACAAAAAAGGGTATCTGCAGGGCCCCCATGACATTGAGTCAGATATATAGATGTAATTTTGGGCTTTAATTTTGGTACACGGAGTGTGCAATCCTATCTACATTTACTAGGAGTAAGAACAGAAGTAAGTCTCTCACGAATAGAAGTGGAAACTTCCTTCCAGCTGTACATGGGCTTCATCCATGCTAGCAGGCAGAAAAATATGAGATGTTGGTGATTTCATCTGTTAGGGTAAGAAGAAGTTGTGCGCTAAGCTTAGAGATTGTGTGTCCCCCCCCCCTTGTGAAGAGTTGCACAATTCTGGGGCTGCATTATGGAAGGAGTGGCCCTGGTTTACTACAATAGACAAGATATTGAACTGGGAAGGTATGTGCTTTGATCTACACCGGTATGCCAAATGTGTCATCCTCCCATTACGAAACCAGTTGGAAAGCCCAGCTCTTTGAAAGCAGTTGCTTGGCAGGTGTCAACATGCAAGGAGGAAGTGCTCTCTAGTGGTTATAGCACAGAGCCGGGAATCATAACTCCAGCTTCAGTTTCATCAACTATAAAATGAGGATAATAACACTGTTCTTGCTTCTTACGAAGCATCATAAATGCTTTCAAAGCCCATTTTGATCTGCAGATGAAAGGTGCTGGACTTGAACAGGTGCAGCCAAAATACCACCCGTTCGGAGGCCATCGCTTTACAGTAGGAAGGTCAGGTTGAAGGGGTGGTGATTTTCCAAATGGCTCTTACTAAGCAGGAGTTCACACCTCGTATTATTCACTGCAGAGTTACAGTCATAGCTTGATAGGCTAAAGGTGTGAAATTTCAGAAGATACACAATGAGTCACATTTGATTTGTTGCCCATTCTCACCTCAAGCAATTAGCTAACAAGGAAAGCCATGGGCCAATCCTCATGCTACATTTGTATATGTTAGCGCAAAGAGAACATAAGGAAGCTGCCGTGTACTGAGTCAGACCATTGGTCCATGCCACTCGGTATTGTCTACACTGACTGGGAGAGCTGGAGATATTGCAGGCAGGAAACATTCCCAGCCCTGGAGATCCCAGGGACTGTGACTGGGATTTCCTGTGTGCAAAGCAGATGCCCTGCTACTGAGCTGTAGCCCTTCCCCCTACTTGGTCATGTTTTCTGCTTTACATTTGCAGAGTAACATGTTGAAGACCTTGGATTTCCTCTGGCAATGACCAGCTTTCACCATGTGAGGGCACAGTCAAAAGGAATCTTTGCCACAGAAAGCCAACACTTTGAACATTGCATGGTGGCAATCACTCGTTATTTCACGCCACCGAATTTATGTGCTGGGAATGCTGGGAATTGCTTAAAGCACTGTTTGCTTCCAATTCAATCGATGCCTATTATGCCATCGCAAAGAGGACTGGCGTTCTGTCTGTGGAAACTTTGACCACTGGATTCAGGCATCATACAAGTGTTAGTAACTTTTTATTTTTTGCTGTAGGTATCCATCTATCTCAAGAGACAGTAGAGTGCGTCTCCAACAGTGAATTCAAACTTCTGCATTAGCAGCACAGAACTAAGTACAGGCGCTGCCACACTAAAAGAGCAATTCCTCACAACTGTGCAACAAATATTCTGTGACACTTGTGAACTTTCCAGTTCCGCAGTTCTGAGGAGCACAGCAGAGCTGGCTGGCTCAGAGGATGCTGTGCAAGAGGCTTGGAGAAGACTCTACCCAAAGCGGAGTCGAATAATGGTTCTTGCACGTCACGAGTTGGTAGTGGGAAACAGCAGCACAGCCGAAAGTGCGCTTAGGCAGCTCAAAGCACGAGTGCTCTGGCTTAGGACTATCATTGTTCGGGGTTTGGGAGGTTTGGAAGACTCAGCATTGGCTGGGACAGGCTCCTGGTGTCAGGAGCCAATTTGCAAATGAACACAAGCAATAGTGAAAGCGTTTACCTCATGTTTCAGTTCCAGTTCTCAACAGCGAAACAGATGGAAGGGTTAAGATTTCACCAAAAAGGAGAAATCTTGCTTGCGATCGGGCTTTGAATATCCCCAGGCACCATGCAGATGGACTGTGTAGCAGTGGCTATTAGAGTTCATTAGGTCTGCCAATGCCAGCTTTTGGGTGGCCTGAGAAATGTCACGGCGTACGGAGCGGTCTTATGCTGCATCAGCCGAGTACTCTAGCAGCAACACCCTCAGCTCTCTGTAGAGATCCTATCAAGATCCACAGAACTCCAAAGCGTATTTCAGAAAATTGTAGCACAATCCTAAGCATATTTACTCAAAAGAAGGGACAAATGAGAAATTTGATTTTGTTCTCACAAGAATGAGAATTGACCTAATGCTCACTTTCCGAAACTGTATGCATCTATCCTTCAGAATTGGCACTTACCTGAATTTTGCGCTGCAGTTCTCCATTCAAACAAAATGTACAGAAATGCATATTTTAAGGAGAAATGCAGAAAATAAGCATTCTGTTAGGGGAACTGTATTTATTGAGAGAAATTAGCACTAAACTGGTGCTGAATTTTCATGCGTTGTTTTTTTTTTAAGGCCCGCAAATCGCTGCAGAAATGTGGAGGGCTGAATTAAAGACTAGAAAAATGAGAAACTTAAGAGAACCACAAATGACAGATTCATTCAGTATTCAGAAGTAAGTTGTCTTTCTGAATGCAGCATGGGAACTACATTTCTGTGGGCCAACCCCACACTGCTGGAAAGGGGTGTTTCATGTGTATTTTTACCCAGTCAGAGCCCTCCTCCTCAATGGATTGGTTCATCCTAACCATGTGTTTTTTTTAAATCCACACACTGAAGGAAAAAGGCTATTTTGGTTGTGCATATGTGTGACAGGAACCTAATTTCATCTGGATTTGCTGCCTAGATAAAGGCCGAATAAGGGACTCCGATAGCTTGACCACATGACGATAGCAACAGCAATGATAGATTGATGGATAAAGTCTGTTTTGAACCAGATCTTCTTTTCTGCTTAGACCCTGTACTAGCAATAGAGTACAATAAACTATTGCAATTTTTCAAATAAACAACAGCTCACTTCCCCTTCCAGCAATATTTGTTTCCGGACACCACCAGTGCAGGGCAGCCATGGGACTGGCTTATTGAACTGAACATTTTGATCACATAACAGCTCCAGTTAAAGAACATATGGGATGTCTCATACCCTGTGGCTTCTAAGTTGTGAAATCGCATGTGCTGTTTGAACACATCCAGTCCTCTGGACTGTACACTTTTGCAGCGTGCTTTGTGCTAGTACCACTGTATCTCATGTAGAGTCAGGGTGGTGTAGTGGTTAGAGTGCCAGACTAGGACATGGGAGACTGGAATTCAAATCCCCACTTGGCCATGAAGTGTGAGGTGACCTTGGGCCAGTCCCTGCCTCTCAGGCTCGCCTACCTCACAGGGCTGCTGTGGGGAGAACCCTGTGTGCCACCTCGAGCTCCTTGGATATATAAAGGTGAGATAAGAACTCAATACATCAATAATATCCACAAACGTGATGGGTTTCATCAATGCTTTGTCTGCATTTGTCTGCATCATAGGTGCCAACTCCCAGATTGAAAAATCCGGGATCAGCACCAGAAGTCAAGCTGCGGCCATTTTGGAACTGGGCAGAGCAGCACCGGAAGTCGCTTCTACGCATGCTCTGCCCATTTCCAAACTGGCCGCAGCGCCAGAAATCACTTCTGCGCATGTCCAGAGACTCCAGACATGCGCAGAAGGAGCCTCCCCGGGCCGGGAAGAATCCGGGGGATTTACAGGTTTTTTTTAAAATCTGGGCTGCCAGCGGAAATGGCTGGAAAAACGGGGGTTTCCCAGGGAATACGGGAGACTTGGCAGCTATGGTCTGCATGGCTGTCCTCGATTTTGAGCTTGGAAATGCATCTTCCTTTTTCAGGCTCTCAATTCTCACTTTTGATAGTCAAAAAGAGAATGCACCCTTTTCCTCCAAGGAGTTTGTAGTGACATACAGATGAGATTTAGGAGAGGGCGTTCTCCAAGTTTATCCTCACGGCAACACCATGAAATAGGTTAGGCTCCCCGATTCTGGCTGTTCACAAATAAGATCCCCCTCCATGTGTATATCAAATACACAGAAAAGGGCAGTGGGGCATGTTTGCACATTCTCTGAGACGCACACCCCAACACCCTACCCCCAGCATTCCACTGAATGTGTGGCATCTGGGCATAGGCCTGGGCACTGGAGGTGGAAGAACATGTCTGGATTTGCTGACTCCTACATGCAGTGGCTCCATATGTATATCTTGTGAAACGCACCCCCCTCCCCCATTGTGACTGACCCTAGGTCATTTAGCAAGCTTCCTGGATGAGTTGAGACTCAAACCCACATCTCCCTGGGCTCCTCCAAATAGCCTGTTTCTTCAACATTCACCTGCAAAGCTTATGCGGAGGTTAGACTATATCCTGTCTTTATTGTGCAATTGTTCTGTTTTATTTGTGGGGAGTTTATATGACCTCGCGGGTGGCGCTGTGGTCTAAACCACTGAGCCTCTTGGGCTTGCCAATCAGAAGGTCGGCGGTTCAAATCCCCGCGGCTGGGTGAGCTCCCGTTGCTTGGTCCCAGCTCCTGCCAACCTAGCATTTCGAAAGCATGCCAAAAGTGCAAGTAGATAAATAGGTACCGCTCTGACGGGAAGGTAAACAGTGTTTCTGTGCGCTGCTCTGGTTTCGGTGTTCTTTTGCGCCAGTAGCGGCTTAGTCATGCTGGCCACATGACCCAGAAAAACTGTCTGCGGGGCTCCCTCGGCCTGTAAAGCGAGATGAGCGCCGCAACCCCAGAGTCGTCTGCGACTGGACTTTACCTTTACCATTGTTTATATGACCATATATGTGACAAAGAGGATTCATCCTGATTTCCTTGCATGGTGGTTATACACTGTCCTGTTAGTCATTTATAACACTTTTTTTAGTGTATTTCTTGCCCATAAGAACATTTGAAGAGTTCTGATGGATCAGGCGAGTGGCCCACAGTGGCCACCCAAACACCTGTGGGAAACCCTCAGGCAGAACCTGAGCACAAAAGCCCTCTCTCCTCTTGTGGTTTCCAGCAGCTGGTATTCAGAAGCATTACTGCCTCCAACCATGGAAGCAGAGCCGAGCCATCATGTTTGTTTTCTTTAAGTGGCTTTGCCATGCCAGGGTGTTTTAATTCGCTTTAATTGTGCAAACGTAAATGTTCCAGGGATGCTATTGCATCTTGCCCGCAAAATCACGGCAGTCTGGAGGCAACCAAAGTCAAGATCAAGCCCAGACAAAAAGAACTGCTTCCTAATGATCTTATGCAATTCACAGCCACATGAAGGCTTGGGAAGAACTCCAAGATGGGCAGGATTAGCGATGCTTTATAGGCACGGTAGTCACATGGAATCTATGTTTGACCTGGAGACCAAGTAAGGAGTTGGGCATGCTCAGCCAAGAGAAGCTATAAATGAGCGATGTGATAGCCATCTCCAAAAATGCGATGAACAGTCACATAGATAGTATGGAGCTAATGTGTTCTCTGTTGCTCCAGAGAGTAGCGCCTAAACCACAATGGGTTAAAATTTCAAATTTTGACACCCCCAAATTAGGGAAAATTTTCATTGCTGTGTTTGTCCGCAGACAGCTTCTGGGTCATGTGGCCAGCATGACTAAGCCGCTTCTGGCGAACCAGATCAGCACACAGAAACGCCGTTTACCTTCCCCCCGGAGCAGTACCTATTTATCTACTTGCACTTTGACGTGCTTTCGAACTGCTAGGTTGGCAGGAGCAGGGACCAAGCAACGGGACCTCACCCCGTCGCAGGGACTCAAACCGCCGACCTTCAGACCAGCAAGCCCTAGGCTCAGTGGTTTAACCCACAGCGCCACCCGCGTCCCAGTTCCGATGAAGTATTCCTCCCTATCCACCTGGTGCTTAATAGGAAAGGACCGCAGTGATTCTGAATGCCAGTTGCTGGTAACCACAGGAAGGGAGAGTTCTCTTTGCTCAAATCCTGCTTGCTGGTTTCTGGCAGGTGTCTGTGAGAGAAAGGAAAACGGACTGGATGGCTCATTGGCCTGACCCAACATGCTCATCTTGCATTCTTAAGACAAAACACCAGGTGAAGGCAGTTGCCTTCAGGCCTCCCCTTGTGCTCTTCCCAACAGCATCTGGCTGACCACTGTTGGAAACAGTACGCTGGTCTGGATTTATTTTCTTGCACCTGCATCCTTCCTTTCTTGCATCATGGAACACAGTTCCCACCAACCGTCCAGGTATTGGCTGGGCTCTTCTGTTTTAACGCAACCCACACTGGCTCGCTTTGTTCTCCTCGTGTGAGTTCCCTGCTCCAGATGTGGCACAGGTGCAACTTAAAAATATAGCTCTCCTTGGCTGTGCCGAGCAAATGTCAAGCACCGAGAAGGCCGGGTGCTAGGGATCGGCTTACAGGAGGAGTTACGGGTGCAGCTTTAATTATGTGATGCAGTCTCAGTTACCACCAGGCTTAATTGCAGTAACAGTAAGTGGCTCAAAGAGTCAGAGTCATGTGTGGCTGCTTACAAGAAGCCGAGAGGTGTGTTATGGCAAGGGGAAATCCCCTGCAAAGGCTGGAACCAGGCTGTGTGCTCTGCAGCACAGCTGGGCTTTTCCTGTGTGCGAGGGAACTGTGTCGCTCGAGCTAAGAACACTGTGTGCTATGTGTTGACAGGCAGCATGGGGTGGGGCTTGCAGTCACACACGCACACGCACACGCACACAGCAGTAGAGCCAGTTTGGCAATCTTGTTCCGATCTGACCTAGTGACTTTTAACACAGATGCGGGGTCCCATTAACTCTCTCGCTGCTGTTCTGCACATTTTTTCAGAGCGTTGCTCTAGGTCACCTTGTGTCCCTCTTGCAAAGGCATCTGCAGGGGATCGGAGCTGGGGATAGTAACCAAGGTTGTGTGTTTTCGTTTTTGCAAGATCAAGATCAAGCCCAGAAATGGATATTGTTGTTACAAGTTCGCATCCCGAGAATATTAAGACCATCTTGAAGGGGGGGGGGAGGTAATATCAGGGATCTCAGCACCTGGGGGAAAGAGTAGTGATTAGAGCATGAGGCTTCACTAATTTCCACAGTCCCCCCCAAAAAAAAATTTATCATAAATGATTGTGATGTATGCAGGTTGCAGAATCCACCTCTGGTTTTTTTATAGAATTTAAATTATCTTGGTGCAGACCTTTGTTCTTTTTTACTGCATAATGCACACAACACAGGTAGTAACTTTCATTGACACATACTACTACTACCAAATACAATATCGATTACTAAAAGGCAATAGATTTAAAAGATAAAGGTACCTATGAAAAACAGACACTTAGCAACACACTATCAAATTAAATGTTTAATCTGTTAATGAGACATTTTCCCATAGAGGAAATGTTTCATTGATTCTAGAAGATGTTCAAGCTTATGTACTAGTGAACTTGAAATGAAAGAGAATCCCAGAACAGGAGCTTCAGACTAAAGCTAGAACAATTGTGTTGTTGTTCTACCAGTTTCAAATATGACATTTCGAAATTACATGATGGGATTTACAAGCTGGTGGTGATCTTTTGGGTGTTTTCTAGATATCACATGTACCGGGTAGTAGTGGAAAGGCATTCCCCCACAAGCAAAAAGCACCTGGTCTTTGTGTTCTTAGTGTTATTTTTCATTATTTTAATTTTGTTTGGTTTAGGAACTATTGTATTTGATTATTCTCTCTTTTGACTTCATTAGCTACTTTGACCCTGCTCTAAAACAGCTGCATTGGCTTCCAGCTTGTTTCCAGTTGTGATTCAAGATACTCATGCTAGTATTTAAAACCCTAAATGATGAGTCCCCAAATATCTCAGAGACACCTCCTTCTCTGCAGACCATCTTGAGTGTTAAGTTCAGCAGAGGGCAGTTCCACTTAGTAGTTCCACTACCCACAGAAACTGCATACCCTCCAACATTTCTCCAGTGAAAATAGGGACATCCTATTCAAAGATGATGATGATGATAATAATAATAATAATAATAATAATAATAATAATAATAATAATAATATTTAAACCCCATCCATCTGACTGGGTTGTCCCAGCCACTCTGAGCAGCTTCAACATATATAAAATCATAATAAACATTAAAACTTCTCTATACAGGGCTGCCTTCAGATGTCTTCTAAAGGTTGTATATTGTATAGTTCCTTATCGCCTTGGCTTGGAGTTCACATAATAGCATACCCTCCAACATTTCTCCGATGAAAATAAGGACATCTTAAGGAAAAGCAGAACATTCCAGGATCAAATCAGAAACTGGGATGGCTTATGTAAATCAGGGACTGTCCCTGGTCAATAGGGACACTTGGAGGGTCTTAAATTGTTTTACCATTGTTCCCCCTACTTCATCAGGACTGCCTGTGCTATAGGTAGCTGTCTGACGTGAGCCAACAGGTTGCATTCAACTAAATACTACTCAGTGTAAACCCACTGAAATTAACAGTCACAAGTAGTTTAAGACCATTGTTTTGAAGAAGTTTGCTCTGAGTAGCTTAGATCCATTAATTTCAACGAGTCTACATTCTCCAGTGAGTAGGACTTAGGCCACATTCACAGAATAAGCACTATGATACCACTTGAAGCAGTCATGACTTCCACCAATAAATTCGGGGACGTGTAGTTTATTATTAAGGGTGCCCAAAGTTGTTATGATTCCCCTCCCAGGGCTACAATTTGCAGAGTGGTTTAACAGTCAGTCCCTCTTTACAGGGAACTCTCCATAGCCAAGTAGGGATTTATAGCCAGGGCTCCCAGATTATAACCACTACACCGCACAAGATCTCTGTACGTCAGACTGCCCACCTGCCTCTCAGAAGAAGGCATCTTGGATGTACAGAGCAGATAGGAAAAGCCACAGAGGAATGTGGCTCATGCGGTGTTGTGCCAGGTTCAAAAGGAGGTCTGGTTCTGAGCTAGGACCTAACCCCCTAGCTAGAATCTGTTTTCAATGTAACTGTCAGGAAGAAGAGAAAGCTCCTGAGAACGTGCAAAAAGCACAGTTCCTGGGGTTGGTTGTGGGGTGGGAAGCTGAGGGAGAAGACTTCCCGTCAGGCTGTGCCACTGTATCTCTGCATTCGGAAATGGAGCACTGTTCCGATCACCCACATGAGCCTCGGGCTGTTGGCAAAAGTAAGCATGTTAACCTGGCTGGTCCTCATTCCATCAGTGCTGCCAAGGGGGACCAATTGGCAAGATGAAGGATTTTATTTTATTTGTGTGTACTCTCTCTCTCTCTCTCTCTCTCTCTCTCTCTCTCTCTCTCTCTCTCTCTCTCTCTCTCTCTCTCTCTCTCTCTCTCTCTCTCTCTCTCATGACATCCTGTACTTTTAAAGCAACAGCTTAGAAACAACTGCAATCTCTTCCAACTGGAAATGAAAATAATAATGTCGGTTGTGAGGTAGCGGAGAGGTCTTCGCATTTCCACCCTAGTTCAAGCAAATCACATAGAAAAGGAGCAGACAAGGTCCAGTAATAATAATAATTTAGTACAGGCTAGTCCGCAATCAGGCAACAAGTTGGTGAGAGTTGCGATCTCTGCTCAGTTGCATGGATATTACGAGCCGTCTTGGGCAAGTGGGTCTGCCCCCAGCCTGTACTTGCATTATTCCAAAATCTTGTTACATTTTCCTCCCCCTTAGCTCTGATTTATGAAATTGGATTTCTAAAATTAATTCTGGAATAGAGATTGTGCAATTTGCTGCAGTGTGCTGTCCTTTCAGAGTGTTTACATCTCTTTCCCTCATACACACACCTACCGTATGTGTCTCTGTTACTCCCCACAGAGCTACAATTCCTGGCACCCTTAACAAACTAAAGTTCCCATGATTTGATTTTTATTTTTTTTGGTGGGGGAGCCATGATTGTTAAAGTGGTATAAATGTATGGCCTGGATTTGCCAAATTAAAATATTTTGCTTTGAGCATGTCGTGTTCAATATGTTTTGGTGTCTGAGTGTAGAGAATCTAAAGGACGCCCCTCTCCTGCCAATTCATATGGATTACGGTCCGTGGTGAAGTTCTCCTTCACAAACCTCATTGAAATGAACTGGTGTTGCCCTTGTGTAGCTCCCATTCATTGCAATGGAGCTGGTGCAGTCCCACCATTGAGATCTGCTTCCCACTATGTTTCCATTCATGATGCCGTACATCTGCCACCTGAGTTGTTTGCTTCTCCTTATGCCATAATAGGGTCGGCTCCAGTTTGTGTGACTGAAACATGTTCAGTCAAGAGCCATTCATCTTAACTATACAGTGGTACCTCGGTTTATGAACACAATTGGTTCCGGAAGTCTGTTCATAAACTGAAGCGTTCATAAACTGAAGCGAACTTTCCCATTGAAAGTAATGGAAAGTGGATTAATCTGTTCCAGACGGTCCGCGGAGTACTTAAACTGAAGCGTTCATAAACTGAAGCAAATTTTCCCATTGAAAGTAATGGAAAGTGGATTAATCCGTTCCAGATGGGTCCGCGGTGTTCATAAACTGAAAATTCATAAACCGAGGTGTTCATAAACCGAGGTTCCACTGTATTTGCTTCTCGGGGGCTCCTGCAGTTAACTAAGAGTGGCTGGGACAAATTCAACAAAAGGGAAAATCCGGCCTTGCTTCATTGATATCTGGTGACAAAAGGCTAGTGTCATATGTCTGCTTGGGAATCACATGTCCGTTATTGATGCAGTGTTTTCTTAAAGGACAAATGGGGCCAGGCCAATAAATTCTGAAGCTTAAACTGAGGGTGGGAGGAAAATCTGCAGCCTTGAAGCCATCTTGGGCGACTCTGCAAACCCTATTTACCTCCTCAACTTGATGCCACTAAAGGCATACCCTCCAACATTTCTCCAATGAACACAGGAATGCCTATTATTATTATTATTATTATTATTATTATTATTATTATTATTCCCCACCCATCTAACTGAGTTGCCCCAGCCACTCTGGGCAGCTTTCAACATAAATAAAAATATAATAAAAACATTAAACATTAAAAGAACTTCCCTATACAGGGCTGCCTTCAGACGTCTTCTAAAGGTTGTATAGTTACTTATCTCCTTGGCTCAGGGGTCGCATAACTCCACACCTTCCAACATTTCTCCAGTGAAAATAGGCACTTCTTACCATAGCCTCCAATGTTTCTCTCTTGAAAATAGGGGTGCCCTAAGGAAAAGTAGGACATCCCAGGATCAATTCAGAAACCGGGACACCTTCCCTAAATCTGGGAGGGACTGTCCCTGGAAAATAGGGACAGTTGGAGGGTCTGTCGTAGTACTGGGTCTCCTCTCAGCCTAGCGATATGAAACATCATAATGATCAGATTGATATGATGCTTCCATTGAGCTGCCAACCACTTCCCCGAGATCACTTTCCTGGTGGTTAGTCACCTCCAGTTCAAACCCCACCAATGTATACAAAGGATGACTATGCAATAAGGGTCAAGTATTTTGCCCAGCATTATAACTTCACTCTGAGGCACCAGGGGCGTCTGGAGTCATTATCAGAGCCAGGAGGTTGGTATGGTGGCTGCACTCTGGTGGGCCATAAAAATTCCTCATATTCGCCTGAAGGGAAATCGTAAGAATGTTCTTGCTGGATCAGGCCAAAGGTCTCTCTGCTCAGGCAGCCTGCTGGACTCTTCCAGCTCGGTTGCATTATTCTAAATTTGGGGCAATAGTCAGGTCAGTTACGAACATTTCAGCATCCCCTCCTCTTCTCTGTGTTGCAACTCTGGACACCACAAGAGTGCCAGCGTTCATTCCCCCATGTATCATACCCACCAGTTATCTGGTCTGTCTTGCTCATAACCGAGGGCTGCTTCGCACATTTCATAGCTGTGGCAAGAAAGGGAATGATTCATGCTTCCTGCATCCCTCACTTCCAGGTCTCCTGAGAAGAACAATGATAGATCCTAACATTTGTCTGCTCTGTTCACGCCAGTGAGTTGTGCCTTCGGTATAGTGTGATCAACTCTATCAAACTCCTTCCTGTTAGAAATCACGCAGGCACCACCCCTGCTGAATTTCAGGTGCCAGGTCTAAAATGGTTTTATTTTAGGTGGCCTTTGCATCAGAACCCTTCCTTCCTTCCTTCCTTCCTTCCTTCCTTCCTTCCTTCCTTCCTTCCTTCCTTCCTTCCTTCCTTCCTTCCTTCCCTCCCTCCCTCCCTCCCTCCCTCCCTCCTTCCTTCCTAGTTTCCATTGAGTTTTCCCAATAGAACATGCAAAGTATGTGTCACGGTGGCCGGAGAAGGCTACTTCAGAGTAACGACTCTACACAGCTCTGCATTTTGTCTTTTATTGGTGCTGAGTATTTACAGTGCTAATGGCAGTGCTATTTGCAAAGACACATCTGTTCAGCTTGAATCAGAACCTCCAAGTGGCTTTTGGCGCGTCTTGCGCCAGCATAACAACTTGGGGAGACCCATCCTCTTCCCCCGACGCTTTCTGCGAAGTTCCGGAGTTGGGGGGACTGGCCTGCCCCCCTTCCTTCCCCCTTCCTGTCCCACCTGGGACGATGGCTCTTCTACCCTGCCAGAGCCTTGGACACCACTTCCTGTTTCCTCACTTGAGCTGGAGCTTTCCCTCTTTTCAGACTCGCTCGGGGCTGGGCTGGAACTCAGGAGGGGAGGGGCTTCGCGATATCCCTTGCCCCTCACATCCACCCCCCTCCCAGGCCCCCCTTCTCCCCTCCCTAGAGGCTGCACGGGTGTCGGTGGTGACTGAAAGCCTAAAAACTCCGTGCTGTCCGAGCCGGTTGGTGTGAACACCTCCCCCCAGTCCCGTTGGCCCCCTCCTTCCTCCTGGGAAGAGGGAAAGCCCAAAAAGTCCGTGGCCTCAGAGCTGGTGGGGGTGAAAATCTGCTGCCAGTCCACCTCTTCTCCTGACTGAATGGACCTCGGAGATGCCCATATCTCCTCCTCCGTGTCCTCAAACTCTGCTTCCCATCTCCATGGTGAACTGCTTTCCCCCTCCTGTGCTTCCTCCTCCTCCCACTCCCGTTCCATGTGCCAGGGCTTGGGCCTGTGTGGGAAGAGGGCGTGGAATTCTTCCACTAAGAATTCCTCTTGTATCTGGGTGGCTGGGACCCATTCATTTTGGGATGGCGGGGCGTCCTCCCATGCCATGAGGTACTCCAGGCCCCCCACCCCCCTTCGTGAATCAAGGATGGCCGTTGCTTCATTGAGTGGCTCCCTGCCTCCACTCTCCCCCCTCCCTCGGGGGTCTGTGCGCTGCCTCGGAACCTGCTACTTTCCCTGTACGGAGACAGCAGCGATCTATGAAACACTGGGTGCACCCTCATGTCCTCTGGCAGTGCCAGCCTGTATGCCACCGGGTTTACCTGCTGTGTGACCATGAAGGGGCCCAACCTTCTGGGTGCCAGCTTCTTGCACCTCCCTCTGGTGGGAAGGCCCTCCGAGGACAACCAAACCTTGTCCCCCACCCTGATGGCCTCCCCCGGTCGCCTGTGGCGATCTGCCCCCTTCTTGTACGCTGCTTTGGCCCTCTCCAAGTGTTCTCTGAGCTGCTGGTGCACCGTCTCCAGTTCCTCTGCCCAATCCTCTGCCTGTGGGCCCTCCTCCTCCTCCTCCCCCTCCCTCTCCGGGAAGGATCTGAGGTCGCGCCCGTAGTTGGCCTTAAAGGGCGACACCCCTGTGGAGACGTGCACCGCATTGTTGTAGGCAAATTCTGCCAGTGGCAGGCGATCCACCCAGTCCGTTTGCCGCTGGCTGACGTATTTCAGGTACTGCTGCAGAATTGCGTTGACCCTCTCCGCCTGTCCATTGGTCTGCGGGTGCCGAGCCGTCGACAAGCTGACCTCCACCTGCAGGAGGTTCATGAGCCGCCTCCAGAATCTGGAAACAAATTGGCGGCCTCGATCCGAGATAACTCTTAAAGGTAATCCATGCAGTCTGAATACGTGGTCAACAAACAGTTTGGCTGTCTCTTCTGCAGAGACCGCCCTGGCACACGGTATAAAATGGCACATTTTGGACATGAGGTCCACCACCACCAACACTGCGGTCTTGCCCCTGGACGACGGCAGGTCTGTGATGAAGTCCATGGACACTACTTCCCACGGCCTGTGCGGTGTGGCTAATGGCTCCAGCAACCCTGCTGGTGGTGCTCTGACCACCTTTGCTCGCTGGCATATGTCACAGCCCCTTACATAGTCCCGAACATCTTCCCGCACCCCTGGCCACCAGAAGTGTCTCATGACTAGGTGAGTGGTTTTGTCCCTTCCAAAATGACCCGCCGTCAGGTTGTCGTGCATCTGCTTGAGGACCTTACCTCTGAGCTGGTTGGTGGGCAGGTACAGGGCTCCCCTGTAAAAAAGCAACCCCCTCCTTTCCTCAAAGTCTTTTGCCTGCTCCCTCCCCCCTCGCAGCTCTCTGAAGATGCGGGTGGCAAACTCATCTGCTGCCGTCAGTGCTGTGAGTTCTGCCTCGCTCACCACTGCTGCTCCGCAGGACCATGCGGACGGGGGGGAAATGTGCCTGGGTGCTGGGGGCAACTCCTCCTCCATGTACTCTGGCTTGCGGGATAGGGCATCCACCCTGACATTCTGCTCCCCCGGTATGTAGTGGATGGAGAAGTTGAAGTGCGAGAAGAACTCTGCCCACCGTATCTGCCGCTGGTTGAGCACCCTGGCCGTTCTCCAGAACTCCAGGTTCTTGTGGTCCGTGCACACCTGAATGGGGTGCTTGGCGCCCACCAGGAAGTGTCTCCAGTGCTGGAACGCAGAGTGGATCGCGAGAAGCTCCTTATCAAACACCGTGTAGTTGCGCTCCGGCTGGGTCAGCTTTCTGGAGAAGAAGGCACAGGGTCTCCACTCTCTGTTGGCGTCCAGTTGCAGCAAAATGGCGCCCACAGCTCTCTCTGAAGCATCTGTCTCCACGCGTAGGGGGCGCATCCTGCACCACGTGGAACAAGTTCTGGTCTGAGGCGAACACCCTCTTGAGGCTTTCGAACGCTGCTTGCGCCTCTGGTGTCCATCTGAACTTCTGCTTGCCTCTCAGGCAGTCCGTGATGGGAGCCGTAACGCGAGAGAAGTTCTTGATGAACTTCCTGTAGAAGTTGGCGAAGCCTAGTAGACGTTGGGCATCTTTGCGCGTCCTGGGGCTGTGCCAGTCCAGGATGGCCTGCACCTTGTCCTTGTCCATCGCTAGCCCCTTGTCTGACAGCTTGTAGCCCAGGAAGTCCACTTCCCTGGTGTGAAACTTGCACTTCTCTAGCTTCACATACAGGTGGTTCTCCTTTAGGCGCTGCAACACCTCCCTGACATCCTTCACATGCTGCTCGTGGTCATTGGAGTATATAAGGATGTCATCTAGGAAGACCAAGCAGTTCTTGAAGAGGAGGGACCCCAGGACGTGGTGCATGAAGGCCTGGAAGCATGCTGAGCCTCCTTGCAAACCGAAGGGCATCACCAGATATTCAAAAGAGCCCAGAGGCGTGAACATCGTAGTCTTCCACTCATCGCCTTCCCGGATCCTGATCAAGTTGTACGATCGATCGAGCTTGGTGAAGATCTTGCCCCTGCGTGCCGCTGTCAGCAGATCATCCACTCTGGGCATTGGGAAAGCCACCGGTTCCGTCATGCTATTGAGCCGTCTAAAATCCACCACCAGGCGGCGCTGTTGCGTGTCTTTCTTGTCCACCCAGAAGACCGGGCTGCCCCCTGCTGCCTTGCTTTCTCTGATGAACCCCCTCTTGAGGTTCTTGTCGATGAACTCCCGCAGATCCTCCAGTTCCTGATCTGACATGGAGTACAGCTTGGCGGGGGGTAGCGAGGCCCCTGGCACCAGGTTGATCTGACAGTCAAAGGACCTGTGTGGGGGTAGATGGTCGGACTCCGCTTCGCTGAAGACCTCCTGCAGGTCCCAGTACGGTTTGGGTATTGCCTCCCCCCCCTTGATGTGCATGGTGGCCACCGTGGCTATGGGAAGCCCCTCCCCTGGTTGGCGCTGCATTCAATGTTCTAGACAAAAGTCCGATCCAAACGTGATGCATCTCTGGTGCCAACTGATGGAGGGGTCATGGCGCGCCAGCCAGCTCATGCCCAAGACGATGGGGGGGTCTGAGATGGTGGTGACGTTGAATGCCAGTGTCTCTGAGTGTCGCCCCACCGTCATTCTCATGGGGGGGGGTCTGGTGGGTGATGGCCCCTCCCAGCAACTCCCTGCCGTCTATGGTGGAGACGTGCAGGGGGAAATCCAGCTGCAGAAGTTGGATCTGGTGTGCTTCTGCAAAGGTTCTCGAGAAGAAGTTCACCGACGCCCCCGAATCGATTAACGCGAGGACCGTCAGGGGATAGCCATTTGGGAGCGTTAGCGTCACTTCTAGAACCACCCCTGCTCTGGGGGGGGTGGGCTGGCGCTGCTCCTCGCTGTGCGGGTGGGCGGGTTGGGGCCGGTTTGTGCTAACTGTGCCTGGCTGCTGCCCCTTGTCTCCTGCAGCCAGGCTGTCTCGTTTCCCTGCTGTGGTGCTACGTCAGTGGGGGAGGGCACAACCGTTCCCGCCTTTCCTTGCCACTCCCTGCGGTGTGGGCAGTCTTTGACGCGATGCTGGGGGGAGTTGCAGAGAAAGCAATTCCCGCCTCTTCCCTCCTTGCGTCTTGGCGCCGCCGGGGTTTGAAAAGCCCGCGCGCACGCTCCACCGATCTCCATCGGTTCCGGCTCTGAGCTCGGTCTGGGCGGGACTAAGGGTGGGCCCTGGGGTGGGGTTTGGTGAAGTGGTCTGTCCTGGGAGCGTGGGAACCAAGGCTTTGCTGCGAGCGTCGTTTGTTTCTCATTCCATCTGGATTCCTGTCTCACCCCCACCGCTAGCGCCGCTTTGCTTAACTCATCCATAGTCCGCGGTTTGGGACCTCTCGCCAGCTCATCCTTAACGTCTGAGTGCAACCCCAGGTAGAAGGCTGATTTCACTGGCTCACTGTGCAGATCCCACCCCAGTTTGTGCACTAGCATGGTGAACCTCGCCCAGTAGTCCCGAACTGTCGATTTTCCTTGTGTTAAGTTATGAAGCTCTTCTTTTGTGGCTTCCATTTCAGAGTCACTCGCATACATGATTTTTAAAGCTTCTAAGAATAGTTTTGCGTTCTTCATGCAATTATTTTTTTGCGCGATGAGCGGTCTGACCCATTCTCTGGCGGCCCCCGTCAAATGCTCTATGATAAAGGAGACTCTGTGCGCGTCATCTGGGAATTCTGCCGCATGCAGTTCCAGCGCATAATTTATTTCTGTCTCAAAGCCTAGGTACTCTCTCGGGTCGCCGCTAAACTTGGTGACTAGGGTCTGTCCCCTCCTCACTTGGACTAGCTGGGGCTGGGGCACCCCCCCACCTCTCGCAGCTTTTTCCTCATCCAGCTTTTTCTGTAACTCCACCACCATCACCCTTAGTTGCTTCTCAGTTTCATCTTTCGCTCTCACCTGCTCTGCCAGCTTGTTCAGCTCCTCCCGCGTTCCTCGCGCTTCCTCCTGAGCGGCAAGTAATTGCTGGTGTGCCTGCGCTGTCAGGTTCTGTAATTTCTGTAATTCCTGTGCTGCGGCTTCGGCCTCCAGCCTCCACTGCTCAGCGTCTTGCGCGCTCATCGCGGCCGCTCCAAAGTAGCCAGAAAGACTTGGAGGTTGCTGTCACGGTGGCCGGAGAAGGCTACTTCAGAGTAACGACTCTACACAGCTCTGCATTTTGACTTTTATTGGTGCTGAGTATTTACAGTGCTAATGGCAGTGCTATTTACAAAGACACATCTGTTCAGCTTGAATCAGAACCTCCAAGTGGCTTTTGGCGCGTCTTGCGCCAGCATAACAACTTGGGGAGACCCATCCTCTTCCCCCGACGCTTTCTGCGAAGTTCCGGAGTTGGGGGGACTGGCCTGCCCCCCTTCCTTCCCCCTTCCTGTCCCACCTGGGACGATGGCTCTTCTACCCTGCCAGAGCCTTGGACACCACTTCCTGTTTCCTCACTTGAGCTGGAGCTTTCCCTCTTTTCAGCCTCGCTCGGGGCTGGGCTGGAACTCAGGTGGGGAGGGGCTTCGCGATATCCCTTGCCCCTCACAGTATGCATAACATATGAATACAGAACTGAGATCTACGGCTAAAGGGTTGTATAAAAATTAATAATAATAACAACACCCAAAGAGAGAGACAGGGAATTGTAGCATAGCTCCTTCAACCCCACCAGCAGGAGCTGCTTCAAATCCAATACTAATAATAAACTTAACAATATCCACAAATTCAAAATTCTATCTTTCAACCCACATTGTCATTCAGAAACACATTTAAGTCGTGGCAGTTTCGGTGCCTTCATAATTTGTCGATTGGTATTTTTTTGTCATCAAATATTACATCCCATAAATCTGAGACTTCCTAACGTAAATGTCAACCTGCAGAAATGTTTTTCATTTTCATATATAGTTAAACATGGTCTATATCATTTTATGGTAAATTGCGAAGTTGCATTATTTGGCAACAGCTTTTCAAAGTGGCATTTTGCACATGAGTAAAACAACCAGAAGCATGGCACGCAAAGTTCCGTTAAAGATCTCTCCAAGAAAATATACAAAAGATTTACAGCCCTTTTTTGTACTAATAGTTTTGCTTTCGCATTTGGTGAGCTGACAAGAACTTTTACGTTAGGAACAAAAACAGATGAGCTTAGGACAATAAAACGTATGTTGGCGGGATGTGTTACATTGGTCACAAAATCACATTTTCAACAAATGGAGAGAAATAAGTACAGCACTTGCTCTCTCATTGTATTGTATTACTTAGCTCTGAGTCCCTCCTTTGTGCAGCTGTGTAAAGACTCCTGACAACCCGTTGGAGCTAAAGGTCTCTTGCCTTGCTTAAGGAACAGTACAACCCTGTGAAAAGCTGACGGCAGTCTTAAATATAATTTTAAAGAAATACCACAAACACAGGGAATGATCTCCCTATAGGAGATATGATGATCCGAAAGAACATGGAGAAGCAGCCCTTGAAGCACTTCTGTCAGTTGGTATCTTAGTTGAGTTTGAGGCGGGGAAATTGAAAAGAAAATGTGTTGGCTAGGTGATACACCATGATATGCATTGGCATTAAATCCTCTTCTTCTGTGGCATTTATCTTCCCTGCAAAAGATGATAAATGTTGGGTTGAAAAGAACCAAATCACCTCGGGGTTGACACACCGAAGGTTAAAGTGTCATAAGCAGAAAGTCTTGTTTTAGAGGTATGTATCATGATCACTGCAGATGGTGACAGCAGTCACGAAATTAAAAGATGCCTGCTTCTTGGGAGAAAAGCAAGGACAAACCTAGACAGCATCTTCAAAAGCAGAGACATCACCTTGCCGACAAAGGTCCGTATAGTTAAAGCTATGGTTTTCCCAGTAGTGATGAATGGAAGTGAAAGCTGGACCATAAAGAAGGCTGGTCACCGAAGAATTGATGCTTTTGAATTATGGTGCTGGAGGAGACTCTTGAGAGTCCCATGGACTGCAAGAAGATCAGACCTATCCATTCTGAAGGAAATCAGCCCTGAGTGCTCACTGGAAGGACAGATCCTGAAGCTGAGGCTCCAGTACTTTGGCCACCTCATGAGAAGAGAAGACTCCCTGGAAAAGACCCTGATGTTGGGAAAGATGGAGGGCACAAGGAGAAGAGGACGACAGAGGACGAGATGGTTGGACAATGTTCTTGAAGCTACGAACATGAGTCTGACCAAACTGTGGGAGGCAGTGCAAGACAGGAGTGCTCTGGTCCATGGGGTCACAAAGAGTCGGACACGACTAAATGACTAAACAACAACATGCATGAATTATCACATGTTACATTGGTCACGTTTCTTTGGACACTGGTGGATGCTGCCATTCATCTTGCAGGAAGAGTCGGGGTAGCAGCCCAGAGATTTTATGGCCTGGGAAATGGCACTCCAGATGCACAGAAGCTTTTAGATAAGCTAGGTGGGACATTGGCCTGATTCAACAGGGTCTTCTTGTGTTTTTAAAGTTCTTAACAAGAACTCTGAAAATGCCTCACTAGATTTCACAGCTTCCCTGCCTGTTTATGATGCACAAGGCTTTCTTAACTGTCAGATAATGTATACACATTTCACTTTCCTGCATTTTTTTTTAAAATGCCTTCTTCAGTAGCTGGTTGCTCAAGCTAACAATATGGCAAACTCTGAAGCCCCGTCTCCACACAAATAAATCAGGGATAGGAAAGCTGGTGCCCTCTGGAAGTTGTTGCTGTACTCCAGCTCCCATCAGCCCCAAAGAGCAAGGTGAATGGTGAGGAATGAGGGGAGATGCAGTCCAGGAATACCTGGAGGCCCACAGAGTCCCCACCCCTTTTGGCAATGGCACCATCCAACACCCACCTGTTGAACCTTTGCAATTATTTTGTTTGAAAGGATGGCTGGCAGGGTAGCATTGAATTGTTTCTTCCTTCTTCCTCCCCCTGCCCCCTTCCTTGAGCTGTTTAACTTAAAAATATGCTGTTTGTCATCTGCACGAGGCATGACCCAGCCTGGGGCCCTTTCACTTCTTTGTTTTTCCTCTGGACCGAGGCCATGAGTTTTCCTTCAGAGCGCTGCTGTTCTCTTCCAGTCCACGCTTTCACCTCCCCTCCGTGGAGGGATTGGGTTGCACTGATACGTCTTTCTGACACTATTTGCTAACTTTCGGGACCCTGGTATATCTCCTCCCCTGACACCCCATTGGTCACATTTGGCCGTGACCTTTAATTCTAGTGGCTGTCACAGGGCCCAGCACCAGAAAGGAAAACATGCTTGGTTTTTTGGGTGAGGTGTCCTCTCCCCACCCACCCACCCACTGCTGCTGCTGCTGCTGCTGCTGCTGCTGCTGCTGCTGCTGCTTTGGAAAAAACAACAACCAAAAAGCAAAGAAAGAAAAAACCCGACCCTGGTAACTTGCTTTTCAAGTAGTGTGGACCCTTAAACCTGGACATATTTCAGACTTGTTTGACAAACAAATACAAGGCAAAGGGAAGAGGAAACTGACCTTGTAGAAATAACTTATATCCGGAATTTTGCACATTTGTACTGGTTTCGTGTATAGAGGTAATAAAAGGTTAGATCTGTTTAAGAAGAGGTGTGTTGTTGTTGTTTTTTTAAAAAAAATAAAGTTTATACTCGGTGCCTTTTAGGATGGCACCTTGCAAAGTAACTTGCAACTATTTTTAAACAGTAAGAAAAATCAAAGGCAAAAATTACAGAATAACTTGAACATAAACCAGAGCCGCTAAAAAATAATAATACGATTACTTCCCTCCATTGTGTAACTAATGGCCAATTTTTTGGAATTTTTATTCTAGTCTTTTTCTGCATTTTGATCTTATTTGCTGGTTCATTTACTATGGAGAACCTCAATGCTGCACCTCTGAATCTGTTGCATGTCCTGTAACTTTTACATCCCATCCACCCCATACATTTAACACAGAGTGTTATGGCTTCCCTCCCCCACCCAAATAATCCTAGAAACTGTCGTTCGTTAAGGAAGCTGGGAATTATAGCTCCGTTCTTTGAGGGAAGCCATGCCTGTTAAAGTGGTATAAATGTGCTACAAGAGGGGGAGAGAGAGCACCAGTCATCTGCTTTGAAGCGGATCTATAGGGTCATGACTGGTCTGGTCACACTGGGTGCAGAGCCTTGAGCCACCACTGGGGACACCACAACTATTACCGTATTTACTCGTGTCTTACGCACCATCGAATCTAATGCGCATCTTAATTTTCGCAACGTCATTTGGCCAAAAAAAGGTGAGCATTAGATTTGAGTAAATTCGCTACTTAGAATGGCGTGCTAGAGAGAAGGGGTTTTGAATTTTGATGTTGCACAGGGTGCCATTGAAATTTGAGACCCCAAGCTCCGCCACTGGCAAGAGGAAGAAGAGTCTTGTATGTTCACTGCTGGGGGCACCCATGCTCAGCTGATCAGCTTCTGGAGCTTTGTGGGCTCCAGCCGGGCAAACAACCAGATCTGATGGACCCTGGAACATTATGTGTTGCCCTGTAAACAATGGGGATCTTGGGTGGATCATGATGGCATGAATCATTCCATGGTGGTTCGTCCACTGATATTGCTGGTTTCACTTCTGTCTTGTGTAGCTATTTAAAGTAATTGCCCATGAGTTCTTGTTTTGTTTTGTTTTCCTCCACCCATCTGGATCATGTTGTTTGCTCAGCCGATTTGGGGTCTTGAGATTGACCAACAGCAGTCAGAACTATGGATGGAAGGATCTTCCAATTTTAGCTCCCTCGGTTTCTCATTTTTTCCAGTTTTTTAATTCAGTTCTTCATCTTTTGCAGCACAATGCATTTTTTAAAAAAGAATCCTGATAAAAAAACATTTGAATGTGAATTTCTCCTAATAAACACATTTTGTATGCAGCTTTCAGTCACAAACACATTTTTGCAAGAAATTTTCCTTAATGGAACGTATTTTGTATGCTGTTTTTCACTAATGTCATTATTTTAAATGCACATTTTCCCCAAACATGTGCATCTTTTTAAACATTGGTTGCTTGGAGAACTGCATTGCAAAATTTGGTCAAGTGTAAATTTTGAAGGATGGTTGTATTTCGGTTCACATACCAGTTCGGAAAGTATAAATTTTATAGGTTTGGCGTCAGGTGAGTATGGGATCAAATTTCTCCTCTGTACCCAGGCAGGATAGAGCAAGACTAGGGTGGCTGGGGAAACCCAGTCAGATGGGTGGCATATAAATAATATGATTATTTATTATTACTGATATTGATAATTATGAATAAAATAAGTTATTATTAATAAAATAAGAGTTGCCACATTTCTGGCCTGGCAAATTATGGGGTTTTTTTGGGGGGGTGGAAATGGAAATTTTAGGGGGGTAAAGGGAAAATATGCAATACTTATTCCAGTACAGTATTTATTTATTTGATTTATATACCGCCCTTTATCATAAGATTTCAGGCCGCTTCACAGAATAAAATACGGGATAAAAATAAGTGAATAAGTAAAACAAAACAGCAATAACAACCCCCCTTACCCATAGAGAGCTCCATCAATATGATGTGGGGTGAAGAAGCTATTAAAGAGGGGAGGGGGCAGCATCCAATAATTCAGACAATAATTACAAAATGGAATTTGCTTTTTTACTTTTCTCAATCTTTTTTTTTTTTTGCAAATGGAGCTACAAGCTGCTGAACTGTAAGGAACCTGCTGGAAACGTGGTTTTGCCAGTTTATGCAGAGCAGACAAAACAATAAAAATTGAAGAAACCATCAATATTACAGTAAAAAAAGAGAGAGAGCAAATTATTATGTCGTGTCCTCCAGTCCTCCACGGTGTCAGGCAGACATAAAACACTCATTTCAATAAAAAAGAGATGGGGAAAAGAGTCAATGAATATTTCTGAGCTACCAGAATAATATTCTAATTCTTCCTAGGAAGCACACAATAATGGTTTGTTTGTTTTTTACTTTGTGACAATGGAAGTGCCCCCTAGAGTCAGAAATTTATCTTGCCCTTACCTTTGAGAATTGTAATATCAATGTACAACCCAGGACTTGCATATCCTTAGTGTACAGGAATTTGTAACGCTGTGATATTGTGCATAAGGTAAAGGTAAATGGACCCCTGACCATTAGGTCCAGTCGTGACCGACTCTGGGGCTGTGGCGGGCATCTCGCGTTATTGGCCGAGGGAGCCGGGGTACAGCTTCCGGGTCATGTGGCCAGCATGACTAAGCCGCTTCTGGCGAACCAGAGCAGAACACAGAAACACCGTTTACCTTCCCGCCGGAGCGGTACCTATTTATCTACTTGCACTTTGACGTGCTTTCGAACTGCTAGGTTGGCAGGAGCTGGGACCGAGCAACGGGCTTACATAAAAAGTCTTCCTGTTGCATAGTTTTTAGGAATCATTTTGTGGAAGTAAATATATGAATGCCTTATCTTTAACATCTTATTCATCATTCTAAAAGAAAATATTTCATAATCAATTTTAACATTGCTACACAATATATACAAAGTGATGGCATGAGTCTATATTTAAAGAAGAAGAGGAGGAGGAGGAGGAGGAGGAGGAAGAAGAAGAAGAAGAAGAAGAAGAAGAAGAAGAAGAAGAAGAAGAAGAAGAAGAAGAAGAAGAAGAAGAAGAGTTGGGACTACAAAGGGGCTGGTATGTAACATTGCTGGTATGTAACATCACACATCTGTACATTTGTTTTGGGGGTGCACCATTGCAAAAGTCTCTTTCGATTTTGGAATTTTCTCTTTTTATAGATAGAAGAAAAGTGACAATTCTAGGGGTAACCTTTGGCCAATTATTTCCTCTGAGGTTGACCTGGTAGTCCAGGCAGGATGCTGTATGGGGAAAATTCCCCAAATTTAAATCTTTATGTATGGTTTCAGCTCAAAGAATCATTCTACTTCAAACAAATATTCTCTCTCTCTCTCTCTCTCTCTCTCTCTCTCTCTCTCTCTCTCTCTCTCTCTCTCTCAGTCAACATTATCCCCTCCAAATATTCTAGGACTACAACTCTGATCAGGCCAGTGTGACCAATTGGCAGGGATGTTGAGAGTCGTAGCCCAATAATATATGGATGGCCCCACATTGGCTGGCCTGCTTTCCCAGCAGAAAGCACCAGGTTCATTCCCAGGCATCTGGGAAAGAGCTCTGCATGGGACCTTGGACAGCGGCAGCCCATCTCAGCTGGCAATACTGGGCTGCATGGTCCGCTGGTCAGCCTCAGTATGAAGCAGTTTTGTATAATCCAAATGTGGATTTATTTTATTTTTTTAAAGCAAGGATTTAAAGGAAGAGAGAAAGGTAGACTAACAAAGGTATTCTGGATTAGCAAAGCTCTTATATCCTCTTCCATGGGGTGGGATTTGCCTAACCAGCCCCATCAACAGAAGCCCTGGGCACCCCAAAAATTGGCTCTGGGGGATCAGAAGGGGGAGTAGCAGGAGAAGGGTGGGTAGCATTCTGTCCAGCAATCTGGAATGCTTGCACAGACAGAATATTCGGAAGAGTTTCCTTGAGCAAAGGTCTCTCAACTGACTTGATTCAACCGAGCAAGATGGAGACAGATTGTTGTTATATCCGAAGTTTGAAAGCAGTACAATAGAGCCATCATTGCTCCTGGGGCACATGTTGTTGTTGTTGTTGTTGTTGTTGTTGTTGTTGTTGTTGTTGTTGTTGTTGTTTTCCCTCCCACTATCATCTCTCGTTAAACAGCCTTGCAGGTTTCTGCAGTGGTTAAAAACCTGACAATTCTGTTGCCTCAGGAAAACAGCAGTATGGTTCCTTTGACTTGCATGTGCCCTGGCGTCTGTTGCCAATACCAGGGCTTAGTCCTGGAACATATGGAATAATAAAAATGCCTCTGGGTTGATGCAAAGTTCATTTCTTTCAGCATGGAGTAACTCAAGAGTCCCATATACTGCATCAGGAATATTCCAGTCCATGGTTCTGCCCCTCCTTAATCCCCACAACAGCCCTTTGAGGTAGGTTAGGCAGAGAGGCGGTGACTGGCCCAAGGTCACCCAGTGAGCTTCACGGCCAAATGGGGATTTGAACCCTGGTCCGACACTCTAAAGCAGGCTTCCTCAAACTCGCCCCTCCAGATGTTTTGAGACTACAATTCCCATCATCCCTGACCACTGGTCCTGCTAGCTTGGGATCATGGGAGCTGTAGGCCAAAAACATCTGGAGGGCCAAGTTTGAGGAAGTCTGCTCTAAACCCTGCAACATGCTGGCTCTCAAGAACAATCCTTAGAACAGAGAGGAGCAAGCCAGAATATTTTCTGTTTTCATCATTGCTCTTACCCATAATCTTCTTGGCAATGGAGCCATGCTGGGCTTAATCCTCTAGTTTGTGTGCGTGACATTTGTGGTGCAGTGGTGAGTTTGGGTAACAATGACACTGCACTTGCTCAAGGAATGTGTTGTTGAGCTCCGGGAATGCCTCTTGGATGGGTGTGCACAATGCCTCTAGCCTGGTGCACAAAGGCAAAATTCACATTTATTGCTTTGCCTCAGGCATGTGGCCTCAGAACAGTTGCCCAGTAAGGGGTGCTCCCCTTGAGCTGAAAAAGATTTCCCACCTTACTTGAAGATTGGCAGAAAGGAGAATTCAAAAAGTTGTGAAGCTCCTGAGGTGACTTAGCAGATATCTCAAGTACCTTAAGTAAGTAATACTTGTAATCCACCCATGCCTGCCTGCAGCATGAACAAGGGCTGATCACTCAACCCCTAGGTTCCCCCCATGCCCATCTCCTGCTTGTGTTGAGCAGGTGATGCAATGCTCTCGCCACAAAGGCTGGACTTTTGCATGCCACCAAGGAACTTCCTCAATGTGGGCTCAGTGGCAGTGTGCAAAACGGCAGCTTCTGTTTGTGGCAAGTAAGTCTGATGAGTCACTACAAAGAACAGGCAAACCACAACAGAGGGGTTGTTGTTGTGTGTGTTTTTTATTTTATTTTAAAAAAATTAAACCTGACACTCCACATTCCCCACCCCCCACCCCCAAGCTGAGGATTCGGTTTCCAAGGATGTGAATAATTCCTTCGTTTCCCATTCCCGCAAGGAAAACGAAATGTTGCTTCCAAGCATTTCTCGGCTCAGCTGCAGGGTATGGTTGCAAACAAGTTATGGAGCAAGACTTTGTTTTCGAAGAACGGACCTAAGCCTCCTCCCCGGCCCCCTCCGCCAAGAAGACACATTTGGAAATGGCAAGTGCTTCAACAACTCTGCCTTTAACACGTGGTTATTTGGGGATGCAACTTTGAACAAGGGCTGCCCACTTTTCTCCCTGGCACCTGTTGTTTTCTATGTGCAGGTGTTTTGGTAGAGAGCGAGACTGAGCGAATGAGTATTAGCATGAGCATGCATGTGTGAACATGAGTCTGTGTGTTGGGGGGAAGGTAAGGCTGGCTCCATCCAGCCCTGTTGGCATACGGCTACTTCCCACCCTGCATGAGACCCTTGGGCGGGGATTGGGGGGGTACTAGGAGTGCCTGCTCCTAGTATAGAGAAATATGAGGTCACTCTTGTGGTGCCACCCAAAATTCTTAATAGGAAAATAATACCTTTGTTCTGCTTGAGAGCACTCCCACCAAGAGTTAGCACAATGTGGTTGGCTGGAATATTGATTACAATCTCCACTCAGGTGATAAGCTCACAGGGAGACTTTAGAGCCATAGAATGAGTTCTCTCCCCCCCCTTTATTTCGAAATGCTTTATTAACTTTAGGGGGGGGGAAATAACATATAGCAAAATTATCCATAAAAAAAGAAAAAAAATTAGTGCTTGTTACATTGCATCACGTTGTTCTCAAGATTCCAATGGCTTCCCGCCAACCCCTTATGCCTCTAAACATTATTTTACCTATCACATGTTTTATTTCAGTTTTCTTTTGTTAAATTTCATATATATTATGTTTTGGGATGCTCATCCAATATATCACAGAAGTTATTCTAGAGCTGCCACAGGCTTCATGTTATTACAATAATCCTTGAGATACTTTTTGTACATGCCCCATTTCCTAATGAAAGTTTGTTCAGTGTGGTCTCTCAGTTTTCTGTTAATTTTGCCAACTCGGCATATTCCAGCAATTTGTTTTGCCAATCCAGTTTTGCCAGTATTTTATCACCCTTCCAATTCGTAGCTATCATTACCACCGTGGTATACAAGAATATTTCCCTCATAGATTGAGTTCTTGGGAAAGGGTGTTCACGCATTTTGTCTAGCAAAGCACCTGTGTGCACTGTGGCTTATCTTTTTTCAATCAGTTCTGTGGTTTCACTATCTCACATAGTTGCAGTGAGGATGAATGAGGAGGAGAACCAGGTCCGCCATAGTTGAACGCCTCAGTGGAATGGCAGGATATAGGTGCAGTAATGAACAAATATTCAGTCACGTGAGCCTGACTTGTCACCTGAAGTGGTGTCACTCAGACACAAGTTTTCCATCTAGGCTTGAACTACAGGAAGGATGGAGACATTCGGTTCGGTTCGCATTTTAATGCAAACCTACCTAAATCGCTCTTTGGTATGCACCATAGATTTGAAGCACATTTGAAGCACATCTTTCCCACATAGTCCTGGGATCTGTGAACTAGAACTATAATGCCCAGCACTCTTAAGAAACTACAGTTCCCAGGATTCTTTGGGAGACGTCCTGTGCTTTAAATGGTTGATGTATACATAGCCTTCATGAAACAATACAGAAATCCACACCTCTCTGAATTTTGCAAGGCAATTCTCTGACCAAACAATGTGCTGTGGAATACATATATTTGGGGAAAGTGTGCATTAAGACGCATGTTAAAATAACATTCAAAAAAGCATTATGTTAGGGGGAATTGCTTGCAATGATGTGCATATTAGGCAAAATCACATACAAACATCTGTATATGAAGAGAAAGGACCCTCAAATGCTGGTGAATTCTCATGAGGGTTAAAAAACAACAACAGTAAACTGATGTGGAAATGTGTCGAACTGAACCTAAGATTGGAAAATGAGAAAGAGAGAAACCAAAATGGGCAGATTCGTATATCCATAGCCCTAGCTCGCAGGCCCTTAATAGCTGTGACAGGTCCAGGGAAGGATCAGCTCCACGGGATTCTATGGGAGGATGAGCACCCAAGAAGCGATACGGATATTTAGCACTGAATGGGGGAATTCCCCATCTCTTCCCCTGTCAATGAATGACTCGCTGAAGCCCTGCACGCATTATTGGGAATGACGTTCCTCCTGCCTAATGCTCGGATTAGTTGGCCTGATTTGCATGATGAGGCTGTTCCTCATGCCCAAGGCGTTCATCAGCCCCTGTGAAACTGTGTGTCATTTGCTCACATTGTGTTTAGCTGGTTTGGGGAAAACGTTCAGTGGAAAGGTGGGTTCGTGCAGGATGCACCCTTTTCACAGAACAAGTTCTTGGGAAAGGGCGTTCGTGCAGTTTATCCAGCGAATGCATCTCGGTACAAGGCGACTTATCTTTTTCGATCAGCTCTGTGGTTTCGTCCTGGACAAGATCCAAGGGAGTGAAGCAGGCATTAACCAAGGTGTCATGGATAATCTGGTGTAGGAGGGAGGAGGAGGAGGAAGAGGAGGAGGAGGGAGGAGGAGGAGGAGGCAGATAGGTGCTCTCCCTCCATCCCTCTCCCCACTCACAACTGTTGTCATTGGGGTATTCATTATATCTTGCGTCAGATTCCTTGATCAAGCATCACACCTCTTTCCCATGAAACTTTCTCTGTCTCACCTAGGAAGGGCCCTAGCTGAGTGTTAGAGCATCTGCTTTGCATAGAGAAGGTTCCAGGTTCAGTTCCCAGCATCTTCAGATAGGGTTAAAAGAGACCTCTGTATGAAACAGCCTCTTCCAGGCAATGTAGACATTCCTTACCTAAATAGCCCATCTGAGGGCTTTTCTCGTGTTCCTATATTTAAAAGAAACATCTTGGTTGGAACTCCCCTCCCATTTATTGTTGTGGAATCTGAAAGATAGTCACAGCAGCGAAGCCAGGGATTCCTCTCTGCATGTAAAATAAAAAAATTCCTTCAGTAGCACCTTAAAGACCAACTAAGTTTTTATTTTGGTATGAGCTTTCGTGTGCATGCACACTTCTTCAGATACTTCTTCAGATACTTCTTCAGATACTTCTTCAGATACTTCAGATACTTCTTCAGTATCTGAAGAAGTGTGCATGCACACGAAAGCTCATACCAAAATAAAAACTTAGTTGGTCTTTAAGGTGCTACTGAAGGAATTTTTTTATTTTACTTCGATCCAGACCAACACGGCTACCTACCTGTAACCTCTCTGCATGTGTTTGTTATGACTAGGCTCACATTCCCCATCAGTGCTTGAATTCCCCGTATGCACACAGGTTCTCAATCTGGGTTACTCAAAACTTATTATAATGGTTTGAAAAATCAAGATTCATAGGGGCATAAAATGATGCTTTGATTAGGAACACTCTGTGTGCACAAATGAAGCATCCAGGCTTTAAAAAAATAAAATAAAATATTATTAAATTTGCAGGCTTACATTGATGCATGTAAGATAATGTACATACTGTAAAGCGCTTACGACTACCTGGCAAAGTCATTAAGATATATGTTTAATGTAATATTCAGGTAAATATTCAGGTATCAATCAAAAATATGTGCATCAATACATTTTGATTATATTTTGTATATTATAAATTTATCAAGGTGAATCACTAAACAATATGCACATCCGGATCGATGCATACAATTATACATTTTTAAAAAAAATCATAACAGTGCCAATTCATTTTAAATACAATCTACACCAGTCATAGAAATCTTCAAGTGACATAGCTGGTTGTCACCTTATTCTGTTTTGTTTGACTTTTAAGAAAAACATGTAGAGTGACAAGACAACCAACTAAATTATTCTCAGAGTAAGCCCAATTACAGCGGCAGCAAGAGGCCCCACTAGCGAAAGCACGCCTCTAGTGAAGAACAGTTTCAGGTTAAGAATGGACCTCCAGAACAAATTAAGTTCCTAACTCGAGGTACCACTGTATTTGGATTACTGCAACGTGCTCTATGTGGGGCTACTACAACTAATCCAGAATGTGGCAGGTAGACTGGTGACTGGGAGTGGCCGTCAAGACCAGTGTTTCTCAACGTTTTTTGGGCCACAGCACACTTGTTCCGTGAAAAAAATCACGAGGCACACCACCATTTAAAAAGTTAAAAAAATTAACTATGTGCTGCCCTATATTATAATTATGACTGTAAGAAACACTTGCCAAATATTGCTTTCCGGCAGGCCAGCATTGTCTATTGGCGGCCGCCAGGCTCGTTTGCACTGAGCTTTGGGAAAGAGGAGGAGAAATATTGCTTTCCGGCGGGTCAGCACTGTCTAGGCACGTGACAATGCAAATCGCCCTTCTCGTCGCCGCACGTCGCGGCACACCAGCCAGCGTCTCGCAGCACACTAGTGTGCCGTGGAACAGTAGTTGAGAAACACTGTTGAGTCAAGACCATATAACACTGGTCCTGAAAGACCTACATTGCCATTTCCGAGCACATTTCATGGGGTTGGTGCTGACCTTTAAAGCCCTAAATGGCCTCGGCCCAGAATACCTGAAGGAGCGTCTCCACCCCCATCGTTAAGCCCGGACACTGAGGTCCAGCTCCGAGGGCCTTCTGGTGGTTCCCTCACTGCAAGAAGCAATGTTGCAGAGAACCAGGCAGAGGGCCTTCTCAGTACTGGCGCCAGCCTTGTGGAACACCCTCCCATCAGATGTCAAGGAAATAAACAACTATCTGACTTTTAGAAGACATCTGAAGGCAGCCCTGTTTAGGGAAGTTTGATGTTTTATCAGCCAGATGGTGGAGTATAAATAAATTATTATTATCATAATTGTTATTATTACAGATGGAGGACATTCCCAGCCATCTGGAGATGCCAGGAACTGAATCTGGGACCCTCTACATGGCAAGCAGATGTTCTAGGGTTGAGCTGCAGCCTTCTCCGTCTCAACCATAATCACAGAGTTTGTTGTTGTTGTTGTTTAGTCGTTTAGTCGTGTCCGACTCTTCGTGACCCCATGTACCATAGCACGCCAGGCACTCCTGTCTTCCACTGCCTCCCACAGTTTGGTCAAACTCATGTTCATAGCTTCGAGAACACTGTCCAACCATCTCATCCTCTGTCGTCCCCTTCTCCTAGTGCCCTCCATCTTTCCCAACATCAAGGTCTTTTCCAAGGATTCTTCTCTTCTCATGAGGTGACCAAAGTATTGGAGCCTCAGCTTCACGATCTGTCCTTCCAGTGAGCACTCAGGGCAGAGTTTGTAGGAGCATGCAAAAAGTGAGGGTTATGTCCTTTCTCTGGCCACACAGTGGTGATGCACTTAAGCAATTTCTGGCGCTGTACTTAATGGTCTTAGGGGGGCTGCCCTCTTTGTGTATTTCTCAGGTTGTAGGAATAATAAGCCTTGCTGCTCCTCCTCCTGCTCCCCCTGCTGAGTTGGGCCCTGGTCTTCTGCCCGCAAGTCCTGTCCTGAGTGTACAACTGTGTGGCCACAGTAGATACTTCAAGCTGCTCATTAATGCCGAACACTCCAAGTGTCCTGATTTTCCAAGGACATTCATCCCAGTGTCTGATTTGATCCTGGAATTCAGATCTTGCTTCTACCCATAAACTCAGCAGGAAGCCTCAGCTGCAGGCTCCCCTCTGCAACACAGAGCATAGCAAGACACCTGCACTAAAACTGAGACTTTTGCTACTGAAACTCAGACTTAGAGCATCACATCATATCCTCCAAACATTTCTCAGAATGCAACCCAACTCTCCCCTCCCACCCTTGGCACTGCACACGGCTGGCGGCTATTTCATTTGGCAACTGTATGTCTGCTCTGGCCTTTAAAGAACAGAGATGCTCCAAAATCTCAGGAGGGCAAATCGGGACACACACACCATGCACCTGAGGCGTCCTTAGAATGTGCACACTATGGCAGCTGTGAAGGGACATCCTGGGTGTGCACCAACAGCGGGCATCTCTCTCCCCCCCCCCGGGGGGGGCTGATGGGAGTTGTAGTTGAGAAGAAGGGTGCCTTATTGTTGGGGAAAGGAAGGAGCTCTCATGCCTCCTTCCCAATCCTGCTGCTGTCGCAGAAGCTACTTCTGTGGCCCCCATTCAAAATTGGGGTGCCCAGGGGGAAGGAATGGAGTCGTGAATGTCCTGCTTAAAATGGGGCATTAATGAGTTCTCCCTAGTTTAAGCTGCAGAATCTTTATTTGTAGGTTTCCTCTCACAATGGACTGATGGCAAAACAGCTGCAACATTCAGCAACATTTATTGCCGAGCTATGGGGGAAGGCATGGGAGCTTACAATGACACACACACACACACACACCCTACCTTCAGAGATTTTACTTCTGGGCAGCGGAATAGTTAGGTAATTTTAAAGTCTGGACTTAGATAGTGATGTGTTTTGCGTCTTATTCCATAATGTGGTAACCCAGTCCTGCTGCATTTGGCAGGCCCTCCCACTCATTCTGCCAAGTGTGGGGTCCTGGCCTTCTGCCCCAAAGTCCTGCCCTGGTGGGGCCACTGCTTCTAGAGACCCAGGAATAGGTTGAACGAAACCTGGTGAGGTTTAGTGCACATGTATGCTGCACAAAGTTTGACAGCATGGGTCTATGTATATCAACTTCAAAGTAAGTCCCACTGTCCTTAATGTGGTTATCTCCCAGGTAATTGGGTACAAAATCTCAGCCTTTAAAAGCAATGCCAGCATCACCCTGAAAAAAGATGGGCAGCATTTATTTATTTTTATTGACAAAAGAGGGGCAGCATTTTTAATTTTTTTATTATCAAGGATGGGGACTAGAAAAGAGGGGTGAGCTTTAGTGACTACAGATCGCTAAATTGTGCCCTTAGTGCACTGTGGCACTTTATTCTTCAGATTACTATTATTATCAATAATAATAATGTGCATGGAACACTCTGGTCCTAATTAGTTAATTGCTAGATTGCTAGACGTGTTGCAATGCTGTTATGACAATCAAAATCATCATCATTTCGTGACTGCGGGGGACAGTTCAACTTGCTGGTCCACAGATATGGCATTTTGGCAGGGGTAATGCCAAGGGACATCACAAGCTCCCCCCCCCCAACACAGCTATAGTCTCCCCCCCACCCCACCTTGCTAGATCTCTGTGGTTCCTTAAAATAAGGTGCCCACTAGAATTCTGTGTTTAAGAAGTTTGTCCTGAGCAGGACCCAGTAGTTGAAGGGCGAGATGGGAGGAGAGAGAGAGGAAAGATGCAGGAAAAGTTATTCTGAGGATGTGACCCATGACTGCATGTTCTAATATCTCCTTAAGCATCATTTGAATCTATTTCTAATGGCACTTTTCAAAACTTGGAAATTGAAAGAAAGGCAGCAGTCCAAAGCATGCATGTTTGAAGTGTAGTTCCATAACAATCCATAGGCGTTACTTCAGAGAAAATATTTTAGGATGGGCACATGAACTCTTTCAGAAATGTAGCATGTGCAACAAAACTTTTTCCCCAATCCAGAAAATGCCCCTTGCCACTTCTGTGCCACTTCCTTCCTGCTGAAATGTTTTCCTGGTGCTGCAACAAACTACCTTTTACGCCTTTCCCCCAACAGTTGCTTAAAAAAAAAAAGAGTTGGCTACAGTGGTTAACAGCAGTGCAGCAGCAACCATTGTACTGTGTCCCTGATGAAAATCAAAGCCTTGCCTTTGCTATTAAATAAGAAGAAAATTGATGTGGTTGCTAATTAGGTAATCCTTAGCACCACAAGTTGCTTGGCCACTAGAACCTCTGATCTGCCGTAATTCAGCTGTAGATCTGTCTGTGTATTGTGCAAGTCGTTCCCCTGCTGAGCTCCTGGAGGTACTTGGCTCTACTCCCTAAGAGACCATTTTGCATCTGGCTTTGCTTCACCCTTTGGCATCTAGCTCTGATTGGTGGACCTTGGGAATATGGAGAGGGAGGGAGGGAGGGAGGGGCGTAGATCCCTGAGCAACCCTGTCCATGCCTGGAGCAATAAGCAATAGTTCAGAAAGGAATGATCTCAAAATGAAAAGAGTTTTACTGAAGGGTTATCAGGCAAACAGGATCTCAAAGTTGGCTTCGAGTTTTTAGCATTATTCAAGTTGCCATGCATGTTGGCTGCATGTCTCCCTACCCTCTGGCAAAGACCTTTGACCTCGTGACATGGAGTGACTGGGCTTTGCTACATGCGCCCCAAGCAGAGAGCACTGGTTGACCATCAGATTATAACGTGAGACACGGCTTGGGATTTTCTTGCTTCTTGCCCCGTTTCCTGTTGATAGAATTAGGCTGATAAGGAGCCAGTCAGAAGCTGTAACACGAGAATGCAAAGCTTTTGGGAAAGAAATCAGCCAGAAGAACAAGTGTGGGAATCGGGAAGGGCTCGAATTTCAATTCTGTTTCTCAGAACAGAACAGCTCAGGGTCCATAGGAGGAGACAAAATCAACGTGATGGGAGGTGTCTTTTGTGTCCAAACATGCAGGGTGTAGGGATGACATTGACAAATGCACAGCTTGTGTCTCTGAGCATAGACACTGTGCACAAGAACATGTAGAAGGGGCTGTCCCCCGTCTGTGCTGCTGCAAAGGAGGAACTGGGAGGCCAAGGGAGAGGACAAAAGAGGGTTCAGATTGGCATAGAATCAGAACGTTTCTAGGCACAGGTGCAGGTTTAGAAGCGATTGCTTTATAATTTAAATAAAAAGGCATTGCATGTCAGCATAGTGGGGAAGGCTGTGAACAGCTGATCCGCGTGCTTCTTCAGTCTGTTCTCCAGGTTGTAACTAACCATGGGAAATTTCCAAGTCCACTGCGGCTCTGCCTTCTAAGGGTTATTTGAAGGGATGTCTCACCCGTACTGGTCAGCCCTTCAAATTGAAGGCTGCACATGGTGCCAGCTCCAAGGGGCTGAGCTGTTTTGGGTCTTTCAATATCTTTTGGGAGGTGGCTGCTCCCCCAGTGTTGAGTGGGCAGAGGAGCTGAGCGGGACATGGCTGCAGGGCCGGCTTCTTCTTCTTCTTCTTCTTCTTCTTCTTCTTCTTCTTCTTCTTCTTCTTCTTCTTCTTCTTCTTCTTCTTCTTCTTCTTCTTCTTCTTCTTCTTCTTCTCCTGCTGTGGAGAGGAAGGAGGGTGGTAGAAGCCTCCCTACAGTGGCGGAGCCAGGAGGAGGAGGAGGAGGAGCCACCGGCCATTGAAGCCATGCGGCTACCACATTCAGCTCCTCCCCTGGCTCCTCCCAATGTCCTGATGTCACATGCAGAATGTTGCCCCCCTCCATCACCCTCACAAGCTAGCACTTCTGGTCACCCTAATGCACAGGCTGAGGCAGCAGGCATTATCACTTCTTCTGCCCAACCCACATGCATGTAATGCAGAGCCCCACATTTTCTAATGTTCTCTCTGATGTGCTTACACACATACCTCATTGAGGGCCATACCTCAATGGCAGAATACACACTTTGCATGCAAAATAGAAACAGTACAGAGTTCAATCCGGACAACCTCCGGATAGGGCTGGGAAAGACTCCAGTCTGGAACCCTGAACGGCTACAGCCAGCCTGCGACTCCCTCCAGTTGGACTCCAGTTCCCATCACTACTAGAGAACATGGCCGATGGCCATGGCCGATGGGAGTTGTAATCCAACAGGCCTCAGATTTCCCACCCCTGAAGTACTGGGATGGTTGAGAGGTTTTGGTAGCCTCAGTTCATTATCTGAGAAAGACCATCACAGCAACCTACCTCGCAAGGCTGTTGTGAAGCAGACATGCAACAAGGTGTGTCAAGCTCTTGAAAATGCTCTCAGTGATTAATACAATAGGAATCCATGTAGTGACTCGTCACCAGACAGGGAGACAGGAGGGAACCAACATGGTTTGAATGATGGCTTCTCTGTAATTGGGATGATGCACACCCATATCATTTCCCAGTCCACTAATGATCACAAAATTGCACCTGCCTCCATCCCTCCTCCTCAGTCTCTGGGATATTTTAATCACAGAGAAGAAACTGATATTCCCCCAGCCCACATTCCTCAAAACCACAGTTCAAGTAAAACTGGAGCAGCGTGATTTTCCATGTTGCTCCTTTTTGGGGTGTTAGTTTTAAAGCACATTACTGAAAGAAAAAAAGGAATAAAAGACACATCAGCTCCTAAGTGCAAAAAGACAGAAGAAGAAGAAGAAGAAGAAGAAGAAGAAGAAGAAGAAGAAGAAGAAGAAGAAGAAGAAGAAGAAGAAGAAGAAGAAGGAGGAGGAGGAGGAGGAGGAGGAGGAGTTTGGATTTGATATCCCGCTTTATCACTGCACTTAGAATCATAGAGTTGGAAGGGACCCCGAGGGTCAACTGGTCCAACCCCCTTAAACATGAGCTGCATTGGCTATGCTGAATTGGCGCTAAGCATCAGTGCCAACCAGATGCCTCTAGGAAGTCCAAGAGCAAGGCTTGAACTTGATAATCCTTTCTTGCTGCTGCTTCCCCATTCTTGATTCTATCCATCCTCTTGCAAATTTCCTACATTCATTTGCTACTTCCCTTGCCTGATTAAGGGCAGGGATATAAGGAAATAGATGCATGCACGCCCTGAACCCTGTTACCAGGCACGTAGCAAGGGAGGGGCGAAGGGGGTGGGCCGCCCCTAGCTCCACTCTGGCAGGGGCAGCACGCGGGGGCAGCCCCATGGCCCCTGGCCCGCCCCTGGCCTCCTCCGCCCGAGCAGGAAGAAGCAGAGCGCGCTACGGAGCAGGTTGCCAGGCGGCAACCCGCCACCCGGCAACCCGCTCCATAGTGTGCTCTGAAGCAGAGCACCGGCCAAGCAGAGCAGCAGCCCCGGTCCGTCCTGGCTCGTGCGCCGTAACGTCACAACGCATGCGTCAGGACGCATGTGCGCTGCGGAGCGATGCCCCGCCCCCAGGGGGTGCCACCCCGGGCAGCCAAGTGGCACCATTCGCCCCTGCCTGTCACATTTTACTAACTCACATTCCAGTGAAATCTTAATATGCATCCTCCTTGCTAGTTGCAGGTCTTTAAAAAAAAATATTAAAAAATTGCCAGGTGCAGAAATGCACGTACAGGATGAGATGATGAGATCAATATATCAGGGTTCTTTTCCCATTAATGAACTGCCTGCAAAGTGTTTACAGTAGCTATAATTTGTGCACCTTAGTGAGACGGAAAGGGAACCTTGTTAATTGAAATTAATTATATGGCCAGCTTCACTCTTTGCAAGGTGAGTTGTTGAATGATCCCTGCTTTAGGCTTTCGTTCACCCATTTAACAACTAGTGAAATCTACGCAAACATTTCTCTAATCCGGTAATTCTTACGCTGTGTGCAGACCCTCCAAGTGTCCCTATTTTCCAGGGACAGTCCCAGATTTTCGGAAGCCATCCCGGTTTCTGATTTGATCCTAGAATGTCCCGCTTTTCCTTAGGACGCCCCTATTTTCCTTGGAGGAATGTTGGCAGGTATGTGTGTGCGGTGCAGATCACTGTTCTTTGTACATTACTATATTTTCTAACATTATGGCTGCCGTTTAGCACATCCCAAGCAGCTCATGTCTGGTTTCAGAAATCATCAGTCAGGGAGGGGGACATTTGTGGAGCAAACTGGTAAGCGGAGGTCAGTTTAAACACCTCCTCTTGTCTATTAAACTCCTCTTGCAAATGCCTTTCAACCTTGAGTTAGCATTGCAAGGAAAGCAGGAAATTGAGAATCCCATGGTTCCCCCATTATGTCTACCTTTTCTGGGATATCTCAGTGATTGGAGTAAAGGAGAGGGGACAGTGTTGTTACATATCATAATCAAATATTGCTAAGTTTGGGTGCGACCCTTTATGATGGCTTCTATATTATGGAACACACTCTCGAAAGAAGCCTCTAGAAGGCAATGTATAACCTTCCTTTTCAAGGAAGCCGATCTGATGTAACAAGCAATTGTAAACATTTCCTTGATTGGAGAATTTGGACTTCTATCATTTAATATACACTACATTGGCTCCCAGTACCTTTCCAAACACAATTCAAAGTGTTGGTGCTTACCTTTAAAGCCCCAAACGGCCTTGGCCCTGTATACCTGTATATCTACACCCCATCGTTCAGCCCAGACACTGAAGTCCAACTCCAAGGGCCTTCTGGTGGTTCCCTTAATGAGAAAAGTGAAGCTACAGGGAACCAGGCAGAGGGCCTTCTTGGTGGTGGCGCCCACCATGTGGAATGCCCTCCCATCAGATGTCAGGAGACATCTGAAGGCAGCCCTGTATAGGGATCCTTTTTAAGGTTTAATGTTTTACCATGTCTTTATATATGCTGGAAACCACTCAGAGTGGCTGGGGCGACCCAGTCAGATGGGCCGGGTACAAATATAAATTTTATTAGCATTAGCATTAGCATTAGCATTATACTTTGTAAAAAGAAAAAAGAAACAACAAAGATTCTTGTGGCCCCTTAAAGGCTAAGAGTTTTATTATGGCATAAACTTTTGGAGACTAGAGGCCACTTAACCAGGTGCAAGAAGTGCTGTTCTGCAGTCTTTCTTCGGTGGGGAGCCTGCTCGAAAGTTTAGAGGTGAATTGGGCACCCTTCTCCCATATAGGTAGCTTAGGCCAAGAGACAGTGACTGGCCCAAGGTCACCCAGTGGACTTCATGGTAAAATGGGTATGGCTTGCAACTTAGGGTGAACAGGTCACTCTCTAGGCAAATAATAAAAAAGTAAGAACCCAACAAGAGCCATGTTGGATCAGGCTGGATCCTTCTACTCTAGCATCCTGGTTTGTTTGTTTTTCCACAGAGGCCAAGCTGAGGCAGCCGTGAAGCCTACAAACAGAAGCCTTCGTCCAATTTTTGCTCCCCTGCAAGCACTATATTCAACGGGTGCGATGCCTCTGAACCTGTCAATGCCACATGTTAAATAAATAAAACATGGAAACTGTTTGGCTGCTGGTTGCAACACATTTGCTTGGCGTACTTTTGTCACACATTTTTAAAGCCACATGCTATTTTTAAGAATGCTCATCATGGGAATAAGCAGACACAGCAGAAACGCAAACTAAGCCCCTCCAGCTCAGCGGAGAGAACTCTCTAACATGCACGACCATAGTCCCTTTGCAGGGCTGTTCAGTTCCCTTCCTGTGGTTAAACCAGTGGTTGACCTGTCTCTGCACCTTTGGCTATGCAAAGCACATATTCTTAGCGGTCCCCCAACTTGGAAATCCCTAGAATGGTGAATTTTCTCTCTCTTATTTAGGGGCAGGAAGTAGAATGTCTCCTGCAACAGGTCCACTGAATGTAAAGGGATTGATACATTCTGTAGCAAGTCATGTGGAAGCAGTCCAAAGGTACACAGGAAACTGCTCTGAACCAAGTCAGACACCTGGTCTATCTAGCCTCAGAATGAAATAGCTAGCCCACATGGCACTCCCTGGATGTTGTTGGACTACGACTCCCATCTGCCTTGAGCATTGGCCATGCTGGCTGGGGCTGATGGGAGTTGCAGTGCAGGAACCTTTGGAAGGCACCACGTTGGTGCTGACTGGCAGCAGCTGTCCAAGATTTCGGGGAGGAGGTCTTTTTCAGCAACTACCTACTCTTATGGGTCCTTGGACCAGGGCCGTCTCAAGCAGGTCGGGCGCTGAGGCGCGGAGATCGCTCCGGCGCCCCCGCCCTCGCAGCGCCCCCCCTGCCAACCCGGCGCCCTGGCGCCCCGCGCCACCGGGACTACACCTAGAGCCGGGCCTGCCTTGGACATTGATGCACTTTAGAAGACAGCTCTCTTGCCTCCCAAAAATTAACACAGGGAAGTGCCCTTTGGGGATTTAATGCATGAATGATAGAAGGCAACAGAATGCCCAGAGCAGGAATGCTATGCTGAATTGGGCTTTCGGGAAGAGAACCATATCTGGTTGAGAAATTGGGAGGTGGCACTGTGGTCTAAACCACTGAGCCTAGGGCTTGCCGATCAGAAGTTTGGCGGGTCGAATCCCCGTGACTGGGTGAGCTCCCGTTGCTTGGTCCCAGCTCCTGCCCACCTAGCAGTTTGAAAGCACGTCAAAGTGCAAGTAGATAAATAGGTACCGCTCCGGCAGGAAGGTAAACGGCGTTTCCGTGCGCTGCTCTAGTTTTCCAGAAGCGGCTTAGTCATGCTGGCCACATGACCCAGAAGCTGTCTGCGGGCAAACGCCGGCTCCCTTGGCCAGTAAAGCGAGATGAGCGCTGCAACCCCAGAGTCGTCCGCGACTGGACCTAACGGTCAGGGGTACCTTTACCTTTATGCACAAGCCTTCTGTTGAGTATAGTTGGTTGGCATATGATGCCATGTGTATGCCTGCTTGCATATGACTGATAAGGAGTGAGAGGAGGGAAACAGGATCCCACCGAGACCTGCACAATCAGTGACACTAACCCAGTGGTACCAGTAGATTGTGCTGGCCAATTATTGAAAGTATAGAGTCTTTAAAACTCTTGTGCAGGGCCAGATTTAGGTTTGATGATGCCCAGCTACTGAACGCAATGGGGCCCTTCATTTGTCCAGCTGTCCTTTGTCAACCACAAATTGTCACTGTTTTTTGTGTTGGATATACGCTATATGGTAATTTGTGGACCTAACAGGTATCTAAAGCCATTTGCACATAACAAAATATGTATTTTATCAAAGTAATTGTTGAACTGAAATACAATTAAGAAGAAGCATATTAATAGTGAAATAATTATGAAGTTCTAACTTTATGTAGGTTTTATTGGTTTTTGATCTTATATTTTGGAAATGCACATCCAGTTTTTTTTCCTTTAAAATTTTTGGGGGCCCAAAGAGAGTGGGGCCCTAAGCTATAGCTTGTTTAGCTTATACGTAAACCCGACACTGCTCTTGTGCATAACATACTTCTAGACAGAGGTGCCAACTCCCTGGGGCCCTGGGGGGGGACCGAGCACCCACAAAATTCCCCATGAAGACACCCACAAATTTCAGCACCAGGGCCATGCACACTGCATGGCACCCATGGCCCTAGGCACCCACAGTCACAGGGCCAAGCTCCGGATATAATTTATACTTATAGATATCATCCGAATGGCATCCGAGTGGATACAGCATAGGTTTCCTTAAAATGTTACACAGGCATTTGCTCCAATGGCTGTATGTCAACTGACGTTACAGCTGTTCTATCCAGAGGTGGATGTTTACAAACGGATTGTATAAGGTTGGGCCATGTATGTCATTTAAAATCCTTGTCTAGACAAAGTTGTAAAAGTCTGCACAATCCTGTCTGTGGGACATTTCTCACATGGCCTGGTGGTTTTCACCTGCTTTTTCTTTGTGCACGTGTTTATCTCTGCACAGTTTTCAGTGCAATTAGGCTTGGCAACTCAATCCTAAACGCCTTGGAGATTTTTTAAAGGAAAGGTTGGATGGACATCTGTCTGGTTTCCTAGTTTAGATATTGCAGAGCCTCAATGTCATATGACAGCAAAGGGGAACCTCGCAATAGCCTATCCAATCTGAATCGTGCAGACAGAGATAGAACAAAAAATCGAAGGAAAGGATTCTGGGAACTGCAGCAACAAAATGTTGCAGTGTCCCAACACTGTCTGCTCACTGTCCCAACCAGCCGGTCAGCCATGCCTTTCTCCATGACACACTATTTATTTTCCCTCCCCTACTCTCACCCCCCCCCCCGGCAACAACAGCCAATCAGCTGAGCACACACAGTCTTCACTGATATGTTTTTGGCTTCTTTGTTCATTTCATATCTCACCTTTCCTCCAAGGAGCTCGAGGCAGCATACATGTTTCCCCCCCTTCCTAATTTTATCCTCACAACAACCCTGTGAGGTAGGCTAGGCTAAGAGACTGATCGAAGGTCACCTAAGGAACTTCGTGGCTGAGTGGGGATTCGAACCCTGGTTTCCCAGGTCCTAGTCCCCCACACTAACCACTATACCACACTCTCTCTCGTTGCCTCTTTGTTTTTTTAAAAAATATTTTCCCCTACTGCCCAAACGCCTAGGTTTGTCAGAAGCATAGAGAGCAGTGCATTCAAGCTGTGGAATCCTTTCATGCATGGCTCCATTAGACCTCCCTTCTTAGGAAGGCTTGCGTGTGAGATGTGCTTTCTAGGTCACATAAAGAGTGCAGTTAATATACAGGTGCGTTCCTGTAGAGACAAGCCCTGAGAATCTGCCAGGGAATACAGGCTAAAATGCTGCTTCCAGTCCTGCTTATCACAATCCCGATGACTCTCTGGGGCCAGCTAAGGTGAGGAGGCAGAAGACTGGAGGCGGGCGCCTGAGCATCTCCCCCTTAATTAGTGCTTGAAGCCGCTGCCTCCGACTTGAGCAATGATCTTCTGCTGACAGCACTTTGACACTGGTCAAAGGTCACGTCCCGTGTGAGCTGAGCGACAGGGGCTTTTCCAAAGCAAGGGGGAGCTCAGGCAGAAGAGGACCAGAGGGGCTTCTCCGGTGGCAGTTCCACCTCCTGCTTAGAGCGACAGAGACGTTTCCTTCCCATTCCTCTGTTTCAAACAAAATTGGGGCTGTTTACCCTTCGAAAGAACATTCCGTTATTGGATCCTCTCCCTTTTAATGTATTAATGCTAGTTGTTGTTGTTTAGTCGTTTAGTTGTGTCCGACTCTTCGTGACCCCATGGACCAGAGCACGCCAGGCACTCCTGTCTTCCACTGCCTCCCGCAGTTTGGTCAAACTCATGTTCATAGCTTCGAGAACACTGTCCAACCATCTCGTCCTCTGTCGTCCCCATCTCCTTGTGCCCTCCATCTTTCCCAACATCAGGGTCTTTTCCAGGGAGTCTTCTCTTCTCATGAGGTGGCCAAAGTATTGGAGCCTCAGCTTCACGATCTATCCTTCCAGTGAGCACTCAGGGCTGGTTTCCTTCAGAATGGATAGGTTTGATCTTCTTGCAGTCCATGGGACTTTCAAGAGTCTCCTCCAGCACCATAATTCAAAAGCATCAATTCTTCAGTGATCAGCCTTCTTTATGGTCCGGCTCTCACTTCCATACATCACTACTGGGAAAACCATAGCTTTAACTATACGGACCTTTGTAGGCAAGGTGATGTCTCTGCTTTTTAAGATGCTGTCCAGGTTTGTCATTGCTTTTCTCCCAAGAAGCAGGCGTCTTTTAATTTCGTGACTGCTGTCACCATCTGCAGTGATAGTGATCTGCAGTGCTAGTAAATGTAGATAAAAGGGATGCGGGTGGCGCTGTGGGTTAAACCACTGAGCCTAGGGCTTGCCGATCAGAAGGTCGGTGATTTGAATCCCTGCAATGGGGTGAGCTCCCATTGCTCAGTCCCAGCTCCTGCCCACCTAGCAGTTCAAAAGCACGTCAAAGTGCAAGTAGATAAATAGGTACCACTCTGGCAGGAAGGTAAACGGCGTTTCCGTGCTCTGCTCTGGTTTTGCCAGAAGCAGCTTAGTCATGCTGGCCACATGACCCGTAAAAGCTGTCTGCGGACAAACGCCGGCTCCCTCAGCCTGTAAAGCGAGATGAGCACCGCAACCCCAGAGTCATCTGCGACTTGACTTAACTGTTAGGGGTCCTTTACCTTTACCTTTTTTAAAATGTAGATAAAATAATTTAATAATGATGATAATAATTTTATGATTTATACCCCACATATTATTTATCCAACACATAAAAACATAATAAAACCAAATACTAAAATATCAGCAAAACCCCAGTATGGCATTACCACCAGTCAAGTTTTTTCTCTCCCCCGCTTGCTATTATTTAACAGGTTTTATACAGCACATTGGAGTTATTTTGCCTCTTTTATTTATTTATCACATTTAAATTCCACCTTTTCCTCCAAGGAGCTCAAGGTGGGGAATGTGGTTCTCCCCTCCCCATTTTATCCGCACAACAGCCGTGTGAGGTAGGTTAGGCTGAGGGACAGTGATCCAATGAGGTTCATGGCTGAGTATGCTTTCAAATGCTGAATTCCCAGGTCCTAGTCCACCACTCTAACCATTGCACCACACTGCCTCTATATAAAACAATTCATAAATTTACAAACAAATCTAGTCTGATAAAGGAAACCGGAAAGCTTGTGTGCTACTTTTTTGCATTTTCAGTGGGCCTAATAAAGGTTAGGCCCTAATAAACCCTAATATGGATAAAGGGATTTTTGTGTTGTCAGCAATTTACAATTAAAAAAGAAAAAAACACTTTATGAAAATTCATCATAATGTTAGTTTGAATTTTTCATAACTATTCATTGCAGTTTTGTGTCATGCACACATTGCTGAAAACATGCACGCAATTTCCCCCAAATGAACGCATTATGTATACTGTTTTCACTACCATATTAATTCTTATGCACACTTTCCTGCAATATATGCTTTCCTCCCGTAAATACTGTTTGGCTGCGGAACTGCATTGCAAACTTCGGATAAGTGTGAATTTCAGTGCATGGCTGTGATTCAGTTGTCATATTGTTGTGGAACCTATTGCACTCTTTATGGGTTCATCTTTAAATGCAAACTGAATTGAATTTCTCCTGCATCCCTGATTGGTCTCTGGCATTGCCGCTCCAGGATAATTATCTTTCTCTTCTTTACCTGGATATGCCAGGAACCATTTGTGTGCAAAGCATAGGCTATAGTCCTTGCCTAGATGGACCAACAGTCTAAACCTGTGTTAGGAAGCATCATGTGATGATGCAATCAGTTGCTAAACAAAACTCACATTTCTTTTCCTACGAAAAGGAGGAAGGAAATCCCTTAAGAGGTAAAATATCGCGCACTGCCACACTCGCCTTGCGTGTATCACTTAACACGCAATCGCTGAAACAACAAACAAGAAAGCGTCTGGGTCTGCCAAGAAGATGTCACCCGCTCGTTGAAAGAAGCAAATCTTGTGCGGCTGAAAGGAAGCATTTGAAATATATCATCTGGAAAATGAGAGGCTGGTTCAAACAGCTCTGCATCAATAAAGGATTAGGGCAGAGAAGGAGCTGAAAGCAGCGGGGCTGGCCTGACGCGTGTGAGGCTCTGGGAGCCATGTAGGTCAGGGCATGTTTGCATGGGAGGTTCGCGTGCTAACTCTCATAGGCGCACAGAGGGGAATGTGGGGTGTTAGGATGTAGCTGAAATCTGCAACTGGAGATGCAGAATTTCTGCACTGAAGACAAAGCTTCCTCTTCAGACTTGGAGTTCAGGGTCAGTTTATATTTCTTTTGCAGAAAATTAGCCCGTTCAGGAAAACAATTGCCCAAGGATATTGATTGGGACCTGAGCTTTTTAACTTGTTCAAAATGATCTAGTTTTTGGGGTGAGCAGTGAGTTAGTCGTTTGTTGATGATACCAAATTGTTCAAGGGAGGTAAAGGTAAAGGACCTCTGGGCGGTTAAATCCAGTCAAAGGCGACTATGGGGTTGCAGCACTCATCTCACTTTCAGGCCAAGGGAGCTGGTGTTTGTCCACCCTGTTCAGGTGGATTACAAGGGAGGTAGTTCGAGGAAGTAGACTAGATAGGCCTGGCATAGATTTGGCTTGATTCAGCAGGGCTTTTTGAATGTTTTTTATGAAGATTTCTCCAATGAACATGCTATTTTCATATGTGCAGGGAGGCTTTAGCTTTATTTATTTATGTCATCACTCATCTATCCTACAAGGAGTTTGAGGTGGTGTATAGTGTTCTCCCTCTCCCCATTTTATCCTCACAACAACTCCTTAGGAGGAGGTGGGATTGCAGGCACTCACAACCCCCTCACCTGCACAGGGGTGTGGTCAGCCCTGCGCGATTGGGGGGATTCCCGCCTGCGTCACTGCCCAGGCATGCAAGCCGATTGCTCTGGGGGTGTGGCCTGCTTGATTTAAGCAGGACGCGGCAGGAACCTCACCCCTTTTCGCGATTCCAGCTGCTCTGATTTTCCCACCCTCCCAGCCTTTAGGTTAATTCCTCTCTTGACCTTGCTATGGACTGCGGTTGGTCGCCATTGAGGGGCCTGGTAGGACTTTTTCCACTTGGCAAATTGGCTCCGCCACTTGGTTTTCGCCTACCCCGTAGCAAATCGTCACAACTTTGTAAGGTTTGGTAGTTAGGCACTGGAATATTGCTGGAGAAGAGAGGAGGAGAGGTAGCGCCATCAGCTCCCCTGCATATTGAAGGGTATTCCGTTAAAGGATTCCGGGGGCGTGGCCCTGTCCAAAGCCTGGGGAGGTTAAGGCCTAAGGTACAACCCCTATTGGTGGCCCCAGGGGAGCTCCTAGTTGATGTGCATCAGCAGGACTCCCCCTACTGGTGGTTAACCCTTCACAGACTCCGCGCAGACGGGTGGGAGTCAGATATAGTCAGTTAGGTCCAATGCCCATAGCTGCCAAGTACCCCGTTTTCCCTGGGAAACCCCCGTTTTTACTTACCTTTTCCCGGTGGTCCCCCGTATCACTTCGTCTCCCGTTTTTCTCTGTTTTCTTCTTCTGTCGGCAGCCATTTTTTTTCTTTCTGATTTGCCCTTCTATGGGCACCCAAAATGGCCGCGTCGGCTTCAAAAGTCGCATCTACGCATGTCCGGAAGTGCATAGACGTGACTTCCGGTGGCGGCCATTTTTGGTGCCCATAGATGGGCAGAGCGACACCGGAAGTTGCGTCGACACACTTCCTGACATGCGTAAAAGCGACTTTCGAAGCTGGCGGCGGCCATTTTTGGTGCCCATAGAAGGGCAAAATGACACCGGAAGTTACGTCGACGCAACTTCCGGTGTCACATGGCTGCCAGTCCCGGATTGTGCAGTCCGGGACTTGGAAGGTAAGCCAATGCCTAAGCCAATACCACTCACAATCTGTAACCAATAAAGTTGTGGCCTTTTTTTAGCCCATTAACCTAAAATACTGGTCTCAAGTGTCTTTATTCAACCTTGTGGGGGAGTCGGGACCTTGCCACGCAACCACTTTACTACACTGGCTCAGAGTTGCATTAGGTTGCATGTGGTCCTCACTCCAATGAGTTCCCCCAATTTCAGTCCATGGTAGTGAGTGGAGATTTCTGGTCCATTCATTTGCATGGTACAGAGTAGTGAGCTCAGCCTGCCCTCTTCATCAGATCCCCATTGCCTGGCCCTGCTGCCCTCCATGTATTGAAGGAGATCTGTAACAAAGATTCTGCTGGACTCAGACAAGGTCCTGCTGTGACTTAGGACTCTGCATGACCAGGGTTCTAAATTATGCAAGGAACTTCCACCAGAAAGGGAGGCTCTTGGCTGCAAACTTTTGCCCTCTTAAGGCAGAGGAAGTTGGTGGGGCCAGGCAAGAGAACGGTGATGAAGCGGGCACGGCCAATGTGCATCTCCACAGTTCCCACCCCACTTTCTTGTGAATCCTTTAGTGCCTTTAGGCACTAGAGATTAGGTGGGGAGACCCACGAGGGAATAGTAGTAGCATATGAGGAAGAGCAGTCCAATGGATGTCACATTGATAAAAGGCTGGTCAAGTTGCAGAAATACCGTGGTAGTTCAATATTTGATAGAATGTCATTTCAAAGGTTTCATTACAAAAGGATATAATTTTGTCTTTTTTTTTGCATATTCTGTAAATAGCTCTGTAGGGCGCATGCAGCAGCACAAATTATGGGATAAGGAAAAAGTGACCGGCCTAAGGCAACTGTGCAAATCCTTAAATGCAGTGGGATTAGAGCTCAGATCCAATTATGTAACTTTTAACTACACTAAGATTACATTACCACCAGCTGTAGAATTCTCTTCGTCAGGGCCTCCAAACAGTTGTGGGGACTTCAGCTCCCATCTGCTCCAGCTGTTGGTCATGGATGATGGTGGGAGTTCCACATCAACAACATCCGAAGACCCACTGGTTCCTTACTCTATACCAGTGTTTCCCAAACTTGGGTCTCCAGCTGTTTTTGGACTACAAGTCCCATCATCACTGACCACTGGTCCTGCTAGCTAGGGATGATGGGAGTTGTAGTCAGCAACAGCTGGAGACCTGAGTTTGGGAAATCTTGCTCTGTGCCTTTCCTTCTTTCCACACTGTACAATGACTTTACTTTGGATCAGATCTATCTATTTATCTATCATCTATCTGTCAATCATCTATATCTATCTATCTATCATCTGTCTATCTGCCTGCCTGCCTGCCTGCCTGCCTGCCTGCCTGCCTGCCTGCCTGTCTATCATCTATCTATCTATCTATCTATCTATCATCTATCTATCTATCTATCTATCTATCTATCTATCTATCTATCTATCTATCTATCTATCAAATCTATCTATCTCAGGGAACCTTTGGCTCCCCAGATATTCCTGGACTGCAGTTCCCATCAGCTCCAGCAAGGATGGCCAATGGCGAGAGGTTATGGGAGCTGTAGTTCAGTAACAGCTGGAAGGTCCAAGGGCTACCCACACCTCATCTATCTCCTGGCATTCTTCAAAACCTAAACGCGCTGTGCAAAAAACTGTCCTCCAGTTGCCCAAAGGTTTTCCTCCTGTGTGAAAAAGGGTTCCATTTATCTACCTTATTCTAAAGGAACTTGAGAATTTCTTTAGAATACCTTTCATATTTGGGTGGGTTTGAGCGTATGCGATGTTATTTCCAGGAAACGTATCTACAGCATTCGGTAGCCTCCCTAGCTGCCCATGCGCTGTGATCTGAAAAATGACCTCATTGGAGGAGTTACCTCATGATGTCTCCCTTGGGCTTTGATTGAACTACAGGCACCCAGGAAGGCTACAGTGTGCAGGCCACAGGTAGGACAATTTGTAGAATGCAATAAAGGACATTTGCAGACACTCCTCAGACACCTCAAAAGGAAGGTGAGCACATCAAAAGCCCTGCACCCCACCTATGAGAACTCCACTGAAATTATCTCTCTCCTTGGGTGATTTTCAAACACAGTTTCTGCTGTCATTAACTGATGAGAAAATGTTTTTTGAAAAGTGTGGTGGGGGAGAAAGCTCAACAATTTGGGTGGTTCACTTTTTAAAAAAGCTCAATAATTCTGGGGGCCTCCTTTTAAAAAAAGGTGTCAGGATTTTTTACTTTCTGAACTATGGCAACCCTAGTACTGTATGTACAAGTTTGTGAGAGAGGTAGCAAACACTCTGTGTCTGGGGCATGTGTGTTCGTGACAATAGGGGTGACATTTTTGATTTTTAGGGTGGGGGCTGTTCTAACCTACCCACTTTCCCTCCACCCACCATTGGAAGGCAACCTCTGGAAGTTTCAGTCCTTCCCTCCCTACCCCAATTTTCATAACTTTTTAACAGCCAGGAGACTAGCACTACGCAGGCCTCATTTGGCAAGGTGTCCTGCAGCACTGGGCCACTACAGAAAAGGCCCTGAGACCATCTCATTTCCTGAGCAGAAGGCTGGTCTTCTCCAGTTATCGCAAGAAACGTTCCAGGATATTTAGCGCTTTGCATTAAAACAAAATGCAAAAAAAAATGTTCCCTCGTCAGAGAACAGGGTTGCATATGCCCACACAATCTCTCTCCCCACGTGGGAGATATAGAGTGTACGAAATGGTGGTATTTCCTAAGAGGCAGAAGCCTGTGGTGCAAAGAAGGCATTGTGTGATAGCAATCAAATGAAGTTTTCCACAGGCACCATAACTCGTGTGTTTCATAATAACCCGACCTGGCCACTGCCACTGCCTGGAATTGTAATTCAGAGATGGGGAACCTGGGCCACGTGGTCTGCAGGTGGTTCTCAGGTTCATTTCATGCAGCTGGCAAGGAAGGAAACCAAGGGATGAAGGGCAGAAGAGAGGGGAGGGAAGAGGGTAGCAGAAGACCCCCCTGCCACCAGCCTCTGCCCACTGCCAGCATGTGGCCCCCAACAGATTACCTTTAAAGGAATGTGGCCCTCAACAGAAAAAGAAACTTCCCTGTCCCTGTGTAGTTCCTCGATAGGTGGCTAATGAGATGCATTATCACTGTATTCGTGACCCCTCGCCCCTTATAAAACTCTGCTATTTGTGTCACTTGTGACAGCGCCCCAGCCATACCATTTTCTTGCTGTGCCAATGCCTGCACTACTTTTCAGCAGTTTAGATGGAAGACCAGAGAAATGAATTGTGGGACCACAGACTACATGAGAAGCACAAAGGCTATAAACAGGCTCCAGCAACCTGATACCCTTCCGATGTTTTGGAAACGGGCTGGTGGGAGTTGTAGTCCAAAACATCTCCTCTGCAACATGTGGACCTTCTCTCTCTCTTTTTATTATAAGTTCCTCTGCTTCTGGATCATGCAAATGTGGCAACAGCTCACCATCAGTGTAGAATCATAGAATCATAGAGTTGGAAGAGACCACATGGGCCATCCAGTACAACCCCCTGCCAAGCAGGAAACACCATCAAAGCATTATTGACATATGGCTGTCAAGCCTCCACTTAAAGACCTCCAAAGAAGGAGACTCCACCACACTCCTTGGCAGCAAGTTCCACTGCCGAACAGCTCTTACTGTCAGGAAGTTCTTCCTAATGTTTAGGTGGAATCTTCTTTCTTGTAGCTTGAATCCATTGCTCCGTGTCCATTTCTCTGGAGCAGCAGAAAACAACCTTTCACCCTCTTCTATATGACATCCTTTTATATATTTGAACATGGCTATCATATCACCCCTTAACCTTCAATGTGTAAGGCCCTTCAATGTGGGCAAGCATTCATGGTGAATCACAATATCAAATAGTACATCTGACGTCTTGAAACTTCATCTCATTGAACTTTATTTTCTTTCCTTCACCTCATTTCCCTCCATAGGAGAAATGCAATCTTTCTTTTAAAAAAACCAAAACCACAACCCCTTTAATTTTGTTTGCAGCCAGGAACATTTTTTTCTCTCTCCTACAGTTCCCTGGGTAATGAAGCAATAACATAAAATTAATATTTAAAGTAGTTCCTTGCCTAGGACTGGGTTGTAATTGTTGTCAATATGAGGCTCAGATCTCGTGCGTGTGTAATATTCTGGTTTCAGGCTAGTGTAAGTTGGTTGTGGAATAGCAAAAATTCAACTTAATAACTGGGCTTTGATGTTGTCTCCCTCGTTTGTGTAACGTAATTAGATAATAGCTTGTTCGTCTCTTACCTGACTAAGAAAGAAGGCAATTTCTGCAGCTCAGCATGAAACTAATGAGTTATACAGATGCTGAAAATATGGAGTTGCTTTATACTGAGACAGACTTTGTATATCGAAAGTGTAGGGCTCTAAGTTAGGGATGTTGAAGGATTATGAAGGAAATAGAGACGGGAGCAGAAACTGCTGGTGTTCACTCATTTGACCCATATCTGGAACAGAAATCAGCCCAGCAAATGTTTTCTTCCATCCATAAACAATATGTAATTGTTGACTCCCCCCCCCCCGATTTGGACTGCACTTCCTTTGCACAGAAATGAATAGTGTAGAATAACACAATTAATTACGTAACTACGTAAAATTCTGCCTCCATGAGCAGCAAGACAAATAGCGCCATTTTTGTCAGAAGGAACCAAATTGCAGTGGAATGGAAACAGTGCTGCATGTGATGAACAAGAGTCAAAACGGAAACTGATGCCTTCTTACATCCCTGACTCCAGCTCGGAACACAATACTCTTGGGTCTTAGACCTTAAACACCTGTTACCTGAGATATTTTCTATCTGTGGTGCCAAGGACGGAACATGGAATGCTGTGAATGCCCAGCATGTGCCTTGACCACTGAGCTTTGGTCCTGCTTCTGATAATGCTTGAGCTTGGTGGCTGATGGTGAAGTAAAAGGCAGGGCAGCGAACCCTATTCAGATCAACTGGGAACAAGAGGCAGAGCTAAAAGTTGTTAGAGCACTGCAAGGCTGCAATCCTATGTGCACAGTTCTGGTTGCCTCACCTCAAAAATTGTAGAGGTGCAAAAGGTTCAGAAAAGGGCAGACAAAATGACCGAGGTTGTGGAGCAACTCCCCAATGAGGAAAGGTGGCAGCGTTTTGGGTTTTGTTCTCTTTCATAACACCAGAACCTAAGACTAGAGTGTTGGAAGATTCAGAAAAGATAAAATAAAGCACTACTCCACACACCTCGTACTTAGACTGTGGAACTCCCTCCCACAAGAGGCTGTGATGACCACCAGATTTGGAAGAGGATGAGACAAGTTTATGAAGGCAAAGGCTATCAATGGCAACCAGCCATGTTGGCCAAGCTCTGCCTCCATGTCCAGAGGCAGAAATGTTTCTAAATACTAGTTGCCGAAAACCACAGGAGGAGAGAGAGCGCTCTTGCGTTCAGGCCCTGCTTGCAGGTTTCCCCACACGCCTCTCATTGGCCACTGCAAGAAAAGTGAGGACTCTGATAGGCTAGATCAATTTGGTACAGGGCGCGATGCACCCATATTCAGTATTTGAAAAAGAACAGTGGGATAAAGACAGGCAGTGGAATTTGCTACCAAGGAGTGTGGTGGAGTCTCCTTCTTTGAAGGTCTTTAAGCAGAGGCTTGACAGGCATATGTCAAGAATGCTTTGATGGTGTTTCCTGCTTGGCAGGGGGTTGTACTGGATGGCCCTTGTGGTCTCTTCCAACTCTACGATTCTATGATTCTAGGACAGATTTCGATATCATCAGGGGGTTTGGGCTGGGTACTCATCAGTATGCAGATGACACCCAGCTCTACCTTTCTTTTAAATCAGAACCAGTGAAGGCGGTGAAGGTCCTGTGTGAGTGCCTGGAGGCGGTTGGAGGATGGATGGCGGCTAACAGATTGAAGTTGAATCCTGACAAGACAGAAGTACTGTTTTGGGGGGACAGGAGGCAGTCAGGTGTGGAGGACTCCCTGGTCTTGAATGGGGTAACTGTGCCCCTGAAGGACCAGGTGCGCAGCCTGGGAGTCATTTTGGACTCATAGCTGTCCATAGAGGCACAGGTTAATTCTGGGTCCAGGGTGGCTGTCTACCAGCTCCATCTGGTATGCAGGCTGAGACCCTACCTGCCTGCAGACTGTCTTGCCAGAGTGGTGCATGCTCTGGTTATCTCCCGCTTGGACTACTGCAATGTGCTCTATGTGGGGCTACCTTTGAAGGTGACCCGGAAACTGCAATTAATCCAGAATGTGGCAGCTAGACTGGTGACTGGGAGTGGCCACCGGGACCACATAACACTGGTCCTGAGAGATCTACACTGGCTCCCAGTACATTTCCGAGCACAATTAAAAGTGTTGATACTGACCTTTAAAGCCCTAAACGGCCTCGGTCCTGCATACCTGAAGGAGCGTCTCCACCCCCACCATTCAGCTCGGACACTGAGATCCAGCACCGAGGGCCTTCTGGCGGTTCCCTCACTGCGAGAAGTGAGGTTACAGGGAACCAGACAGAGGGCCTTCTCGGTAGTGGCACCCGCCCTGTGGAACACCCTCCCAGCAGATGTCAAAGCAATAAGTAACTATTTTACTTTTAGAAGACAACTGAAGGCGGCCCTGTTTAGGGAAGTTTTTAATGTTTGATGCTGTACTGTTTTTAATATTCGGTTGGAAGCCACCCAGAGTGGCTGGGGAAACCCAGCCAGATGGGCGGGCTATAAATAATAAATTATTATTATTATTATTATTATTATTATTATTATTATTATTATTTACACCGCTTCCCAAACCAGCGGTGGATGCAGAGCAAGTGGCAGTATGCAAACAGCTGAGGATGATGGGCCTTTTGCCGGATCTTAGGTTCTTAAGGTAAAGGTAAAGGGACCCCTGACCATTAGGTCCAGTCGTGACCGACTCTAGGGTTGCGCGCTCATCTCGCATTATTGGCCGAGGGAGCCGGTGTACAGCTTCCAGGTCATGTGGCCAGCATGACAAAGCCGCTTCTGGCGAACCAGAGCAGCACACGGAAACGCCGTTTACCTTCCCGCTGTAGCGGTTCCTATTTATCTACTTGCACTTTGACATGCTTTCAAACTGCTAGGTTGGCAGGAGCTGGGTCCGAGCAACGGGAGATCACCCCGTCGCAGGGATTCGAACCGCTGACCTTCTGATCAGCAAGCCCTAGGCTCTGTGGTTTAACCCACAGCACCACCTTAATGCATGGTAATTGACTCCCCTCTCTTCACACACCCCACCCTGGCAACAAACCACTGGCTCTCCAGCGTAGACCTCGGAGCTCTGTGAAAAAGAGAAAGGAGGGAAACTCTTGCAAGCCTGAAGTCTTCTCACTCCTGAGAAACCACTTATCTGTCTCATCCATTGATAGTAATCCCCTTTTTGGAAAGGATCTAGACCCTAGCTCTCACTTCGGTGATATGCCTGTGCCCAAGATGTACTACTGGAAACAAACTTTAAACTTCAGGTAAGGGCTCACATGATTGATGGCACCACCTTGCATTTTCCTCCACATACAAAGCTAGATGCCAGGGAGAAGACTTCTAGCCAAGCTAGACACTCATTCTTCTTTGAGCATATCTTCTTCTTTTTTTTGTTCTATGTAGGAGCACTGAATGATGTGAGCCTGCACGCCGAAGCGGTACGGCCCAGACACAGTATCTACTCCCACTGCTTCAAATAAGTGGCAGAGGAGGAGCTCCGTAGGCCCAGTTCAATGGGGTCAGCTTGAACTGTGAGACCCAGACTCAGCACGCAGGCAGAGGCAGGGTTGGCTGAGGTGAGAAACTGCTTGTCCCGAGGGAAGGGATTGCCACTGGACTTGTCACTGTGCCTTGTCAGGTGAATCATGGCCCTGTGCTGTGGGTGACAATTGTGAAAGAGACCGGAGGTGGAAGGGAACACATGGGGGAGAGGAGAGGACATTGCAAAGAGGAGAAGGAGGAGGAGAGCTTCCCTTAAGCTGAAGCCAGTCATGGCTGGAAGGAAGTGCAGAGATGTGACAAGACTTGAGGTCATGAACTTCCTCATGACTTGGCTGAGTGCTGGTGCTGCCTCTAATGGAGAGCCGCTTGACAGGGCCCCATCCATGTCCACAATGCTGATCCTGAGTTTGAATGAGAGGAGGACCAAATATTACACACATGTGTGTTTTTGCATGCGGTCATTCATGTCCTGCAAAAGAGGAAGGCATTTTCAGTGATTTTTCAGGGATGCGTGTCAGAAATCCAGAGGGAGCTGCCCCAAGAATTCCCCCAAAGGCCACGTAGTATTATTCCCATAGCCAGAGCCAGCCAGAGACATTTGGCTGCCTGAGGCGAAGGACAAAATAGTGCCTCTCCCCCCATCTGGGTTCCTTGTACAAAAAAGCTTGACCCGACTGGAAGCTGAATCTTACGTCAACACTGGCAACAATACCTGAGTGCAGCAGGCTAGCTTAGAAGGTGCTACATGGCATATAAAGTTTTGTCCACTCCCCTATCCCTCAGCGGTTGCTGCCTGAGGCAGCTGCTTCACTCTGCCTGATGGTAGGGTCAGTCCGGTCCATTGGGCTACTCTGCAGCAAATGGGAACACTCCCAGGACGCTTTGACTGCAAATACACCATCACTTGGGGTGGCAGCAAAATGTTTTGCTCTCTTTATAAAAGTAGGAGAGGGGTGCTGCCTCCACCTCTTGTATTATGGTAACCTCCCCTGGTGAAAATTAATATATTTCTGACAACCCCAAGTCTTTTATTGTGGTATTTGTGTAATTTCTGTCCCACCACACTCCTGAAATGAATTCATTGGAGTTGCCTATCCCAGCTCTACACGGAGATACCAGTAGCTGAACCTGTTGCGTGCAAAAAATGTGCTCTGCCAGTGAGCTATGTATGTCCCTCCCTGATTCTCTTTGGGGTGGATTGCAATTCTCCAGGCAGTGCTGAAATTGCAAAAAAAAATGTATTTTGCAAAGTGCAGCAAAGAATTTGTTTTTAAATATTATTATTGCTATTATCACACTTGTGTAATAATTACATATAATAGGAGGAAGTGGCTGGGTAAGCAATTCAGAAAGGTGGGTTTTCACCAGACCCCTCCTCCCTCCATGTGGTTCAGCAGGACCTTGGCCAGCTACACTGGATAGGCTGTTGCTGAGAACTGTGTTAAATGTCACTCGAAAAACCCCAAATTGGGGTGGGGAATGCAGAAACCCCTGGGATGCAGCAAGCTTGCAATGTCTTCATCTGGGTGCCATAAGTGAGTGACTGAAGACAGCAATCCTAGAGTAAAAAGCTGGTGTAGAAAGCATAGTTCAACTGTGGACCATGCTTTCTCTAAAACCTGGAAGGCATTCAGATGTCTGAAATCATATGCTTGATCATTATGACTCTGCGAGTGGCTCACATTCTCTGGTGCCTGCCTACTATGTGCTTTCAGGTGTGCAAATATTCTCCAGAACTTACAGAAAGGACATAGGGCGCCAATACCAGAAACTCAAGCATCCATCTTGGGCTGCAATGTCTAAAGCAACGGTGGTGCAAACCTTTGGCCTTAGAAAGGGGTGGCTAAACATCTCCTACAAACCCTGCCCCACCTCGCAAGGGCAATAATTCACCTCCTTTCCAGCCACTGGGGCAGGGGACAGAGGTTTATTCTTTCCTCGGCCATGTTTCTCCTAACACTGCTCCTCACATTAAGTCCCCATCTGCAGTATACATTTAAAGCACTATTATACCCACCCCCTGCAAGAATCCTAGGAAGTGTAGTTAGTTTGTTAGCGATGCACTGCTGAGAGTTGTTAGGAGACTCCTATTTCCCTCATAGAGCTACATGTTTCATAATAATAATAATAATTTATTATTTATACCCCGCCCATCTGGCTGGGTTTCCCCAGCCACTCTGGGCGGCTTCCAACAGAAAAATAAAACACAATAATCTATTAAACATTAAAAGCCTCCCTGAAGAGGGCTGCCTTCAGATGTCTTCTAAAAGTCTGGTAGTTGTTTTCCTCTTTGACATCTGTTGGGAGGGCGTTCCACAGGGCAGGCGCCACCACCAAGAAGGCCCTCTGCCTAGTTCCCTGCAACTTGGCTTCTCGCAACGAGGGAACCACCAGAAGGCCCTCGGTGCTGGACCTCAGTGTCCGGGCAGAATGATGGAGGTGGAGATGCTCCTTCAGGTATACTGGACCGAGGCCATTTAGGGTATAGTGGACCAAGGTTTCAGATGCTTTAATAATCAATCTGTATCTCAATTGTAGTTCTGGGATGAGAACATGCCTCTCATAACCACTCTCAGCACCCTTAACAAACTACATTTCCCATGATTCTTTGGGGGCAACCATATCTGTTTAAAGTGGTATGATACTGTTTTAAATTTATAGTGCAGATGGGGCCTAAGATGCACTACCTCTTCGTCACTCTTCCCACTCGTGGTTTATAGAATCATCGAGTCGGAAGGGGACCCTGAGGATCATCTAGTCCAACCCCCTGCAGTGCAGGAATACGCGGTTGTCCCATACGGGGATCAAACCTGCAACCTTGGCGTTATCAGCACCAGGCTCTAACCAGCTGAGCTGCTTTTGTTCGAGAGCTGCATATCCTGATTTGTTTTGCAGCCTGAAAGGTTTGCCCCATATGGGGATCAGAACCCCATAGGATTCAGCAAAGGAAACTGGAGTGCATATCTTGGACCAGGCAGCTGCTCAGACTAGCCAAGCAACTTGTGGTGGCCCAAACCAGCTTCTCCTATTCATACACCACCCTTCTTTGAAGAAGCACGGTTAATCCTTGCTGCTGTACTTCCTTGCCTCTTACCACCCTAACCACTGTTTAGACCACCAGTGTTACAACTACAGCAAATGCAAATAAATAGCAATGATCTCGTAGGCTATCTCAGATGTGTCAGGCATCCTTCACACCCCCGCTGCTTCCCCCATGATGCTTATGGTGCGTGTGTCTACAAACACACAAGCAGGACATAATAATCCCTTACTGTCACTCTCCCAAGTCAACAATGGTGATCTTTGTACCTGACCCGTGGGCGTGTTGTCAAGGTGAGCGAGTTCTGGCAAAGGGCCCTATTGTCTTCTTTCCCACAACTCATTAAGATTTTGTTGGGTTATCATCCGCCAGCGTAATAAATGGTGCTCTGATTATACCACAAGGACATCCCGATGTCGGTGACTCATGAGAGCCAGATTACATTTGCCGTCCCAGAACCGTCTCCTGGTTCCTGGCTGTCGGAGCCTTCCTCCTCGCCGCGGAGAAGGCAGAACCAAAACCAATTGCCCTGAATGGGATTGCTTTGGGTACAATGGGAAAACCTGGCGGTGCTCAGAAAATCCCTTCGGGCCTTTATTAAGCCCTCCCCTCCTTGCTTCACTTGCCGGCAACACCTTGTCTAATGCAAAGCTTCGACACCCACTCACAAGGATGAGTTGCAATGGGATTGAATGTTTCAGAGTTCTTGCCAGCAACTGTTTCAGCATGATCATGAGTCAGCTGAGCTGACTTGTGCTTATCTGGAACAGGTGTGTTAAAAACCATGACCTGATTCTGTCCTCTCTCTCTCTACACATGCACACCCATTCACACATACATCAGTTCAATGGGGAACCATATATATCCCTGCATTGCAGATACAGCGAAAGAGCTATGTGTCTGAGGTGGGAACTCCCAGGTTCAAATTTTGTGTCAGCCACGAACATACTAGGTGACATTATTTCTGAGCCTCAGTGCCTCCATCTGCAGTATGGGGATAATAATGCTGGCCTACATCTCTGTTTGGAGAGGTGGAGAAACCTGGAATGTAACAATGGCTCATCTGACATTTGCAAGAAGATCCTGTTGCCCTCCTTGGCACCTTCTACTAAATTATATTGAGACACTTTTACATGGCTGGTCTATTCATCTTCAATAGAGCAACGGTGTCAGCATCCTCCCTAAGCACCACATGGGCACCAAGGGATGGAGAAATGATGGAAATTGCTCGAGGCCATATAACTAACTTCAGAACAAAAATCCCAGATAGGACAACCCAAGGACCCTGGTGAACAAATGCTATGGCTCTGAAGGACACCACTTGCCATTGCAAGGGGTGAGGCAAAGCCGTGGGCATCAATCTGTCTTGAGAGACAATTGATTGTGATGAAGAAAGCCGCCCATGAGCCTCATCGATAGTTGCATCTATAATTTCTATTCACATTCCTTTCTCTATCAGAAAACCACAACACAATCCATACCTCCTTATTCCATAGCAATTCTCAGCACAGCTTAAAATAACACTTTAAGCCTGAACATTTGCTGAATAACCAATTCAGGATGTGCAACCTCTCTATGCTAGAAGTGTTATAAATTCTCTGGCTGTTGCCCCAACTGACTTGATGAAAGGGTGGATGTTGTCTGGGTGGGAGAGCCACCTTCTTGATGGTTTCTTCACCACCCTATGAAATAATTGTTTGTTTGTTTGTTTGTTTGTTTATACCCCACCCAGGTTGGTTTGTTTAAGCATCTTTCATTCTTCATTTCCAGGTCAGTTTACAAACAAGAAAACATTTAAATGTGGAAGGAAGGAAGGAAGGAAGGAAGGAAGGAAGGAAGGAAGGAAGGAAGGAAGGAAGGAATCTAGAAGCCATACAACAATAAGAGTAGCTCAAAACAGCAAGATTCAAAATGCATGGGGAAAGCATTGGAAAATAAAAAATATGTGCCAATGGCCCACCTAGTCCAGCATCCTATTCTCACAGTGCCCAACCAGATGCCAGTGAAAAACTTGCAAGCAGCAGCTGAGCACAAGAGCACTCTGCCCACCTGAAGTTTGCAGCAGCCAGTATTCAGAAGAATTGCTGCCTCTGCAAAGCCAGCCTGTATCTTGAAAACCAGGATTGCAGCTCCCACCATCTCTGACCATTTGCCATGCCTACTGACGGGAGTTGGAGTCCAACAACATCTGGAGGGCCACGGATTTCTCACCCTGTTTTAAAAGGAATAATAAAGCTACGTAACCCCCATCCCATACACATATTTGACTGCAGTCTTTGAGCAGCACAAAAGACATTCATTTTACCGCCCCCACCCCCATTTTAATTCCTACGTCTTAGAGACTGGATTTCATCACTGTGATTTGGAAACCGACAGCAAGCTCAAATTAGCAGAGATGAAGAGGGCTGCTCTGCAAAGATTGGATCAACCTTTGCTGTGTGACACAGGGGTCGGCAACCTCCGGCCCATGGGCCGGATGCGGCCCACGAAGACAGTTTATCCAGCCCATGGGTCACCCATGAACCAAGCCGCCTGCTCGGCGAGTCCCCCCGCGCTGCGCTAAACTTGCCAAGTGGTGCCGGAAATGCCGCCTGTGCAGACGCCGGAAATTGCCATGCCCAGGCGCCGAAAATCGCTTCTGTGCAGGCGCGATTTCCAGCGTCTGTGCAGCCGCAGAAGCGATTTCCGCCACTGCAGACATGAGCAGATGCCATTTCCGGTATCGCGCTGGACCCGTCCAGCCCACAGATGACGTCCGTGGGAATGATCTGGCCCATGGCCGGATAACCTTGCCAGCGCCTGGTATGACAGATCAATGGAACAAAGGAAGCGGAAAAGAAGGAGGATAGAACTGTTGAGATGGGGGGGGGAAGGGACTCTAATCCAACCCCCGGCCATGAAGCAATCACAGCTAAGGTGGCCAATCCTCAAAGCTAATTCTCTTTGAAGGGAAGCAACTAGTTGTACTGCACCTCCCTAGATTGGTTCAGAATTAGCTGAGCTGCTTCCTGCCAAAACTTGGGAATTAGCTTGGCTTACTTGAACCAAATCAAGTGAAATCAGACCCTACCTAACCGGGCACAACAGAGTCAAGCCCCTCAGCCATTCCCATCCTCTCCCCCACTACCCCAAGCAAGCCTCCTTCTCCTCCCTCCTGCCAGCTTGCCTGCCCACCTATCTTATCCCTCCTGTTGCAGCATCGCTGGTAGCAGAAGTGGGAGGGGTCCCCTCTGTTATTTCCTCCTTGCACATAGCATTTGGTGCCGAGATCCATCTCCATATGTATTGTCCAACATTTTCGATTTCCACTTTTGGGGGAAAAAATTACATCAGGGGGAGAGAGGCTGTGGTCCTCTAGGTGTCGTTAGGCTGCTGCTCTCATCAGCACAGCCAGAAAAAGCAATGGTTGAGGATGATGGGAGTTGTAGTAGTCCAAAAGCATATTGAGGACCACAAGGTCCCCCAACCCTGAAATATCTGGGGTTTGTTGTTTTTTTAAAAATAAGTGAGTACTCGCAAAAGGCATCTTTCGGTTAATGTACGGTCACCACTTGAGTCTGAAAAGGTTGAAGACTACTGCATACTACGCTAGCTGCTCTACCATCTTCTCCCATCCCACCTCGTACAAATCCTTTGCAGCCTTCTGCATCGCCAGATTTCTCATGAAACTGTATTGGGAAACCTTGTTTGGAAATATATTAGAAAGGAGTCATCTGATAAGCACCTTAGACAGTTAGACTCTTCCCCAAATCCTTGGCGGGTGTTCTAAAGCTCCGCATCTGACTCCTGCAGACAGCATAATGGTGTGTGTGTGTGTGTGTGTGTGTGTGTGTGTGTGTGTGTGTGTGTGTACCAAATGTATTCCGCCTGTCGGTTGACTAATGAAAGGGCATAGCAATGTTTGGGATGCCTGAATATTTGGCAGAACATTGCTGGCGATGAAAACAGGGAACTTCAGGCAGATCCACTGAGATTCCTCTGGATGGAGCTTTTAGCATTTTGGGCACATCAAGTTAAGACTATTGTGCAGGGAGTGGGGGTATTAGGGATGAATTTCACCCTAGCTTCACCTACCAGGGTTGCCTACTCATTTGAGGGTGGAAGGTATGAACTCACATGTCTTAGTTGCGGGAACCTCTATCCCAGCTCCAAAACAATCCTTCATTTCCGACTCCCCATTTCAAGTGCATTTCTGTTAGCATTGAAAACCCTCAAATAACCCGCAGTGATATGCCTTGCCTTTGACAGGAACTGACAGATAACACGCAACAATGTTGGTATCCGACCGCATTGATAGATAACACACAGTGCTAATTAGTATTTCACATTTCACAGTTGACAGCTTAGGAGAGTTCATATTTGACATCACCCCAAAGAAGTCTAAATGCAACTCTTGCATGTTTGGTTGTGGGTTGTTTTACACGCAATACGTGGCTTTGAATTCTGAATTTAGTTTGTCAAACTTGGAATGGCAATGTTGGAAAAGTCACCTTATTTCAAACAGTTGTGAACATCTCCTTGGTATTAACTGTCCCTAAAGGTGGATTTACGTGGCTTGAGGATCTGCCTAATTCCTCCCTGCCCCCAAGAAGCAATTTCCACAAGCATGGTGCCACAACTAAGAAGGCTGTCCAAATCCAATTTTAAAAATAAAGAACCGTTAGGAGACAGTGTAGCAGGAACCTTGAAGTTGCGCTCCAAAAGTGAACAGACACATCAGCCACCAGTTCACATTCTTCTCCATGATGGTCAGACGGTCATAAACGTGAATCTATACATCCAAATTTAAATATTCAAATTTTATGCAAATCTATACCCTCTGTTGTCCCCCTTTTTTACCTGATGCCTAAGTTTTGTCTAGCGCACAATCTGAAATCTGCTATGCAGATTGGAGGTTGGAGGATGGATGGCGGCTAACAGATTGAGATTGAATCCTGACAAGACAGAAGTACTGTTTGTGGGGGACAGGAGGCGGGCAGGCATGGAGGACTCCCTGGTCCTAAACGGGGTAACTGTGCCCCTGAAGGACCAGGTGTGCAGCCTGGGAGTCATTTTGGACTCACAGCTGTCCATGGAGGCGCAGGTCAATTCTGTGTCCAGGGCAGCTGTCTATCAGCTCCATCTGGTACGCTGGCTGAGACCCTACCTGCCTGCAGACTGCCTCGCCAGAGTGGTGCATGTTCTGGTTATCTCCTGCTTGGATTACTGCAATCCGCTCTATGTGGGGCTACCTTTGAAGGTGACCTGGAAACTACAACTAATCCAGAATGCGGCAGCTAGACTGGTGACTGGGAGCGGCCGCCGAGACCTCATAACACCGGTCTTGAAAGACCTACATTGGCTCCCAGTACGTTTCCGAGCACAATTCAAAGTGTTGGTGCTAACCTTTAAAGCCCTAAACGGCCTTGGTCCAGTATACCTGAAGGAGCGTCTCCACCCCCACTGAGGTCCAGCGCCGAGGGCCTTCTGGCGGTTCCCTCATTGCGAGAAGCAAAGCTACAGGGAACCAGACAGAGGGCCTTCTCGGTAGTGGCGCCCACCCTGTGGAACACCCTCCCATCAGAGGTCAGAGAGATAAACAACTACCTGACATTTAGAAAATAACTAAAGGCAGCCTTGTTTAGGGAAGTTTTTAATCTGTGATATTTGATGCATTTTAATGTTTGTTGGAAGCCGCCCACAGTGGCAGGGGAAGCCCAGCCAGATGGGCGGGGTATAAATAAATTATTATTATTATTATTATTATTATTATTATTATTATTATTATTATGCAACTAACAGTTCAAAGATAAGCACAGCAGGAATGAAAAAGATATGAAGAAAACACTGGGTTGTAGCCAACTAAGTTTTACTCAGAGTAGACACATTGAAATTAACAGACCGAAGTCACTCATGCAATAGGTCTGCTCTGGGTACAACTCGTACTGGATACAACCCACTCCAATGTGATGTTGCCTGCCTGCCTTCCTAGCACGCTGTTGTTCTTGGCTGCTTCCTTGTCATCAAGAGACATTTGTATTTCCAGAGGAGTAGCCGTCTTAGTCTGTTTCCACAAGAGTAAAAGAGAGTCTTGCGGCTCCTTGAAGGCGAACTAATTTAATTATGGCATAAGCTTTTGAGGAACAGAGTTTATGCTGCAATAAATTGTTAGACTTTAAGGTGCCACTAGGCTCTGCTGTTTTCGCTTCCCTTTAGAATGTTTTAAAACATACATCCTGAATAGAACTGCTCAAGATCAAGGTTACAGGAAAGTATAATTTAAGCAAATCCAGGAGGAGGAGGAGGAGGAGGAGGAGGAGGAGGAGAGTCTGCCATCAGTGTCATCATGGCAAACCTGTTGACAGGTGATAGTCTGAGCTGCTTTGGGTTTTGTTTTCAAGGGAGCAAAAGTAAACTAAATGAATGAAGCCCATGTGATAGACCTAGTTTGTATTAAATCTTCAGTTTAATATTTCAAAATAAACAGGTAGGTAGCCGTGTTGGTCTGGCGTAGTCGAAACAAAATAAAATAAAATTCTTTCCAGTAGCACCTTAGAGACCAACTAAGTTTGTCATTGGTATGAGCTTTCGTGTGCATGCACACTTCTTCAGGTATCTGAGTATCTGAAGAAGTGTGCATGCACACGAAAGCTCATACCAATGACAAACTTAGCTGGTCTCTGAGGTGCTACTGGAAGGGGGGGGGATTATTTTGTTTCAAAATACACATTTTATATAATACCATATAATTCATGACTTTCTTCCTTCCTCTTCCATGGTTCATTTTATTTATCTACTATACCTGCATATTTTGCAAAAAACCATTCTAGTCAGTTCTCAAATCGTAAAACACTCAAATATTAATAAAACTGTTGAATTTATCTTAATGCTGCCAGCATTTTCAACTGTGTACAGTCACTTTCCATAGACTCAACCAAAGGTTCCCACTCCTCTTTAAATACATGTTCTTCTTGCTCTCTCGTTCTGTACGTTAAACCTGCTAGTTCCGCATATTCTGCCATCTTAAATTCAGTTTTCATTTTTTTTTAAAGACGTCATGCAAACATGCTATGGGTTTCAATCCACACTGCGGCTCTGTACACACTGGACATTTAAAGCACATTGCTTCCCCCCCCCTAAAAAAATGATGGGATCTGTAGTTTACCCCTTACAGAAGCTGATGGTCAGTGATGAAAGGAGCAGCATTCTTATGAATGGCTCCAGACAACCAGCCCTGTCATCCTGTAACTGCGCAGGTCCAGGAGGGATGACAGGTTGGCCTAGCCATTGCAAGCCATGATCTGTCCTCTGGAAGGCGACATCATCTCTCTCACACCCCCAGACAATTTGCGAATCCTGAAACGTCAGCAGGGTCTAATCCCAGACAGGAAGAGTCATCTGTGGACCTTCAGAAGCCTGTGTGGGAGATTCAGTGTCATCACTGGGGTGTCAGGAGAAGATGGGTGAGGACAGCTCTGAGTCACACTCTGATGTGGCTCATCAAAGACCTGGGAATTCTCCATACATTGGGTCAGCTAAAAATTAACAGCCTGGACAAGGGGCAGGCAAGGAAGACTGGGTGGCCAGCCTTACTTCTCAGCTGCTAGAGCTCCAAAAGCTTCTGCTTCCCTGGAAGAACAAGAACAGGGCTGACATGCAAGCATGTCTCCTCCAGTGATACCTGTTGAGCTGCTGCACCTGCTCTTGCCACCAGCAAATGCTTCTGCTTTATTGCACTTTATGGGCTTGATCTAATTTTCTGCTGAAGTCAGCCTATCCTCTTCCAACTTCGTGTCTGTGCCAAGGCTCGTAAAGGTGTTTTGGGGCTTTTTTTTGGCCGATGGTAAGTATCAATTACATTCAAATTAGTGACTGGTTTCAGACCAAGTGTTGTTTGATTGGCATCTGGTGCAGAAAGATGCGAAGAATGAAAGCGCTGTACTGTACACCCTTCCCAACCCACGGGAGGACACAAGCGTGAATAAGGGCTCACAGAACTTGGGGTCATTAAGGACTGTGCCTCTTTTTCCCTTTAGGGAGCAGTTAATAAACTAGAGAAGGTGGTAATATGGGGTAGGTCAGGCTGAGAAAGAGGGACTGGGACATGGCTTCCCAGGATTTGAACCTTGGGTTCTTCCAGTCCATAGCGCAAACTAGACCTAATGCGGAAGGCTCACACATATCGCTTGCAATGTCATTTTCTTTTGCTAAAAACGTGTGGGCCATTATTTGGGCATCACAATGCCAGACAGTGTCTCAAACAAAGATGTGCTCTCCTAAGCCCACATACCCAGGCTGTCTGTACTCCTGTCTCAGCAATGTCTACACTGGCTTAGCCATGTCCACAGAATATAATATGGCAGCATCCCCAAGGATGTGTTCAACGGGGAGCTGGCTTCAGGTACCAGGCTCATTGACAGCCCAACTCTGTGTTACAAAGATGTCGGCAAACACGACATGAAGGGTAGCAATATCAACCCCGCCTTGTGGGAATCCCTTGCAGACGACTGCAGTGCCTGGAGACAATCCAGTCAAGTCATGTATCCCCAGCAGTGACCAGAGGAGGACTGACTGCTGGGAGGAGCGCAGAGAGAAGCACCATGGTGCATCTGTCAAAACCAGACGCCTCCACCTGCCCCAGCTGCAACGAAACATGTCTCTCCCATATTGGTCTCTACAGCCACAGCAGGCGCTGTAACTGTTCGATCGTTTGACTTCACCCCCAATGGCGCACTCTTCCACTGTCTCTTGAGACAGACGGATGTCAACAAGCCTATGAGATGACATTGTAGGGGGTTGACTTTATCCCCAATGGCACACTCTTCAATTGTCTCCCAAGACAGAAAAATGACAGCTAACAATTATTTGGATAGGGGCCTTGGCACTGGAGGAGGGGTGGTTCTCTCTCAAGTTGGGGACATAGGAAGCTGCCTTGTACCATGTCAGACCACTGATCCATTTAGCTAAGTATTGCCTACACTGATTAGCAGTGGCTCTCCACGGTTTAAGAGAGAGGTCTTTCCCAATCCTAATTGGAGATTCCAGGGGTTGCACCTGGGACCCTCTGCATGCTGAGCAGAGGCTCTATCACAGAGCCACAGCCCTTCCTCAAGTTGTTGCTGGCTACAGAAGTATCCATATCTTTAAGGGGGATTTACAAATGACAAAAGAAGAGACTAGCCCCCACACTTCCCAATACTCTGGCAACTGTACCCCACTGGCTTTGCATGGGCCTAAAGATGGGCAAATCTGTCCATTTCAGTTTCTCTTAGTTTCTCATTTGTCCAGCCTTCAATTAAGATCTCCATGTTTTCACACCGGTTTGTGATTCCCAAACCCCAAATTCTCACTAAAATTCAACAGCATTTTAACGTGAACTTCTCCCGCTAATACACCTATTGTGCAATTTTGCCTAGTGCGCACAATTTTGCAAATCAACTTTTCCTAAAACAATGCACTTTATATGCTATTCTCGTTAATGTACACACTTTACACCAGTATGTGCTTTTTTGTATGCGTCACTCGACTGGTGAATTGCACTGCAAAATTCAGACTAGTGTGAATTTAGAAGAATACTTGTGCTTCACTTCTCATATTGTTTTGGGAAAGTGTGGTTTGGGCAAGCTTAACCTTTAAATATGAACAGATCAAATTTTCCTCATTCCCTATCTGGGGCACTGAAAACATTCAGAGAGGTGGCATGGTTTCATGACCCCACCATACCTGCTAAGTCTCCTGCTGAAAAATGCGGGATCAGCAGCGGTGCGGCACCGGAAGTTGTGTAGAAGCAACTTCTGGGGCCGTTCTTCCCACGTGTGGGCACTGGAAATTGGGCAGAGTGGCACTGGAGGTCGCTTCTACGCATGCCCGACGGCCATCTTGGTGATGGCCGCCACCATGCAGCCACCACCAAGATGGCCAGCGGGCATGGGTAGAAGCGACTTCCGGTGCTGCTCTGCCCGATTTCCGGTGCCCACACATGGGAAGAGCGGCACCCAAAATGGAGGCTCCCTGGCAGATAGGAAATCCGGGGGATTTCTGGGATTTTTCTCCATTCGGGAGAACAGCGGGAAACGGATTAAAATCCAGGGGTTTCCCACGAAAAACGGGATACTTGGCAGCTACCTCTTCCAGGTTAATGGGGCTTCCAGACTCTACTGCTTCAGGTCTACGACTATCTTGGAGCTGGTGCTGCAAGAAAATATCTGACAACATTTTGAAATGATTTGTTTATTTATTACATTTAGATCCTGACCTTCCACCAGGGAGCTCAAGGAGACATACATAGCTCCCCTCCTCCCCATTTTATCCTCACAACAACCCTGTGAGGTCGGTTAGGCTAAGAGCAAGTGACTGGCTCGAGGTTCATGGCTGAGCGGGGATTTGAACCCTGGTCTCCCAGGTCCTAGCCCAACACTCTAACCACTACAACCACGTGGGCTCTGTGCTGATGCAAAGCTTTCTCCGTAGACATGAAGCTGAACGAATAATTGGTCTTGGAACAGATTCAGCTTCTCCAATAATCCATCTATCACCACATCTTAAATTCTCAGGGTGGGGGAATCTATCATGATGACTTTTTCCAGCCTGAGCATGCTGAGAAAGCATCCTTACGCTACAGCCTCCTGGATCTTTCGGCATCTACTTACATTTTCTGCAAGAATATCCCACAAGTGCTACATTCTTGGATAAGTTGCAAAAAAAAAGGAACAGAAAAGAAGATATTCATCAAACTGAAGAATACACTGATCTCTTATTTATATGTGCACCCATTGGTAATCTTCCAAAGAGAGGGGGGATTTTTTTTTGAAAGAATGTGATAAGGGCAGCTATTTGAGTGGGAGCATCGTGGTGACTATCATTCCATCAGCAGGAAGGGAGGGCATGGGCTGGAGACAGAGCCAGTGGAAAGAGGAAGAAGAAGTAGTACTAAATGAGATCCAGCTAATCAGTGCCTGAGAAATCTCCAAACTTTAAGGAAGATAAGGGTGGAACAACATGCTGCAACGAAGATTCAGGTTGATGGTGGAACTCAACACGGCGTCAACTGCAGGGGCGGCCCAAGGCATTTCGGCGCCTGAGGCAAAACGCTCCACTACTGCCCCTTCAAGAAGGCTTTGTGGAGTCTCCCCACCAGCTGGGGCGGGATCATTTCCAGACCCCAACCTCAACCTAGTGTTGTAGTGGGGCTATGCACTGGCTTCTCCTGAAGGGGGTGGGATTCTGCCCCCTGGCCCGGCCTGCTTTCAAAGCTGGGAGGTGGAATGCCTCCCCTGCAGCTGACTCAGAAAGAAAGAAGGAGGGGAGGCATTCACAGAGCTTTGTCACCAAACCCTCTCTAAACCGTAGAGGCCAGGGAGAGCAGAGACAAAGCTGGGTGGCAGAACAGACCTGCCGCCCCTTGGGAGGTACCACCCGAGGCGGCTGCCTCACCTTGCCTCATGAGCTGGCCGGCATCATTAACCCTTACATGATGTGTATGGGCTTTTAGGACAAATAACAGCCTGGGAGGGGGAAGCAAACTGGATCAGGGCTATGGCATGAGGCTGGGGGGGGCTTTAACCCTCTCACTGCTGCGATCTGAACTGGGTCACCCTCACATATGCTGGAGGAAGGCCTCCATTAGTTCCAGTGGAATCAAGAGCCAATTTGGATTGGGACTCTGGAAAAAAAGAAAGAGTTAAAGCTTACCTCCCCACATGCTATAGTCAGGATTCAGTTTTCTCCCAATGCTGTTTAGGAGACAGCCTCGTACTGAGGCAGACCATTGGTCCATTGAGCTCAGCATTGCTGGGAAAGGGTTAAAGCCCCCTCCCATCATACCAAAGTCCTGATCCAATCCAACCCTTGCCACACAACGTGGAACGCAATCATGAAAGGGCTAATGGCATGTGTAATGTCACACCTAGTTTGGACCTGAGTTGGGCCGGCCATACTATTAGGGGGGAAAGTGAGCAGAGGGTGGATTGGATCAGGACTGTGGTATGATGGGGGGGGGCTTTAACCCTTTCCCAGCAATGCTGGGAGCAGAGGGTACCAGGGCAGAGACAGCCCAGTCACTGGGAATAATGTGACATCCACCAGGAAGAGAGAAGGAGGAATAAAAACACAGGGTGGGGGAGGGGAGAGAAGGAAGCTACTCAAAGAGATTTTGAGCAGCAGATAATGGGAGAGACTGGAAATGTAAAATATGTAAGGATTGTGAAACACCCCCCCCCCAAAAAAAGATGGCTCCATGAGAGGTGAGAGGTGCTGGAGCCATCAGATAATGTTTGGATTGGTTGGTTGATTGGTTGGTTGGTTGGTTTTAAAGCTTTTTTGTCATCCTCTTCACAGCCAAAAGGGCATCTAGGGTGGCTTACGTATACCGGTAATCGATTTTTTTAAAAAAAAGACAAGAGACTCCCTACTCTCAGTCTAAAAAGTACAGGTGAAACTCGGAAAATTAGAATATCGTCAAAAAGTGCATTTATTTCAGTAATGCAACTTAAAAGGTGAAACCAATAGATGAGATAGATGCATGACATGCAAAGCAAGATATGTCAAGCCTTTATTTGTTGGTAATTGTAATTATTTGTCGTTAGGCGGGTCAATTATAAATGAAATGTAATTAATGAAATGTAAAAGCGATGGGAGAAAAGTGATTGGGAGAAAAGCAATGACAAACCTAGACAGCATCTTAAAAAGCAGAGACATCACCTTGCCAACAAAGGTCCGTATAGTTAAAGCTATGGTTTTCCCAGTAGTGATGTATGGAAGTGAGAGCTGGACCATAAAGAAGGCTGATCGCCAAAGAATTGATGCTTTTGAATTATGGTGCTGGAGGAGACTCTTGAGAGTCCCATGGACTGCAAGAAGATCAAACCTATCCTTTCTGAAGGAAATCAGCCCTGAGTGCTCACTGGAAGGACAGATCGTGAAGCTGAGGCTCCAATACTTTGGCCACCTCATGAGAAGAGAAGACTCCCTGGAAAAGACCCTGATGTTGGGAAAGATTGAGGGCACTAGGAGAAGGGGACGACAGAGGACGAGATGGTTGGACAGTGTTCTCGAAGCTACGAACATGAGTTTGACCAAACTGTGGGAGGCAGTGGAAGACAGGAGTGCCTGGCATGCTCTGGTCCATGGGGTCACGAAGAGTCAGACATGACTAAATGACTAAGCAACAACATAAGCGGTGTTTATTTTTGTATTATTGTAACTATTTGTTTTATCACTGTGGAATTTCCAAAAGAAAGCATTTGTAAAAATTAAAATAAAAATAAAAAATTGCTTTACTGAAATAAATGCACTTTTCAACGATATTCTAATTTTCCGAGTTTCACCTGTACTTGCAGTCTAAAAGACATAAAAGGAAATGGGGGTGGGGAGGAAAGAGAGGGAAGAGCAAGCTCAAACACCTGTCATGAGCTGCTTGTGCATGCCGGCTTTGCACAGCATCACGTGACGTCATCCTAATCCAATTGCCATCTCATATTCTCTCCTCCCCACCTCGGCCACCCTGCTTGAATCTAGAATTACCGTTTCTGGTGTCACTGGATTTTCCGCAGAAACAATAAATCCAGATTAAATGCGGGGGGGAGGGGGAAGAGAATAATACTGTATTAAACTTGCAAGCTTGAACAGCACCAAATCGACAATAAATTGCCATACAGATTGCCAATAAATTGTCCTTCAGCAGGAAGGACAATGGAACAGTCTTGGTTCTCTTCACTTCCCGTCTCTGCAGCCTAATGGAGCAGGTGGACAGCAAAGGTCTTGGCATCCTTGGATTAAAAGTGTTCCAGACTACAAAAATATCTGTCGGAATATGAATAAAGCATGACTTTTTCTCGAGGGGTAAACTACAGTTCCCAGGATTCCCAGGAAGAAGCAAAGTGTTTTGAATGTATGGTGTATACACGGGCACAGACCTTGAATTGGCTGCTGGTAGACGGGGATGGGTCTCTTCCAGGATCTGTGACCTACAAACAAAATAGAAGTCCTACGTTAAGCACGGTGTCAGCTCACTATAACCTGGAGATAAAGTTCTGAGAATCTCTGAGTGCCTGGAAGCTCCCAGCCTGTCGCTGTTTTCCGCTGGGATTCTGTCTCATACTGACAAGTCTGGGTTTCGCAACCAAAGCTGATTTGGAACCCTTGTTGTGCAACAAGCCTGTTTCCCCAAATGATTGGACGTTTTGTGATAAGGAAAATGCGGGGGAAATGTGCTGAAAAGTGTGGGGTAGCCTGATGCAATGCTATCTAACCTCCCTTGAAAAATATTGCGACAAATGCTCAGTAAACAAGTTGTCCAGAGGCAGCCTCTCTCTCTCTCTCTCTCCCCACCCTCTCTCTCTCTGTGTGTGCCTTGCAGCTGCTCTAAATCAAAGGTAAAGTAAAGGAGGTGGGTGGCGCTGTGGGTTAAACCACAGAGCTTAGAGCTTGCCGATCAGAAGGTCGGAGGTTCGAATCTCCGCAACGGGGTGAGCTCCCGTTGCTCGGTCCCAGCTCCTGCCACCCTAGCAGTTCGAAACCACGCCGAAAGTGCAAGTAGATAAATAGGTACCACTGCGGCAGGAAGGTAAACGGTGTTTCCATGCGCTCTGGCTTCAGTCACGGTGTTTTCGTTGCACCAGAAGCGGTTTAGTCATGCTGACCACATGACCCAGAAAACTGCCAGGGGACAAACGCCAGCTCCCTCAGCCTGAAAGCGAGATGAGCGCCACAACCCCATACCGTAGTTGCCTTTGACTCGACTTAACCGTCCAGGGGTCCTTTACCTTTACCTTTTTACTGCTCTAAATCAATGTCCCATCATTTCTTTGAACACTGTTTGATTGAGGGGGATTGCATTTCCTCCAGCTGAGAGATCCAGGAACTCCTGGCTTGTCCAGGCACTCTGTCAGGTGTACAAGAACACAAAAGGACCGAAGGAATGACTGGTCTCTTGTTTTGTTTTGAAAGAAGTGTTGTCAGGGATGCTACTGGGCGTACACAAGGGTGTGTTGATGCTGAGGCTTTCTGGGCGAGTCTGTCCTCAGGCTGAATACAGCTCCCTAATGCCCTAGCACTAACCAGATCATCAAGATAGGGCGAACTGGAATTTTACTGCCTCACCACAGATTCTTACTATTCACTATTATTCCACTTACTTCAAGAGACCCAGAGACAACCATCCATTTCAGCGTCACACAGAGGGCTCCCTTCCCCCCTCTTGCCAAATGCTTGGAAAATAAATCATTTTAAAATATGATATGATGTTTGCCACCTCTTCTTGGACCAGAGGCTTTTTGCCTTTAAGCAGCAGCAAGAACACATCAAGCAATGATGAGAAAGGCTGATTTGTTGAGTGACACCTGTAATGTGGCTTCATGAACATACAGCGCCTCTGTTGATCAAGTGGGAGGTACAAAGTGGAATAAAATAGGTCCCCAATCTCATGCAGGAGGCCATAGCTCAGTGCCTACAGGAGGTCTCAAGTTTGATCCCTGACATTTTGAGCTAGAACCAGGAAGTTCCCCTGTTTTAAATAGGGATATCAGGGAATAGGGAAGCAGGAGTAAAAATTGCAGGTGTCCACTTATCAGTCCCATGTCTGGAATGAAAATCGATCCAGGGAATGCAATCAGTATTAGCTGGTGTTGTTGCTTTACTCTGCAGACAATACTTGATTAGGTCCAATCCTGAAGTTAGAGTAAAAATTTTGTTAGTTGATGCAAACCCACGCATTACCCATGCGGTAGCAGTTTTTGTGATGAAGGCCATGAAAGCCAGGGAAAGATTTATGTATGACAATGTAAAGACCCCTTCATCGTCTGTTTAACTCATTGCTTGTTTTCCTTCTCTTTCTGTTTTGTGGGATGAAGGTTTTGTTGGGATAGTATGTAATGAATTTTAACATTTTTAATTATTGTTGTGTTGATATTTGTGTACAGGCATGGTCCTCACAATAAACGGTTTTGTTGTTGTTGATTATGTCCCCCTGTCCCCATTTGTCCTGTGTTTCTTTTGCACTGAAATGAATGGGGTGGAGCAATGGCTTGTGAAACATTGGCAGAAGGCGAATTGCAGCAGAACAGAAGCAGTGGCTGTGTGTGCTCAATATCTTTAAAGCACATTTGAAGCACGTTCTTTCCCTCAAAGAATTCTGGGTGCTGTAGTTTGGTAAGAGTTGCTCAGAGAGGTAAAATACAGTGCAGAATTATGTGAGGGAAAGGAAGTACTGTACTTCAAATGTGATTTAAAGGTATAGTGCATACATAGCCAGAGCACTGGATGTCGCATTTACAGTGTGGAACAGAAAACAATGGCTTCTTGCATCCCTATGCTGAAACTCTGCAGAGCTGCTGCCAGTCAGTGTAGACAATACTGAGGTAGATTGATCAATGATCTGACTCAGGGTAAGGCAGCTTCCAAATTTAAGGTCCAAGGTAATTTTCTGCAACAGATTAAAGACACATTTTGAAGCCTTGTTCTTCAGAACGGGAAGGTGGGTTTGGGGGCAATTAACTTAGCGCTGTATAGTTGCTTAGCATGCATTACCTTCTCTCATATCCCACTTCACCAGGACATATTCTATCAAAAGTGTACAGAGTCATGATTCATTTTATGTGACACCCCCCCCCCCGAGCCAGGGAGATAAGTCACTATACAACCTTTAGAAGACACCTGAAGGCAGCCCTGTATAGGGAAGTTTTTTAAATGATTAATATTTTATTATAATTCTACATATGTTGAAAGCCTACCAGAGTTGCTGGGACAACCCAGTTAGATGGGTTGTTGTTGTTGTTGTTGTTGCTGTTTAGAATGTCCCTATTTTCATTGGAGAAATGTTGGAGGGCATGCAAGCGCAAACTTCAGATCTAAACATACCTGCCAAGTCCGGGTCGTAAATATCCGGGATCGGCAGCGCGTGCATGACCGGAAGTTGTGTGACGCAACTTCCGGTGGCGCTTCGCCCTTCTATGGGCACCAGAAAATGGCGGCGCCAGCGCCGGAAGTCGCTTCCGCGCATGACCGGAAACACGTAAAGCGACTTCCGGCGCCGGCGCCGCCATTTTCTGATGCCCATAGAAGGGCAAAGTGCCACCGGAATTCGCGTCACGCAACTTCCGGTCATGCGCGGAAGCGACTTTCGGCGCCGGCACCACCATTTTCTGGTGCCCATAGAAGGGCAAGCGGCACCAGAAAAATGGCCGGGTAACAATTGCATTCTCCTCCACAGGCATAGCTGCCAAGTATCCTGATTTAAGGGAAAATACCGGGATTTTCCGCTTAACGGGAGACCGCCGGGAAATGGTAAGAAAAAAGGGGTTTTCCCGGCGGATACGGGATACTTGGCAGCTATGGATCTAAACCTCAAAATCCACTGCAGATGCTCAGAAGCACTTGTTTCCTTTTTTTTTGTGCTTCTTCCATTGCAGAGCTGAGACCTGACCTTCCAGGTAAGTTCTCCCATGCAAAGGTATGGAACACCATGAACCTTCTGTTCAAGCCATCACTAGATCTCCGTGTTTTTGTTACTACCCACTCTGTCCAAGATCTCTCCAAGTGATGTTTCCCAACAGCATTTAAGTACGATAAAAGCAAAGGAAATAACTATATAAGAGTGCCACGCCTTTCCGTTTTCTCTTCGGCTGCGGCCTGCTATCTCATCTCGGCACCTCAATGTTAGGGCCTATTCAGCTGCTGGGTTCTTCGGGGCAGGGAACGTGCCTTGTCTCGTTTTCAAAGCACCTCTGTCTTTTATGGTGCTTTATTAGTGTTTTGTTTTTAATTATGACAACAACAATTAGGACTGTGAGAATCCTCTAGGGTCTGGTTCATGAACTAAGCCCTCTGCTGTGGGGATAAGTGGCTGTTGGACACCAACCAAACCCTGAAGCTTTGCTTGGATGTTGAGGGCAGACAAATTTAAACCAGCAAAATGAAATTTCCGTAGATGGCTCTGATCTAACCAGGGGCCATAAAATGTGTGTTGGTAAATAAGTTTGTCCGTAAGGCACAGGATACCTGCTTGTGTCATGTATCCTGTACCTTTAATATAGCCACACTGCATTTATATAATGGGAGAAGAAGCAAGGTTCCGTTTCCTCCTGTATAATCTTCCTGAAACTTCAAGGGCACTATTTTTAGGTGGGATTCAGGCACATACTGGCACATTTGGGCTGTTGTGCAACACGCCCAGACCTCCTCCTCCTCCTCCTCCTCCTCCTCCTCCTCCTCCTCCTCCTCCTCCTCCTCCTCCTCCTCCTCTTCTTCTTCTTCTTCTTCTTCTTCTTCTTCTTCTTCTTCTTCTTCTTCTTCTTCTTCTTCTTCATATGCCGCCCATCTGACTGGGCTGCCCCAGTCACTCTTTGGCAGCTTCCAACAAAATATAATAAACATGCAATACAACATCAAACACTAAAAAGTTCCCTGAACAGGGGTGCCTTCAGGTGTCTTTTAAAAATCACATAGCTGTTTGACTATGTGGCAGGTGCCACTACCGAGAAGGCCCTCTGCCTGGTTCCCTGTAACCTCAACTCACGCAATGAGGGAATCGCCAGAAGGCCCTCGGCGCTAGACCTCAGTGTCCAGGCTGAACGACGGGGGTGGAGATGCTCCTTCAGGTATAGAGAGCCAAAGCTGTTTAGGAAAGTGATGGGGGAAATACCTTTGCTTGATAACTCTCCTTGCATGAATAAAAAGGAATGCTCAATAACGACCAGGCGTCCGCTGCATGCACATGCCATGGGCGCATTTAAAGCACATGACTTCCCCTAAAGAATTTTGGGAGCTGTAGTTTCCCCAGGGTTCTGGGAATTATAGTTTCGTGGATGGTGAGCTACAGTTCTCAGGATTCTTGGGGGGGAGGGGAGTCGTGTGCTTTAGATGTGCTCATGTGCAAGCCGATCAGGATGAATTCCAAACAAACAGGTTGTCCGGCATCCTGTTTCCTTTCACGCAGAACCATACGCCTCTAGGAAGCCTCCAAGGAACACCTGAGGCATTAGCTCTGTCCTGTTGTTTTGCTTGCCAGCAGCGAGCAATGCCTCTCAACCAGGAGGTTGCATGTAACTATAATGACTACTTGTTACATTCCATGCATTTGTCTAATCCCCCTTTACAGCCATCTAATCCTCACAATGACTGTGTTTTTTTAGGACCTGTTGAAGAGTTTTTACAATCTTTCTACACCAGCAAGTGTTTAGATTTGCTAGGCTGAAATGTGGAGAACATCACACACACCTTAAAATCTCCTGATGTGGGAAGAGACAAGGCAGCCTCCTGCTACTCCTCCTTGTTCCCTCCCTGATCACCCCTAGGCGATCAGCCATGTGGCAGACCTGGAGCCCTGATCGAGAAATGCTGAGAAATGGGTGTGGGTCACAGGACCAAGGGGGCCCTGCCACTATTCCCTGGGAGGGTGGGGGGTTGGCCTGGATGGCTGCGTTTATCTTGCCATGGACATTTTAGCACTGCAATGCCAGTCTGTATAATTAAATTTCCCTTCAGGCAAATTAAAATAATAAATACCAGCGCTTTGACTCACAGCTATTAAAGACACTGGAGTCTTCATTGTTTTCAGATATTGGCAGCCATACCAGAACTGGCAAACTGCACTCCAGAACTGCAAGAGGGGACAGGCTCTAGAACAAGGGCTGCTTTCACATTGACTTTAAAATCACACAAATTCAAGCCATCCTGGAGGTAGTTCGAAAACTGTTTAACTTCTGCTTTAAAAAAAACCTTTGGGACCCTTCCTCTCTGAGATCCACAGAACTCTATTACCCATGTTTCTTGTTTGAGAGCAGCAACTGACGCAGGTTTAAATATGCGTGGCAGACATTCCCAAGCTATCAAAGCCAGTCTGGAGACTGCATACTAAATTTGCAGTGTCTTATCCTTCCTGCGTGGTTTCAGCATCCACAAAATTAGCATCTGTCAGCAGTAGGGCATCTGCGTTACATGCAGAAGGTCCCAGATTCAGTCTCTAGGTAGAACTGGGTAAGACCCCTGTCTGAAACCTTGGAGAATTGCTGTTATTCAGAAAAGACAAGGGTGTGCTAGATGGACCGAAGGTCTAATTCAGTATAAGGCAGCATCCTATATTTGGGAGCTCGTGAGAAGATACAACCTCTGGTGCCCCATTTAAATGGTGCTGAATTGCCAGCCATGCTTGCAAAGGAACAGTTGGGACACCTGACATCATCACATGACATCAGGCGAGGGATAGATGGATGGGAGCTCTGGAAGGGTTCCAACCCAGCAGCACAGCTTGCATTGAAACTGATTGAAATGCAGACTGTGCCTGCAAAGGAACCATCACAAGTGAGATTTGGCACCAAATGCATGCAGTGAAACAACTGAGTCAGGGTGGGATGATGTCAGGTAACTGACAGGTGGATGGTGGAACCATCAGAAGAGAATCCCTGAGTGAGGTCCTCTTCCATAGGCATGCATTGCGCTTTTCATGCCCGCTCAAATATTTCTTTTACCAAGTGCAAAATAGTACAGTGGTACCTCGCAAGACGAATGCCCTGCAAGTCAAATTTTTCACAAGATGAATGCGTCTTGCGATCTGATGGTGACTCGCAAGACGAATTCGTTTTGCGAAAAATTCGTCTTGCGAATCTTCGTTTCCCATAGGAATGCATTGAAATTTAATTAATGCGTTCCTATGGGCAAAAAAGAAATTTCAATGCATTCCTATGGGAAACGAAGATTCGCAAGACGAATTTTTCGCAAAACGAATTGACTCGCGGAATGAATTAAATTTGTCTTGCAAGGCACCACTGTGCACATATCCAAAACTGCTACTCTAGGGGAAGTAAGAGCACATGCAAAGCCAGCCAGAGTGACTTTTCCAAAAATACCCAATAAATTTCGAGAGAGAGAGAGAAGAAAATATTGTTGGCAGAGATATGCACGTGTGTGTGTGTGTGTGTGTGTGTGTGTGTGTGTGTGTAGCAAATGAAATGTTTTGATTTACAAAAGACGTGTTGGCAAATAGCCATGGAGAAGCTGGTGATTAGACCTGGAAAACATGAAACCCTAAATTCTAGGCTCTAGGGTTTCGCTTAGGTCTACATTGCCATATGAGAACACATCCTCCCTTCAGGCCTGGCTTCAGGTGGGGTGTTTATGGTGGTATTTAAAACCATCATTAACATTTATTTTTCCTTGGCTAAGGAAAAAGCCTCCCCTATATCAATTTAAATGCCGCAAACGCTTGGGTGGAAATTTAGCTAATCCCAATATTAACCGGCTGCATTGCTTCACAGATGTCCTTAACTGAAGCCAGAACAATTTCGCCTAAGCAGCAATCGAGATTTACCATACCACCCCGGGATTTTTGTAAAAAATTAGGATTAAATGCATTTCCCCACCCAGGCTAAAGAGGGAGTGAATGCCTGCTTGCAACACCAAAGAGGGCTCCTATGCCTTTAAGGAAGAACACCAGGAAACATTGCTTCTCCTGTGTACCTGAGAGGATGTGGTAGACCCATGCTCAGCACCCCTATTTAAAAGAACAAAAAGCTAATCACTTCTGCTTTGAAAATAGGGGGGGATTGGTGTTTTACCCTTTTCGCCTGTACTGTACTTTTTTTCCTGGTCTGTATCCCTCTCCCCAAAGCTCCGATTTGCAGCTCCGATTTGGAAAAACATGGCAGGTATCCTGCAGAACTAATAGAAACTTATGGGGAAGGGGTGTGTGTGTGTGTGTGTGTGTGTGTGTGTGTGTGTGATTTAGATTGTGTTCTGTTCATTCTGTGCAACAACTGAAAACTTAGGAAAACCAACTTATTGCTGATTTGTCAGCTTCACTGCTTTTCCTTCCCACTTCTATGCGGATCCAGCCTTCAGCCTCCCTTGTGCTTCTAGCAATGCACTGGTAGCCTTGGTATCCTGCTCTCTGCCCAATTCATAAACTTAGTATTATTAATTCACCAGAGTGGGTGGCCACCTGGGAACATGTACACCACCTTAGGTATTATGATGGAAGAAAGGTGAGATAAAATGCAGGGGGGGGGACCTTTTTATTATTGCAGCACTAGCAAGGCCTGCGGTGTGATAGATAGAAAATGGCAAATCCCTGCCACAATGTGTTTCAGTGGCCCACAAACATGATGGTGGATCCACCGATCCTGAAAACACCCCCTATAGCAATGTTGACATCAGCCAGATAGAGTATAAACCAGGCATCCCCAAACTGCGGCCCTCCAGATGTTTTTGGCCTACAACTCCCATGATCCCTAGCCAACAGGACCAGTACGTTTCCGAGCACAATTCAAAGTGTTGGTGTTGACCTTTAAAGCCCTAAACGGCCTCGGTCCGGTATACCTGAAGGAGCGTCTCCACCCCCATCGTTCTGCCCGGACACTGAGGTCCAGCTCCGAGGGCCTTCTGGCGGTTCCCTCATTACGAGAAGCCAAGTTACAGGGAACCAGGCAGAGGGCCTTCTCGGTAGTGGCACCCACCCTGTGGAATGCCCTCCCACTAGAGGTCAAAGAGAACAATTACCAGACCTTTAGAAGGCATCTAAAGGCAGCCCTGTTTAGGGAAGCTTTTAATGTTTGATGGATTTCTGTATTTTAGAATTTCTGTTTTTTTGGAAGCCGCCCAGAGTGGCTGGGGGAACCCGGCCAGATGGGCGGGGTATAAATAATAAATTATTATTATTATTATTATTATTATTATTATTATTATTAGTGGTCAGGGATGATGGGAATTGTAGCCCAAAACATATGGAGGGCCGAAGTTTGGGGGTGCCTGGTTGAAATTACTTGACCTACATTAGTCAGGTCTATAGATTTCAATAGGTCTACTCTGAGCAGGACATTGGATGTAACCCTAGGGGTTGGCAATGGGTGGCTTGTGGGATTCTTGACTGCTTGGCGTCATCAGATCTCTTGCCTCTTTACCAAACCCACAATAGGGTGCGGGTGAGCAACCAAAGTACTAATGGGACTTAGAATTAAGTCATTTGGATGGGCGATGGGTAGAGGATGGGGTATGTGTGTGGACAACTTCTTCAGTCACATTCACACCCATGCATTTCAAGCACTCTTATACCACTTTAATATTCATGGAGAATCCTGGGAGAACCATAGTTTGTTAGGGTGCTAGGCAGGGCAGGTTAACACCCGTAACCAACTACAGTTCCCGGGGTTCTTTGAAGAAAGCCATGACTTTTCAAGTGGGATACGAGTATTTTAGATGTACAGTGTGGATGGGACCTTCCTTGCTCTCTTGGAAATCTCTCTCAAAAGCCAGTCATAATTCATTTCCCCTCCACTTTCCAAAAGTACTCATGTCCCTAGCCACTTTTGGAGCCTCTGCTTTCTGAGCGTGTCTAGCATAGCCCTAACTGTGAAAAAAAACTCAGGCCACCCCTCAACGTGTGTGTGGAGGGGGTACCTCTCTTTATCGCGGCATGTCGACTGATGGCATTCTGCTGCTTCTGGAAGCCGCTGAGCATACTCAGTTCTTTTTCAGCTGTTTGTGGGGAGGCTGATCCTCTTTTATGTTTTAAAACTTCTGCATACCTTGGATTTCACCTGAGTTTGCTGATAGCTCCCTCTTGCTTCTCAGAGATCATGTTTTGGTGGGCTCCAGTCCTGTTTCCACTCAACCACCTGAGTTCACTGTAAAGGGGAAGTGGAATCTGCAACGCTGTGTCCTCTTCTCTTAGCAGGGCTGTTCCTCTTCAGATTGCCAGCCAGCTAGCCATCTCCTTCCCAGGATACTCTTTTTCCATCCCCATCCCCATCCCCCCCCCCCCCGTTTCTTGGTTTATGCAAATCTGAGGGTTTCCTTGAGCCTCTCTTGTTTCTCAGCAGCCTTGTTTGGGCTGCTGGCCTGTCGGTGCTCACCACCTGAGTTCATTATGAAGAGGAGTGATGATCTGCTGTAGCTTCCACCACTGCAATACTCTTATTTTATAGCTTAAATAATAAACAAACAAACTTCTTGGATTCTGTACATCTCAGAAATTCTCTTCCATATGTGCAAGATAGCTTCATTTCATTAGGCCATTCGACAAAGAGAGCCCACAGTTCGCTGCCCCTAGTTTATCCCTAAACATAGCTGCCAAGTTTTCCCTTTTCTCACGAGGAAGCCTATTCAGCATAAGGGAAAATCCCTTTAAAAAAGGGATAACTTGGCAGCTATGTCCCTAAATTCACCGTGGAGAGTTCTTATTGTCCAGAATTCAGCTCCTTCCCCAAAGTCACTAAAAGTCAAACCACTGAATTGGGGGGGGGGTGCATATTGTCTAGGTCAGCCACTTACACATTTCCAAAAGCAGAATAAAGGCAACCCCTGCCCATCAAAAGGGCAAAACAGGGCACAAATTTGTGTGTGCTGGTTTATAGGTACAGAGACAAATGGAAAAAGTAATTAGTGCAATCATTAGTCTAATATAAATAAAATCGCATTGCCTCACAGGAGGGAACACTGTGACCAAGGGATCTTTGCGCCGGCCTGCTCAGTTTCATCGTTAAAGTGCTGCTGTCAATGAGCAACTTCGAGGACCAATCTGCTCTCCTGTGTGATGGTTCGTTAGCTTTCAAACAGAGGATCCTTGCCTCCGGTGCTCAAATTAAGAGGGGAGGGTAGAAAGGAAGCTCTGCATAAAACCCACAAGTTCTGTCTACAACTAATCCAGAATGCGGCAGCTAGAGTGGTGACTGGGAGCAGCCGCCGAGACCACATAACACCGGTCTTGAAATATCTACATTGGCTCCCAGTACGTTTCCGAGCACAGTTCAAAGTGTTGGTGCTGACCTTTAAAGCCCTAAACGGCCTCTGTCCAGTATACCTGAAGGAGCATCTCCACCCCCATCGTTCAGCCCGGACACTGAGGTCCAGCTCCGAGGGCCTTCTTGTGGTTCCCTCATTGCGAGAAGCCAAGTTGCAGGGAACCAGGCAGAGGGCCTTCTCAGTGGTGGCGCCTGCCCTGTGGAACGCCCTCCCATCAGATGTCAAAAAGGAAAACAGCTACCAGATTTTTAGAAGACATCTGAAGGCAGCCCTGTTTAGGGAGGCTTTTAATGTTTAGGAAATTAGTGTGTTTTAATGTTTCTGTTGGAAGCCGCCCAGAGTGGCTGGGGAAACCCAGCCAGATGGGCGGGGTATAAATAATAAATTATTATTATTATTATTATTATTATTATTATTATTATTATTACCCTCTAATTCAGGGGTAGTCAACCTTTTTATACCTACTGCCCACTAATGCATCTTTCTTGATGGTAAAATTTCCTTACCGCCCACTCAGCAGCATAGCTAGCCGCTCGGGTGCCTGGTGTGGGGGCGTGTCCTGCAGCCGGGGGCGGGGCAACCCGAGCCCATGGGGGCATGGCGATCCACCCCATGGGGCCGAAGCGAGCCTCTCCAATGCTTGGAGCCTCTCTGCTGCTTCCCCCTCAGCCGTAGGGCGGCTGAGGGAGAGGCAGTAGGCAGACACAAGTCCCACGCTGCCATTTCAGACACCGCAGAACCTGCAGACGCCTAAGCCACCACGTCACTCCTAAAAAGTTTCGTGAGCCCAATTTTTTTAAACAAACAAACAAACCTCATTTTGTAACACTCACCCCTCAGTGATGACACCTGGGTACCTCACCCCCGCACCCCCCTTCCTCCGCCACTGCCACCCACCAGTGCTCAATGGAAAGAGGATTCAACTTGTGCCATAGAACCCCCTACCGCCCACCTAGAATCCTGATACGCCCACTAGTGGGCAGTAGGTTGACAAGCCCTACTCTAACTTTACCAAAATCTCTCTCACACACACACTAAGAGAAACCCACACACCCCTTTGCCTTTGAAAAACATTCCACTGTTAACAAAATGTGGGCTGAGCTGTGCCGTGTCCCAATTTGCATGTCACTGGTGTTGGCAGAACGCAGCTTTTCTTTCCTTATTGGCATGGAGAGAAGCTGCCATCCGAGCGGGCAGAGAGGCCTTGCATGTGGCATGCCATGTTCGATACTCCTGGGATGGCAGCTAGCCATGATAGCACGGCTAATTTCAGTCCTTGCCCAGCCCATGAAACTCACCTCACCCAGAACTTGTTTAAACTTCTCCAGCTGTTCTTGGCATGTGCTGAGATTTCATAAAGTTGATGCCATCAACTCCCACACATGGAACGAGAGACAGAGAGAGAAAGCACATCCACATGGGGCCTCATTTAGGGCAAGAAGAGGCTGTTTTCGTGTGTGAAAGAGGAAAAGGAAAAGCGTAATATACTTTCCCCCCCCCCAGCCCTTCTTAATAGTTAAAATTGCTAAACTGAAAGAGGTGCAACATGCAACAGCCTTCTCAGCATGGACAGTTCAAAGACATTTCTTGACTTAAGTGGCACTTTAGAAAGAAACTCCCAATAATTCAACCTCTTCCCTGAGAGCTAGGCCTGGAATGCTCCATAATTTGCTGCCTTTTGTTGGAAGTCTCACTGTTTTCTTTGTGGTGTTGGGGGGGGATGTTTACTTGCAGCTGTTGCAACAGCTGATGTCACGACATTTGTGCCTTTCACAAAGACAGGTATCTACTTCTTGTCCTTGAGGCTGCATAGAATTATAGAACTGTAGAAGAGTTGGAAGGGACCCAAAGGTCATCTAGTCCGACCCCCTGCAATGAAGGAATCTCAGCCAATGCATCCATGACAGGTGGCCATCCAACCTCTGCTAAAAAAAAAACCTCCGGGGAAGGAGAGTTCAGGCCGTTCCACTGCTGAACAGCTCTTACTGTCAGAAAGTTCTTTCTGATGTTTATTCAAAATTTCCTTCCTTGCAACTTGATGCCATTGCAACTTGATGCCAAGACCCCTAGATCCTTTTCACACGTACTGCTGGCAAGCCAGGTGTCCCCCATCTTTGTGCAACTGGTTCTTCCTGCCTAAGTGCAGAACCTTACATTTGTCCCTATTGAAATTCATTTTCTCTTCTAATCCTGAGCTTATTCTTAGCTTTGGCCTGCCTGAGTTTCTCCCTGCAACTGTTGGCTACTCGTGTATACTGTTCCTTCATGATTTCTCCTTTCTCCCATTTCTTATACATCCCCTTCTTACATCTCAGCTCATCTGTAAGCTCCTTATGCAGCCACATTCTTGAGCTCTGATGGATGTGTGAGTATGTGTGTGAGTATGTGTAGAACCTAGCCTACTGCACAAAGGTACCATTTGCATGCCTTGCTCTGCCCACTTTCATCTCTCACCACTGACATGTGGCCTGCAAGGGTGTGCAGCCCTTGAGCTTAAAAAGGTTCCCTGCCCCCCCCCCCGGCTCTGAATCATGCCCTTAAGGTTCAAATTCCACATTCCAACCGAATTATCAAGCTAGCTCCATTTCTAGGAAGAGCTGGGGGGGGGGCAACAGAAGAGAAGGGTTTTTGCCTCCAGGCCTTGCTTGTGGACTTCCTGGAGATGTCCAGTTGGCCACTTTGGGACACTGGACTGGAGAGAGGGCTTTCCTTATATCCTTGCACTGCTTTATGTTGCATTAAGCAGCTACTGGTCAGCTTGGGTGCTTGTTTTTTTGCCAGCTGGATTTTGTAGGGAGGGGAGATGCCTGTTCCTGTGGTTTTTCTTAGGCACAGCAAGGCAACCTAGGAAGTCTAGTTCAGGCTATTAGTCTATCTACCTTTGTCTAAGGTAAAGGGACCCCTGACCATTAGGTCCAGTCGTGACCGACTCTGGGGTTGCAGCACTCATCTCTCATTATTGGCTGAGGGAACCGGCGTACAGCTTCCAGGTCATGTGGCCAGCATGACAAAGCCGCTTCTGGTGAACCAGAGCAGCACACGGAAACACCGTTTACCTTCCTGCTGTAGCAGTACCTATTTATCTACTTGCACTTTGAGGTGCTTTCAAACTGCTGGGTTGGCAGGAGCTGGGACCGAGCAACGGGAGCGGGGATTCGAACCGCCGACCTTCTGATCGGCAAGCCCTAGGCTCTGTGGTTTAACCCACAGCGCCACCCACGTCCCACTCTCACTTTGTCTACTCTCAAGCATATTGGCAAGGCAGCTACAGCAATGGTTCTCCTCTCCAAGAGGATATGGGAGAATGTGATGCTAACATCCAAAACCAAGAGGAATGGCTACCAGGCTTGAGTGAGTGTTGAGCACGCTGCTTTATGGAAGTGAGTACAACCACCAGGAGCAATGCCTCAAGGCCTTCCACATGCATCAGGAAGATGCTGGGCATCACATGGCAGGACAGAGTCTCAAACAAAGATGTGCTCTCCCAAGTCCACATTCTCAGCATGTTCACACTCCTGTCTTAGCAATGTCTACTCCGGCTTAGACATGTCTACATAATGGAAGCTTGCAGGGTCCAAAAGGACCTGCTGGCTTCAGGAACCAGGCTTCTTGGATGACCAGTTCTGCACGTCTGCAAACACAAAGGCTGTCAACATCAACCCTGCCATGTGGGAATCCCTTGCAGATGACCACAGCGCCTGGAGACAGGCAGCCTGGTCATATATCCACAGCAGTGACCAGAGGAGGAATGACCGCTGGGAGAAGCGCAGAGAGAAGAAACGCACAACCAGACACCTTCATCTGCCCCAGCTGCAACAAAACATGTCTCTATCCATATTGGTCTCTACAGCCACAGCAGGCACTGCAACCTTCCGGCGGTTTGACTTCACCCCCAATAGTGCACTCTTCCATTGTCTCTCGAGAGGCCAACAAGCCCATGAGATAATGTTACAGGAGGCTGACCCTCTGGGTCCCTTCCAACTCTATGATTTCTCTACAAGTCACATTGGTCACCTTCCCACCAAATATTCAATCCAGCACCCTTTACGCAAAACTACAGTTGCCAGGATTCTTTGGAGGAAGCCATGTGCTTTAAATGGACTTTGAATATCTGGTGTGAATGTGACCTGGTACAGAGCAAAAACGAGTGTTGTGCGAGCCACAGCCATGTAAGGGAAGAGGGTGAAGTCGCCATGTATGAAGCACAGATGTTACATCTTGTCTTGGTGCTTTGGCACATTGAAAAATACAAGCAGAATCTCCAGATGAAAGAACTGGCTGCCTTTCCTGTACAACTGTAACTTTAAGTGACAGTGTTAGTTCCAGGGTTTTTTGTTGTTGTTTTTTGAGGGGGGAGCCTTGGACAATACATCCTCTGTAGGCTCCCCCTTGCTGAGTCTACCTCCCCATTGCGGCAGGTCCAGGGGGATCTTGCCAGTGTTGAGGTATGTGCAGATGCCCAACCATGCTATGACGCCATGCAATGTACACACATATGTACACCCTGAACATGTGAACTGCCTCCTTTGCAATGCATTTTGCTGGAGGTGGTGCCTGATTTATGAACAACACATATTCCAGTCAATACAGCACTCCATCTGCACCATGAGTGACACAATGAAAGACTGAGCTTCAGAAGTCATATCCTCTAAGCTTGGTAATTTAAAAGTGGGGCACAAACACTGGCAGATCCTGGGATGTGCGGCAGATTGTGCCCTCCCTACGCACACACACATTGTACAGATACTAGTGGGTGATGGTTCCAAAACTGAGGAGGGGGGATGATAACTTGCCCCACTGAGCAACGAAAGGACCCATCCATTAAAGGATGCCTGGTTCTTTGCCTCACAGGCCTGGATGTCACACATCAAAGAGTGTTTTGCACTTTCTCAACCACCTTGGGCTAGCTAGATTCCACACTTCTGAGCCCAGTTTTAATTGGCTTTCGATCTGCACTTGCCAAAATAGTTTTTGGGGTGGGGTGGGTTTTTTTTGGTAGGTAAGCTGTTCTTTTCCACTGTGTCTTGCTTTTTCCATGGTGTTTGTACTCAAAAACAGGGCCTTGCAGTGGATAACTTACTTTTATATGGTGCACCACATCTCTGAAAAGTGGCAGGCTCTTGAGTGGCACACTATTTGCATTTCTGCACCCCCCCTTCCTAATGAAGCACCATTATTCCCTCACCTTTAATGGCATCTGCAGCTAAAAATTAAATCTAAGCTTTGCTTGCTTCCGCCCCATGACCTCCAGCAGCTCATTCTCCTTCCTTGGAAAAAATAATTATCATCAGGTTGGGCTGGTTAAGGGCAAGAAAGCTGGATTCTCCCATTTGTTTGTGGGTAAACAAGCACTCCCAAGGACACAGGGATATGGAAGCCAAGAATGGTGATGGCAAGTTTGAAGAAGTTATTATGTATAGCACATACATTCCTGCTTTTAAAGGACCGTGCATGTACACTCCATTGGAATAAGACACTTTAGATGTGAGCAAGCCTAGCACTAATTTAATACTCGAAGGCCCTACAGGCTACCCTCTTTCTGGCTTCTGGTTATCTTCTCCTAAGGCAGGCATCCCCAAACTTCGGCCCTCCAGATGTTTTGGACTACAATTCCCATCTTCCCCGACCACTGGTCCTGTTAGCTAGGGATCATGGGAGTTGTAGGCCAAAACATCTGGAGGGCCGCAGTTTGGGGGTGCCTGTCCTAAGGCATGCGCTCTTTCAGTCGCAGATATGAGCTCCCCGGATTCCCAATAGGGCTCAGCATTCAGGAAGTGCTATGTGCCAATGCAGAGTGCAAGGTAAAAACCACAGGGTGAGCTGCGAGTTGAAAGTCACTGCAACACAGAGTCTCTCTCTTCCCCCCCCCCCAACTTCACTTCTCCTTAAGGGCAGTGCTGCAAAAGGCAGCCATATACCCAGAGACCCCAAACAGTGAGAGGACAGGGAGGAAGACAAAGTTGGGCGCTCTGAGCCGCCTGCCAAGATGACCAAATGAAACGCTCAGAAAAGGCACGCTGGTGTGTCTTAAAGTTTGCCGAAATCTGCCATTAGAAAGTAGTGGCTGCAGGAGAAGGCGGGTTGCGTCAAACATGGCCTGAATTGTGAAACAGGCTCTCAGGCTCTGTGTGTGGCCGGCACAGAGGTTCTTGCCTTGTGTGTGAGACATGGGCACCTCCCATTAAAAGGGTGGCGAGCAAAGAAAGGAGGAGAGCTGTGCGACTGATTTATAAAAACCATACAGCTGGAAGCGACTTGAAGCTATCAGCTTTCTCTTTATTATTTCCCACATTCATTATTGTAATGCTCCTCGGGCTGCTTCTGGTCTTAAGCCTTTTCCAACCGGCCTTGAGCATTTCCTCACACAAGGTTGCCAGCTCCAGGATGGAGAAGGAAGGCCTTGGCAGAGTGTTCTCCCTCCCTCCCTCCCTCCCTCCCTCCCTCCCTCCCTTGGGTTGACCTGGCAGGGATAGAAGTGGGCATCAGTAGCACTTGCGGTCAGTGCTTGGTGGTTTGTTGGAGCCACCATTTTAATTTTTCAGAGAGCACCCAATGCCCTGTTGCTCTGGGGCATGGCAAGATAATTAAACAGGCTGGCACAGGTGGTTCAGGGTAGGGCAGCATGATGGTGGGCCCTGCCAGCAGGAAATATTTATATCCGGCCTCTCCATGAATCAGGCCCAAGGTGACTAGCAATTACATATACAGTGGTACCTCTACTTACGAATTTAATGCGTTCTGAACGCACATTTGTAAGTAAAAAAAAATTGTAAGTCGAATCCCATAGGAATGCATTGGGAGAAAAAATTCGTAAGTCGAAGCAACCCTATCTAAAAATTCGTAAGTAGAAAAAAATCCTATCTAAACTGCATCCAAGATGGCGGACGGAGCTCCGTTCGTAAGTAGAAACATTCATAAGTAGAGTTATTTGTAAGTAGAGGTACCACTGTACTTAATAATAATAATAATAATAATAATAATAATAATAATAATAAACACCAAACAGTCACATTCCAAAACAAAACCAATAAACAAGTGGGCTTAGACCACATCAGAAGAGCAGATAAATTTTTAAAGCAGTGTTTCCCAAACTTGGGTCTCCGGCTGTTTTTGGACTACAACTCCTATCATCCCTAGCTAGCAGGAACAGCAGTCAGGGATGGTAGGAACTGTAGTCCAAAAACAGCCGGAGACCCAAGTTTGGGAAACATTGGTCTAAACAATAGCAAGACCATTAAAACGTATAATCTCAACAGAACAAAAGCCTCTCTGAACAGGAAGGAGAAAGCCATTTGCGCTATCTGTGGCTGGGCATGAATGACCTGGACTCAGGGGCGTAGCAAGGGGGGCGATAGGGGCAGTCCACACCAGGTTCCACTCTGGGGGGGGGGTGACAGTCGGTGCCCCACCCAGCGACTCCCTCCAGCATCCTGGTAAAAAGCCTGCTCGAGCAAGCTTTTTACCTGGAGGCTGAAGGCTTGGGAGTCGGGGGGCGCCGACTGTTACCCCCGTCCAGCTCCAGGGTGGCACCCGCCCGTCGCGCCAAGCGAGGCTTCCCAGGCAGATAGCCCGCTGGTGCGGTGGGTGCGCTGCGCCAGGGGGCTATCTACCTGGAGCCTAGACGCTCCATTTAGGCTCTGTTTTGAAGTCGCAGGGGGGTTGCGATCCCCCTCTATGTTGTACACATGCGTCGTTACGTAGCGACACCGCGCCCCCCTGGGTGCATGGCAATTTGCCGCTTTGGGTGTCGTGGCGGCTCGCTACGCAGCTGCCTGGACTATGGCAGCCATTTTGTAACTGGCAAAGACCCCCGCAGCACCCCTCATGTGGTGATGGCCACAAATATGCCCAGAAAGTTTCAGAACCCCTGCTTTAGGGCTTTCAAGAACAGCTGCCAAACCACTGAGTGTTTGCACACACCTCAGACATTTGCCTTTAAATGAGCCGAGACTATCCGTATTCTAGAATCAGCAGGTCGCAAGGCATTAAATATACTTTCTGAGTTTCGCTCTTTTAACATGACAAAATAAAAACAGACCATTTGCAGGTGGCATGTTTATTGCTTGAATTTCAAACGGTTAACATTAGCATTTGTTAATTTTGCTGCAAAACTTGAACAACCGGTTGCTCAAGAGGTTAGGCACTTTAACACAGATTTCTTTGGAAGCGAGCTAAGAAATTTGGGCAAAGACACATGCCAGACTTCTTTCCAATAATAATGGTGGCGGCGGCAATTGCCTTGTTTGGCTCTACATGAGTTGCCTGGAATCTTGTGGCCAAGAGTTCTTAGAGGGAAGCATGGGAGGAGGAGAGGGAAATTTCCTGCTATGGCAGGTGAGATGAAGAGAGCAGACAAAGTCATGGGATGAATAATGAAGCAGAAGAAGCTGTGGTTGCATCATCACCCACTTCCCATCTTTGTTCTGGGCTAGGCTTGTAGGGAAGGGCTGTAGCTCAGCGGTGGAGCAAAGACTCTGCAAGCAGAAGGTCCCCGATTCCATCCCCGGCATCTTCAGGTAGGGCTGGAAAAGACTCGCTGGCTGAAATACCAGTCAGCGTCAACTATATGGACCTAGATGGTCTGCCGTGCTATAAGGTAGCTTCTCAGGCAATGGTGCCCACCTGAGAGGTGCCGGAACTGAGTTATGAGGTGTTCCAGCTAAAAAAAAAGCCCTGGAGATATCCTTTCCCACACCCTCCAACATTTCTCCAATGAAAATAGGGGTGTCCTAAGGAAAAGCGGGACATTCCAGAATCAAAGCAGAAACCGGGATGGCTTCTGTAAATCCAGGACTGTCCCTGGAAAATAGGGGCACTTGGAGGGTCTGAAAACCAAGTCAGGGGGCTGGTTCTGCCTCACAGCAGTCACTGCTACCCTTGGTATGACCCACCAAGTCCATCCCCAAGACACCGTAAGCTTTGAGAAGCCTCCTCTTTCTGTTATTCCTACCTGGGGCTTAACACCCAAGAAAGTTGCCAGGCATCAGGCAGACCAAATACAGTACTGTATAGGACAGTTGGGCTGCCTTTGGCTTTTTGGGAGCTCAAGAGTTGTACAGCCTGTTTTGTGCAGATGAATGGAGAAGGGAAGCCACAGTGTCGCAGGGGTTCATTTAGAGGGAAATTGCTCAAGCGGCCCACAACTATTAGCTGGGCACCTTTTGTAAAATCATTGTGGTGTAGCAATTAGTGTCAGACTGGGACCTGGGAGACCTGGGTGCAGATCCCCGCTTGGCCTGAAAGCTCGCTGGGTCACCTCAGACCAGTCACTGCCTCTCAATCTAACCTACCTTTTAGGGTTGTTGGGAGGATGAAAGGAGGAGAGGGAGAGCCCATGTATGCCACCTTGAGCACCTTGGAGAAAATGGTGAGAAATAAATGCAATGCAATAAAATAATAAAAATTTGTGTGTACACACACACACACACACACACACAGAGAGAGAGAGAGAGAGAGAGAGAGAGAGAGAGAGAGAGAGAGAGAGAGAGAGAGCATGTTGCTTTCAATGCAGAGTACGGGTGGGTGGGAAGGGCCAAGTCATGTCTGTTGCCCATTGAAGGGCAGGATTGCCAGGTTTTTATTTTAAAACCCCTTTGCGATCATGACAGGAGCAGAGCCTAGTCAGGTAGAATCAGGAAAATAACGATTCCAGGGATTAGCAAGGAGAAGTGTGCAACATGCAAAAAAAACCAAAAACAACCCAACAACAACTTTCCTGCTATTGCTTCTGCTGCCCAATGCAACTGACCATAAAAGCTGTTAGGGATGTGGCTTTCTAGTGAACAGACCACAGGCCAGCACTCCCACCCATTAGTTCCATAGCTGTGTTGCCAAGTACAATAGGGTAGATCTGGTTTAAGACCCAGTTCAAGAACCTAAGTTTAATTAGGATTTAATTAGGATTTAATTAGGATTTTAATTAATCCATGTGTGGAGCGGCAGGAAACAAGCACTGACCAGACGCGTAGGTTACATGGCCACATTCATCCCCATTATGGTGAAATATGTATTATATTTCTGTTTATTGCAATAATTTCTAAATCTGTGCCTCTACATACACATTACTGTATGCTAATTTTATGCAAATCTTTATCCTCCATTTTGGTGGTGCATTTCCTGGTTTGGGTGATGCACACGTGGGCACCTTGCCTGTGGGTCATGAGTGAGCCAGAACCTGGCGGAGAACCTGGCGGAGTCTGCTAGGTCATCAACAGAGCCAGGCAAAATTTGGAGCTTCCTTTCTTTGTTGGTTTAAAATATTTATTGCCCACTCTTCATTACAACAGCAATCCGAGAACAACAAACCGTCCAACTTTTTCAGGTCAAAAACCAGGGGGTGTGTCTTCCAAGAAGTGCTCCCAGGCAAGTCACGTGACCTGCGCTGCAATCTTGCAGTGAAAAATGCATTTTGTTCAGGGGGGGGCGGTCCTGCACGGTGGCCAAAAACACATGTTTTGGGATGCTGCATGAGACCACAGCCATGGAAAAGTGCTGGTGAGGGGAGTGCAGCACAAGATGACAGCACTCAAAATGGCTGCCACAATCTCACGGGCTTTCCCATTTTTCCCGGGACAATTGGCAGGTATGGAAGAAGTTACAAAAAAAGGTGAAAGTACACATATATAATAAAACAGTAGCCAGATCACCCTCACAGTGGGTTTCTGGATAGCATCCAGCAACAGAGATCTGTTGGCTGTGGCACCACTAAGAAAGACTTCCCCACAGAGAGACCACTATATGAAAGAAGATGCTCCTTCAAGGAGCAAGACCCTGATTTATACAGAGCCTTATAAGGGCTTGTCCACACTCAGCTTTTGCCCCACTCTTTCCAAGCACACGGCTGCACATTAAAGTTCTGTGTCTGAGCAGTTTGGGGAGAGGGGTTGCCCCTGAGCTTTCTCTGCAAAAACCTGCTTTTTAGAGCTCAGTCAGAGCAAACATTAATTTGGGTTAATTTGACGTTTGTTCCAATTGAGCACTAGAGAGCAGGTTTTTGTGGGGGAAGCTCCGGCGGGGGAAAGGGCACTCAGACACAGAGATTTAAAGTGCAGACCTGGAATAAGGCAAGTGTGAATAAGCCCTTCAGTCAACCTTGGATTTGACTCAACAGCAAATCAGCAGCCAGTGCAGTTTAATAGTTTGCTGGCTTCCCTCTAAAATACCAGGCACCGCATATATGAACGAGAGGCCTATCCATGGCTATTCTTGTGTTAGATAAGCAAACGTCCTTCAGCTCTACCTGGTTGGCTTTTGTGAATGGCAGAAAAGATCTTCACTCTGATCCCGGAAGGCCCTTTTGATGTTTTTATTGGATGAAGCATGGCTTCAGTGCAGTTTTTTTAAAAAAAGTAATGGACAGCGTGGCGGTTGAGAAAGAGGGGGAGGTTTGAGGGAGCAGGGAAGTTGTTGCGGTGCAAATGCAACAACAAGGGTGCCATTTTGGCTCCACCCCTCCTGACGCCTTGCCCCTCCCATTCTCCCTTCCAGGAAGCAAGTGAGGCCAAGTTGGTGCCTACATCATCAGCTATTAGTAAAAAATGCCAACTGCTTAGTCAAACATACACAGAATCTAGGAAGGTGTCCAGAGAAAGTACATCAGGCAAGACGTGGATAGGTTTCCAAAAAAAGTGTCACTTCGAAAAATTCCAAAAAGGTTCCACTTCTTTGTTCCTCCACAAGGAGACCACCTAACAGAAACATCTCCCTCTTCCAGGCAGGCACACACACTTGCCCTGAAATCCGAAAACCACTCCCGTTGACCCCGTATTGCGCAGTGACAAGCCTGTACCACATTTTTTTAAAAGCTCCTTGTGTTTTGCAATCGTGGCCACTGCTCAGCTTCCATCTCATATCTGCAAAACCACAAAAGACATTTTTTTAATTTCTTTCTTTCTTTCTTTTTTGGTCCTGGTAGATGGGGACCGATTTCACCCAGAATGAAAGCAGCTCCTCCCAATGAATAAATCAGTAAATCAATAAATCAAATAACTAAATAATCCAGGAATCGCTAATCAAGCAGAAGGACTGTAGCTTATGCTTTACATGAAGTAGATCCCAGGTTCAATCCACAGCATCTTCAGGAAGAGGTGGAAAAGACCCTTATCTGAAGCTCCAGAGAGCCACTATGAGTCTGTGCTAATCTAGAAAGACCAGTGGTCTGATTTTCTACAAGGCAGCTTCCTAGGTCCCCAGCCTTGTTAGCTGTATATTTTACAAAGAGGGTAGGCTAGTCGTGTATTTATTTATTTTTGCATTTACCTCCAAGGCTCTAATGAGTGCACTTGAATGGTGGTGATTCAAACGATGAGGCGCTCTTCACCCTGATAGCTGCTATGAGACTTGATTTCAGAGACTCTGCCCGGCACATCTGGGCTCATAGTGCAAGGCACAGGACAAACAGAGAGTAAATGGCCAACCTTTTCCCCAGTACGCTCATCTCTTTTCTAAGTATTCAACTTCTTATCTGTTGACAGAAATAGTTAATGATTATAGACCAGGTCAGTCTGACCCACACAATCTTCCTAGAGCATTTGGGAGTACGCCATGTTTCACGGAGCCACAGGAATGCAAAATGCATCTAGAAAAGCGTTTTAAGGTTATGCAAGTGAGGCAGGAGAACCCTTATGTGGCAGGGGAAACGGCTATAGCCCTTCAGACTGCAGGTGAGACCTCATACCCCACCAGGATGGATCTGGAGGACAGGGGCAATTGGAAGAAGACCCTCAGCTTGGCTGGAATGTAGTGCCATAATGGTCTTACTCAGTCAGAGGGCATTCCACCTGGTCACTGTAATATTCACAAGTGGGGTCTGGAACCATGTTTTGCAGTGTGGGTTGTTCCTCATTGCTAGCTGTGCATTTTTCCAGAAAGCTTGCCATACCCTCCAACATTCCTCAGGTGAAAACAGGGACATTTCTCGCTCGTGCCCAGCTGACCCTATTTTCTTGCCATTGTCCCCCCACCCACCCACCGCAGAGCATTTCCTATCAGAAAAAGTGTTGCCACCACTTCACCAACGGGACACAGCACAACATCCCTTCCACCGCCCTGAGAAAACCCCTTAATCCCAATTTGATTTGATTTGATTGTTTGGTAAGATTGACAAAAAAAGAAAAACACGCAGCAATAAATACATTTTAGAAAGGGGCAAAATGAGATGCAGACGCACAAATATATGCTCTTTGCGATCCTCTCCTCTCTCCCTTTCTTCGTGACCAGTGTGGTCCTGCCCCTCAGAGATTCGACAAACACACAAGATGTAACTGTGGCTGTGCATTCGCATAAACAATACTCTTCTATATATTCTTATCACAATATCAAATGTTTATCTTGCACATAAACAACACATAAAGTGCAATAATATACAGTAGACGGAAGTCCCAATAGATCAGTTCATTCATAAAGACCAAATATCTGCTAGTTTTTGTTCCACGTATGTTCATAAAGTGCAAATTGGAGCCTACTACAGTTCCACGGAGTTGACAAGGATTTCCAGAATAATGCCTTGTTTCGCTCTCATGGGTTTCATCAGTTGTACATATTCTAAGTAATATAAATGAATATGATGTCGTAATTCAACATATTTTAACAATTTGAAATTGTTTAAACAATTGTGCTATAGAAGTACATACCAGATATGAAGTATCAAGATAATAGAACTTATAACATAGTGGTTTCTGCAGTGAACAACAACTGTTACAATGTAAGATTATATAGCCGGGCGCAGCATAGATTTTAGTTACAGGTGACAGCAATCTGCAGCTGTGAGGTTTTCTTCTTAAAGCGACCCCTTTAAAAACAACAAATGTAAAACAAACTTTATCCATGCACAGGTGACATACAAGCATTAGTAATGACTCATAGAAAGCAACTGTAATCAATTTCAGTATTCAAACCTGAGGGATGCAAAGAATCAAGTAGTTTCTAGTTTCTTTCTGCATAAGAATTTTCTTTGCCCGTTCTACAGGACCAAGATATACCCAAATTACGAAAAATGTCGTATCTTCATCTGAATGGGACGCTTGAATAAAATGCTGTGCTAAAGGAGCATCAATTACATTGTTCCTAATCCTAGACCGATGTTCTGATATTCTTACTTTAATAGTATATAGTATGCCCTACATATAACAATCCACAAGGGCATCTAATCACATAAATTGCACGTGGAGTCGCACATGTAGCAAATGCCTGTAAAACAAACTTAAAACCTTCTTTGTTAGTAAATTCTTTAACCTGCGGTGCATATTTACAGGAGGTACAATGACCACATCTGAAAAAGCCACGTGGAGGATTAGATAGAGTACGTTGTGTGGGTGTAGATTTTAAATCCGTGTGCACCAGTATACAGTATCTCTTAATGATTTTGTGTGACGTTTGGCGAAAAGGGGCATCATATCACATCCTGGGATGTCCTTAAGAATATGCCAATGTCTCCTTATAATTTTCTCAATTTCAAAAGTCATATGGTTGTACTCCAGAGAAGCATAAATGTGCGTGGATCTTGTGCTAACATGTGAACAGGGTAGCTTTCATAATTCTAGGACTGTACCTGGAAAATTGGGACATTTGGAGGGTATGAGCTCCACACCATCTCCCTCCCTCCCTCTAGCTTTCCATAGTGGGGGTTACCATAAACCCCTCTGAAGTGTAGGTGGGTGAATCAAGACTCAGAGTTTAAGGGCCAATGGCAGAGGCCTAAATCCTGAGATGTTCTGTGATTGGGTGTCATGTATCAAATCGGAACACGGGGGCTCAGAATCCTTAGTCCAGACTGAAGCTCGAGCAAACACTGACCACTGAATACACAACACCTTCCATATGGCGAAGGAATGCATGGTTGCAGGGTCTTGCCATCCAGACCTGCCACTACTGCTACCAAGTGTACTAATGGATGTTGGAGAGGAATAGTACAGATGTACTCTGGTGCAGCTTCCTTATGAGGAAGAACCCTGACTATAAAATGTGGCTATCCCCTGTCCTACACTGCAAATATAAAACCATCACAGCAGCGAGTGGGCTCCTTCTTCATCATGTGCTGTTTTTGTTCATTGCACAGTTTTTTACACAGGGGAGAATTGAAAGATTCTCCCACGATCTGACGATTGGCAGAGGTTGCGCGCGTTGGCATTTGCCCACCAAACGTTTGCCTGCAGGAGTTTTGTAGCATGGATAGGGCCTGGATATGCATATAAACACATGCACAATCAGAAGGATCTCTACCGCCATTAAATTTATCATTCCACTAAAGAGCAAACAAACAGTTTTTCTACAAAAACCTGTTTGAGCTTCCCCCTCCCTCATCCCCTCTCCTTAACTGAACCAACCACAATGATTTTTCTGGCGAATGTTGTCGAGACAAGATAGGACATGCTATTTCCTGCCAAGACCTGGTCTTCTTCAAAAAAATTATTTGGTTTGTTAATAATGTGGTTTAGATGGGGATGATTAGGGCTGAGTGAGGCATCTCAGATAAAAGATGACAATGAAACGACCAAACCTCCGCCCAAAATTTCAATCAAATTTCCTCAGCTTCAAACGGGATTAAGTTCACTTTTCCTGATTGTTTGTTTATTGTACAATGAAGATTTCCCTTGGAGATATATGAGTATTTTATTAGTTAATGTTTGTGAAGTGCTTTCAAGAGGTGTGATGGCACTAAAAACCCTGTGGTTTGAAAGCATTATCCCTTTAGTGCTGTAACAGAGTTGTGGTTCGAGTCTATTTTAAAAAAGAAAGGAATATGCCTGCCAGTATATCTGTTAACAACACTGAAATGAATAATCCACTCACATCTTATATTTGGGTAATAAGAGTCAGGTTTTTTTGAACTTCACACATTATTCACAGCACCACCCAGTCCCTGTAGAGCTTCAGACCTAAAAGCAGATTATATTTGGTGAGAAAATCTCCTACAGCAGAATGATCTCCTACAGCAGAAAGTCTCCCACAGCAGAATGATCTCCCACATTGAGACCAGCAAACATAGCCTCTACCTGCATGAATCCTTAGTGAGCTTCTGTCTGTCAGTGTAAACAGTACTGGGAAAGGTGGTTGTTGCATTAGATTTGTCCCGACTGCCGCTGCCTTCAGAAATTGTAATAGCTCCCACACAAGAGCTATTTGGTGTGGGTTGTGACTGGCTAGAGATTGCATTTGCTGGCAATGGTGCAACTGGAAATCCTGAAGTGAGGATCCTCACCAAGACAGCACGCATAGCCACACCCCTGAGGCAAGTCATGATGCCCCCAAGCGTGATGCTCCCAGAGTAGAGTCTGGAGGTTGTGGACCATAGCAGCCAAGTACCCCGTTTTCCCCGGGAAACCCCCGTTTTTACTTACCTTTTCCCGGTGGTCCCCCGTATCACTTCGTCTCCCGTTTTTCTCCGTTATTTTCTCCTGCCGGCGGCCTTTTTTTTTCTTCTGATTTGCCCTTCTATGGGCACAAAAAATGGCCGCCGCCAGCTTCAAAAGTTGCATCTACGCATGACCGGAAGTGCATAGACGGGACTTCCGGTGTCGGCGGCAGCCATTTTTGGTGCCCATAGATGGGTGGGCCGACACCGGAAGTTGCATCCACACACTTCCGGTCATGTGCAGAAGCTACTTTTGAAGCCGGCGGCGGCCATTTTTTGTGCCCATAGAAGGGCAAAGCAACTTCCGGTGTCACATGGCTGCCGGTCCCGAATTCTGCAGTCCAGGACTTGGAAGGTAAGTTGTGGACTCCTCTTCCTTCGAGGTGTTTAAGCAGAGGTTGGATGGCCATCTGTCATGGATGCTTTAGCTGAGATTCCTGCATTGCAGGGGGTTGGACCAGAAGACCACCCCCACTCCCAGGGTCCCTTCCAGCTTTCAAATTCTATGATTCTATTAAATTTGGGTTTCTGGTTGTGAGGAGCCTTGCGAGTCTGTTTAGGTGAATGTGCACAGAAGTTAACTAGTTTCTGGAAACTGTGGGTTGGGAGAAAGCTTTTGTGCTTGGGTCCTTCACAGAGGAGAAGGCTATCAACAGCTACTGGTCACTAGGGTGTTTGGCCAGAATTTCCATAAAGGGGCTAAAATGTGGCACAATGACTATGCTCTACCCCCACAGTCAAAGAGAGCACAAACGATTGGTGGGAACTGCTGGTGGGCAGAGTGCTGTTGTGTTCACATCCAGCTTCCAGGCTTCTCACAGGCATCTGATTGGCCACCTTGAGGATAGGATGCTAGACTAGATGGGACAATGGCCTGAACCTGCGGGCTCACATTATGTTCATAAGCCCCTTTTGGATCTTGCTGCTCAATGCAGCAAGTTCCAGGGAGGGAGGAGCACACTCTCTTGCCTCAGTGCTTACAATTTTGCAATGTCTCAATGGGGCTATAGTAGCAGGTTCCCCAATCATGTCACATGAAGCTGCCTGAGGCATATCAAGCATACTATTTCACATCCATCAAGGGGCAAGGACGTTCAGACATCAAAATTAGCTCAAATTGGTTCTACTTTTAGCTAGAGGAGTAGTAACTTGGAGCGAGGTTGATGTTGCAATGGGTGAAACTGGCCATCTCTTCCGGAGTAATTGGGTCTGCTGTTGTTCTTCATTTTGTGGCTTTTCCTTTCAGTAGAAAAGCAAATGGGGAAACGGTGAGATTAAGAAGGGGTTTGAGGCAATGCGTTTGGCTTGAACTCATCCAGAAAACTTGCTTTGTGTTTGCTTGTTGTTTCCCCTCGCCTGAAACAGTTTGCATGCCAGACATTCCCAGCGTCAATTTTTGTGCCAGGTTTATATTTAGTACTACAAGCGACGGCTTATTTTAGCAATATGAATGATGCTAGCTGCTATTCATTCCACAAGTCAGCACAAGGGGATGGTGTGTTTTTGGCTTGCGCTTCAGTTAGAATTCCTGATTGTCTGTCTTTTAGCCAAAGGCAGGCGCAAATGCGGGTTTCAAACAACTTCAGCATAGCACTTCAGCATCCTGTTGGTTTTGGTGGGAGAATGAAGCACCAGATCCCCCAACATATCACAGATAAAAACTGTGACCTCTGGAGATTAAAACCTATACTAATTCCAAATAATACCTTTTTAAAAAAAAATTAAAACATACTTCATTGAAACATTTTAAAAAGACATTACAACTAAGAACAAAGCAAACAATTTCTCCATCATCACAGTATCACAATTCAAATATCAAATCCTTATATATAAATAAGCATAGCTGCCAAGTTATCCCTTTTTTTAAGGGATTTTCCCTTATGCTGAATAGGCTTCCTCGCGAGAAAAGGGAAAACTTGGCAGCTATGTAAATAAGTAAAATTAACTTCCAAACTCTAACACATCACTTAGCTTTAAATTTCCCCCATTTCTTGCGTTGTTATCCTCCTAAGACAAAAACCTATTATATGTTTCTTTTCCTTGTCATAATTTCTCTCAATTTTCCCCGTGTCTCTCTAGGCTAAACAGATCACAAGCTCCGTTTTAATATCTTTTTTCTTAAAATAATCCTCTACATATTCCCATTTCTTGCTAGACATTTGTTTCGACTTATTCTTAATTGCCGCAGTCATTCTATCCAAATTCATAAAATCCACTAATTTTAACTGCCATTCTTGTATTGTAGGTGCCTCTTCGTTTTTCCACTTATGGCCTATCAACAGTCTTGCAGCTGCACACGCATATCCTAATTCCAAATAATACCTGATGGAAGCGAATTATCTGTTAAACCTTGAAATGTCTATTCAACCTTGATTTTTGAATTAAGGCTGCACACATACGTTTAAAACACGACTTCCTCCAATTAATCCTCTTTGTTTACCCCTCACAGAGCTGCAATAACCAGAACGCTTAGCAAACTACAGTTCCCAGGGTTCTTTGGGGGGAGAGCCATGTTCTTTAAATGTATGGCATGAATGTGACCAGAGAAAGAGAGGGCATTGCAGGGCTGAATTTCTGTATTTTTCCATGTATAAGGCACCCCCTATTTTTTGGGACTCCAAATTAAGAAAACACCCCTCAGCACTACCTGTGTATAAGACAAGCCCCAATTTTAAACCTATTTTTTTGGTTTAAAAGCCTAGTCTTATACACGGGAAAATACGGTAATCATCAAGGGAAATAAGCACATGCTTAGGGCATCAAGGGAGTGAGAGGGGCACCACAGACATTTTCCATCGGTGGATTTTTAACATTAATGGCCACAAAAAGCTCAGCTGAGATCAAATAAGTGTTGGAAATGTAAAGAGAAAGAAGGTTCTTTTTATCGTATGAGGTGGTCTTGTAGTAAGGTTAAAGCTTACTGGGAAATGATATATAATGAATTGAAAAAGATGTTTAAAATAAGGTTTGTAAAAAAACAAAAAACAGAAGCTTTCCTTTTGGGAATTATAGGGACAGAACTTCCCAAACTATAAAGAAATTTATTCACATATGCGACTACAGAGGCAAGAATGTTACTTGCCCCAAAATGGAAACAAGAAGAAGTCCCAACAAAAGAAGAACGGATACAAAAACTTATGGAATATGCAGAAATGGCAAAACTTGCCGGAAAAATAAGAAATCAAGATAACAAACTTTTCTATAGAAGAATGGAAATGGTTTGTTGAATATTTACAAATAAACTGTAAACAGATAAGAACATTGTCAGGATTATTGTAATAATCTGCAGTTTTATAAACGTATATATTTAAAGTAGATAAATAAATGAGTAAGTTAATTTGGAATACACAGAAAATATAAAATAAATAAATTTAAGGAACCGCAGAAAGAGGGGAAAGTCAAGTTGAAATGTTAAAATTATTGTAAAATTATTGAAATTTATAAAATTGAAAATCATAAGTGAATAAAACAAACCAAATGGCTCAGCTGAGCGTTCATTTTTTCAGTTGAAGTGTATTAAAAATCCCAACAGTACAACTACAGTATGCAACAAGGCCGGTTACATGCCTTACCTCTACTCTAAGTATACAAGCAGATGTGTTACGTAAGATCTGAGGATCTGATCAAAGACTCTGCAATTAGAAAAAGCAGGAGAAAAATTTTCAAATATAAATAAAGTGGAAGTATGCCCAGGTGGCGCTGTGGTTAAACCACTGAGCCTAGGGCTTGCTGATCAGAAGGTCGGCGGTTCGAATCCCTGTGACGGGGTGAGTTCCCGTTGCTTGGTCCCAGCTCCTGCCAACCTAGCAGTTCGAAAGCATGTCAAAATGCAAGTAGATAAATAGGAACCGCTACAGCGGGAAGGTAAACGGCGTTTCCATGTGCTGCTCTGGTTTACCAGAAGCGGCTTTGTCATGCTGGCCACATGACCTGGAAGCTATACGCCGGCTCCCTCGGCCAATAATGCGAGATGAGCGCGCAACCCCAGAGTCGGTCACGACTGGACCTAATGGTCAGGGGTCCCTTTACCTTTATGCAAAAAATAAACATTATTTTCCGTATCAGCTGAGTATGGTAGCCTACCAGAGACTACCGTGTTTCTCATATTATAAGACATGTCTTATATTTATTTTTTCCTCAAAAAAACACATTATGGCTTATTTTCAAGGGATGTCTTATTTTTTTCCTCCTCCTCCTGCCGCGGCCGGCATTGCTGCTGCGCCTATCACTATGTCTTATTTTCGGGGTATGGCTTATATTCCTTGAATGCTTAAAAATCCTGCTATGGCTTATTTTATGGGTATGTCTTAAAATATGAGAAACAGGGTATATCTTCACCCGCCTCTGGAAAAACAGGGGGGTTGTTGAGCACACAGATGGTCGGTGGGCTACATTTAGGATTTCAAAGCGGCTGTGGATTGCAACCTAGATGGGTAATTTGTTTTTGTGTTGCAATTAAATTCAAAATTGAAATGCAAGCTCTAATTTAATTTGCAGTGTGGAAATAAACTCACACCAGGTACATTGTACTTGTAGCTAAATTATTAAACGCATCAAACCTTGACAACGTTTTATCTACCAGTCTGTCATCAACCAGCATTTACCTGCCACTATGTAGCAAGGAGGTGCTGCTACATGATTAAGGAGGTCTTACTTAACAGAACTAATTAGATGTCTCCAAAGGGCAATGAAAGAGCATTTGGAGCCGAGAGAGAATCAAGGGGGGGAGAGAGAGAGAGAGAGAGAGAAAGCAGCATCAACAATCATTTAACTGATATCACCACTAGATGTGCTGTCAGCCTCTGGTTACTAAAAGCAAATGTTTGAAAACAACAACTTCAAATTTACGAGAGGAGGCGGTTATACATTTTCAGCGGTTCCTGAAATCAATAGTCTCATTCTGATCTTGTCTTAGGGCGCACATATGCACTGCCAGAAAAAGAAGAAACACATTGCACACACCCACACCCAAAAAAGTGCAGATTTACATAAAATTGCATATGCTCATTTATAGGGGTGGATTTATATTTTGAAATAACTATTATAATTTAAACAGGAAAGTTGTCAAGACTAATGACATTTCTGTGGGGTGGTCTGCACATTCCAAACTCTAGATTGGCCTGCATAGCTGCAATCCTATGCACATTTACTTGGGAGTAAGCCCTATTTGTCACCTTGCTAAAAAAGGTCCGTATAGTTAAAGCTATGGTTTTCCCAGTAGTGATGTATGGAAGTGAGAGCTGGACCATAAAGAAGGTTGATCGCTTCTGAATTATGGTGTTGGAGGAGACTCTTGAGAGTCCCATGGACTTCAAGAAGATCAAACCTATCCATTCTGAAGGAAATCAGCCCTGAGTGCTCACTGGAAGGACAGATCCTGAAGCTGAGGCTCCAGTACTTTGGCCTCCTCATAAGAAGAGAAGACTCCCTGGAAAGACCCTGATGTTGGGAAAGATTGAGGGCTCAAGGAGAAGGGGACGGCAGAGGACGAGATGGTTGGACAGTGCTCTCGAAGCTACCAACATGAATCTGACCAAACTGCGGGAGGCAGTGGAAGACAGGAGTGCCTGGCGTGCTCTGGTCCATGGGGTCACGCAGGCCCGGCTCTAGATGCTGTCCCGGTGGCGCGGGGCGCGGGGCCAGCAGGGGGGGCGCTGCGCGACAAAGCCGCACGGAAGCCGTGCTGCACGCTTTTGAGGGCGGGGGGCGCCGGTGCGATCTCCGCGCCTCAGCGTCAGGGCGCCTGACCTGCTAGAGACAGCCCTGGGGTCACGAAGATTTGGACACAACTAAACGACTAAACAACAACAACAACAAGCCCTATTGAGTTCCATGTCACACATCTGAGTAAATGTGCATAGGATCAGATTGCAAGAAGCTGCTAAAACACTTGCTATGAGAAGAGGCACCAAAAAGCAGCAGTCAGTCACGGCGCCTGGTCTCTCGGTGCAGCCTCCTTCAGCCAGCGCTGCATGGAGTTCTGCTTACTTCCTCCTTCTTGTTTCAAAAAGGACACAATTTCCTGTGACATCACGCACCCCTCTTGTTACCTTGGCAACATCCCAAATCTCCTGTCTCTGTCTACTCCTTAAAGGGGGGGGGAATAGCTTTTTGCATTGCCAATGGCCCTCAATGGCCCAGGACTTGGTTCCCCTTTGTTTTTCTACAGCTCTGCACTTAGCTAGCCTGGCCAGGCTGGTTTGCATAAGCTAACCCAGGCGTTTCTTGCTGACACAGTTCTGCAGCTTGCCTTTTCCCCTTTTCCCTTCATGTTCCCAATATTATCTAAATGCTACCATTTATTAATTTCTACCATTCACTAACCGACTCTGGTACTCTAGATCTATGGCAGTATTTTTTTGGGGGGGGGGGGGTAACGTCGCTTCTTTCCCTTCCTGGTTTTTCTTCTTTTAAACAAACAAACCATCAGCTCACGAGCTTTTTCACACAAAACACCCACCTATAGCACAAGGGTAATGACAGACTTGTGAGTTGGCAGCCCTGTGATCTGCCCACACACACTTGGTTCCTCGTTGTGGACTAGCTGATCTCCTTTGCACATCAGACAGCTCAGAAATGAGGTTCTCACCAAAAAGCAGGCTCTAGGATTGCAAATCTCTAGGGCGTGCATCCTTTCCCATCCTGGTGCTTTCCAGATGTTTTGGACCCATCAGCATTCGGAGCCACCAAAGACCCAAAGGTCATCCAGTCTAATCTTCTGAATTAAAGCAGAAAACTCCTTCTCCAAGCAACCTTTTGACCCACGGCACCCGGTGTACAGAACTGCACAAGCAGAAACTGGGAGAACCAGTAGCTATGCGTGTGGGAGGCAACGCTGCTGTCTGTCTGATACCGGCACCATCACTGCTGACCTGGACAGGGCTTGGGTGGGGCTCTGCAGTTGCACCAGAAAGACTGCTGTTGCCAATGCAGCGTTCCCGCCAGTGCAGCCCCATGGCACAACCCCATTGCCACCCTGCCCCATGGAGGAAAATAGCAGCAACACCAGTGTCAAGAGAGCAGATCTGCTAGGGAGTGTCATTGTAGGGGACGAAGCTTAATTCTTGCACATTTCTTCAGCAAGGGTCTTAAAACTACTACTACTAATCAATAACTGCAAGTACTTGGCAATCATTTTTAATGATTTCTGTGCAATTTTACATATATTTTGCTTACCAAGTAAATTATATTAACTTAACCATAACTTCTTTCAAACTGGCCCATGGTCAGAGAGGATGGGAGTTGCAGTTCAGCAACATCTGGAGGGCCAAAGGTTCTCCACACCTGCGGTATGACAAGGCACACTGTACAAGTTTAGCAGTACCTCTTAAATGAAAAAGCAAGAGATACCTACCTCCCTTGTCAAAGTTTATCAGTAAGGCCGAGCTGTGGGAAATAAGGCAATATCTTGCTCCTGATTCACCGATGCACGTGCATCCTTACATTGTGCGCCATTTGATTCTATGAATTGATTATCGCAATGAAGGCATGGTAAGGAGGCATGAAATCTCCTGTCTGTGCTGCTATATTTGTGATAGCTCGATTCACGATTGCTCACTCACACATACAAACCAACACCTGGAATTGGTTCAAACATGCATGCTCCTCACTTGAAGGCTCAACACTTGATTATTGTCATTTGTGAAGTGATTTCACTGAAAACTGTGGCAATAAGAAACTTTTGCTCCATTGTATTTTTATAGGTCTCGTGATTACAAAATGAACGTGCAAAACAAGGTTGTTGACCCTCTTTCCCAGCCAGTGTATGGCTTTTGCTTTCATCCAGAACAGACCCAACGTCGGAAAGCTAACTCAACTAAAAATATTGCAATTGAGGCAATGCAAAATGGGCGACAGTTTCAACTTTGGTGTGTTAGATCAGAGATTGCCAGTTCACATATGCCTGTTGTCGCTTGATATTGCAATCATCAGAGGCGAGTCAATTCACATATCTAGAGAGAGAGCCAGAGTGGTTAGTGTTGAACTGTGGATCCTGTCACCTGGGAGATCTGAGTTCATATCCTCACTCAGCTCTGAAGCTCACTGGGTGACCTTCGGCCAGTCACTGTCTTTCAGCCTAACCTACCTCACAGGTTTGTTGTGAGAATAAAATGGGGAGGGAGACGGTGCCACCTCGATCTCCTTGGAGGAAACGTGAGATATATATGTAATAATGAATATAATTTTTTAAAAATACAGAGCAGACTCAACACTTGAGTCTTGTATACCTGGCATAGCTGCCAAGTTTTCCCTTTTCTCGCGAGGAAGCCTATTCAGCATAAGGGAAAATCCCTTTAAAAAAGGGATAACTTGGCAGCTATGATACCTGGTGACAGACAGCTGAGGACCAAACTATGCATGAATGTGAAAGAGCCAGGACTGGATCCCTTAATTATTATTATTTTTCAACTGCAATGAAATGCAGCTGTGGAGCCTCTATTCCCTCCTCCAGTGGTACAAACAGCAGCTGGAAGGAAATGACACATATGCGAAGAATTAAAGAACCCTTCTCCTGCTGTGATCAGATTTGCAGTTGCACCCTCATCCACTGCAGTATGTCTGTGTTTTGTTTAAGGAAGGTTTGAAATTGAATCACAAGTCTCCCATGTAATGTGCAGTTTGGCCCTGAAATTTGCATGGCATCATGACTCCTTTGAAAAACATTGCATCTGCAGGGCTATATGATTAGCAGCACTAAGTCTGTGATGGCTCATTCATGCCAGCTGATCGTCACTTGATGTTGCAGTCGTGATGAACATGCATGTGTAGACCAGCCCAAAGAGACCCACGAATGACCATTTATGGGTCAAACTAGACAATGCCTCTTTCCGATCTACCCCACCTATGTGGAGAAAACCAGGGAGTAACTTCCCCCTGATTTCTACCCGATTCCTCTGGGCCATAGTGCTTGAATCTGACCGATGCTCATGAAGCCCATTCCCAGGCTACGTGTCCAATGATCAGATTCCATCTGGGAAATATACTACACAAAATCAGCTTAGAAGCGTTGGACGTAACTGTTGCAGACTGTGTTATTTATGCATTGCCTCCCACAGAAACCCTGTGAAGTAGGCCGGGTTGATAGATAGTGGCTGAGCTCAGGTCACCCAGAGAATTCCCTAATACATGGCTGAGTGGGGATTTGAACCTGCGTCATCTTCAGTCCCCATCCATCCTTCTCAACACTACACCACACGGGCTCACCAGTCTTACAGCCTTTGGATTCAACTATATGTGCTATGCTTATTGTTATTTGGATTGCAAGGGGAAGTTTATCAGATAAATCTTTTCCCCTGCCCTCTCCAAACTGTGACCTTCCCCACAGAAAATTCACACACACACACACACAGAGAGAGAGAGAGCGCAAATATTATTACTAACAACAATAATAGTAAACATAACTGTGCTCAATGTGCAGTTTGACCCTCATTTCGATCGCCAAGGATGCCAGAAACTGGGGTTGGGATATTTTAGCTCCCCCTCTGTGAATATTAGGGGTGGAGAACCCTTGGCTCAGAAGCCAAATGCAGACCCCCCCAGGCCTCTGTACTTGGTCCTCAGGACTCTCTATAGGCCACACCCCCTCTCACAGGCCACACCCTCCTCACATCCTTTTCCTTGGTTCATAAACGGAAGCGGCTGGTGGTCCGGTGGCGCTTTCTTCACCTGTCATCTGCATCACTGCGGGGGATACTTGGCATGAGAGCGTGAGGCGATGCTGAGGTCAGTGCAGAGCAAACAGTTTCAGATTGGCTCCGCCACTGCATTTGCACCACACTGACCTCACTGCCCCCTCAACCCTCCCGCAATCTCTCCTGGAGCACCACACTGAAGCCGGTGATGGGAAATCAGGCAAGCTCCACTGCCCCACTCCGGTGATCACGGACTGCTTGTAAAATGCGATACTGCCTCTTGCTTGCCTGGAAGGAGAATGGAGAGGCATGTGGGTGGGTAGAAAGATCAGACTTGTGACCAGGTGGGATGTAGTCTATGGTGCAAAGGTAAAGATCACGTCCATGGCTCTGCCGGCTTTTGTATCAAGGGCCACACAACACTGGTATGTGGCCCCTGGAAGGTTGTGCATGAGGGAATGTGGCCCTCGGGATGAAAAAGGCTCTGATAAGGTGCATAGGATCAGATTTAGGATGAGGATTCATCTTAACCTCCCCAGCACGAATGCACTCAGCTTATTTTACTTATGTCACAAAATGTATATACCCCTGGATTGTAAGTAGAACCTGTAAGCAGTTTATGGAAAATAATCAATGATGATGATGATGATGGTAATTTATTTATACTCCACCATCTGGCTGATAAAACATCAAACATTAAAAACTTCCCTAAACAAGGCTGCCTTCAGGTGTCTTCTAAATGTCAGAGAGTTCTTTATTTCCTTGACATCTGAAGGGAGGGTGTTACAGAGGGTGGGCGCCACTACCAAGAAGGCCCTCTACTTGGTTCCCTGTAGTCTCACTTCTCTCAGTGAGGGAACTGCCCGAAGGCCCTCGGAGCTGGACCTCAGTGTCCGGGCTGAACAATGGGGTGGAGACACACCTTCAGGAATAACTGGAATCATAGAATTATATATGTTGTAGAGTTGGAAGGGATCCTGGAAGGGATCCAACCTTACATTCCATGTCCCCGACTGCAGAATCTGGGAAAGGCAGCCGTGTGACACCGGAAGTTGCGTCGACATAACTTCCGGTGTCGCTTTGCCCTTCTATGGGCACCAAAAATGGCCACCGCCGGCTTCAAAAGTAGCTTCTACGCATGACCAGAAGTGCGTCGACGCAACTTCCGGTGTCGCCCCGCCCATTTATGGGCACCAAAATGGCCGCCGCCAACACCGGAAGTCGCACCTATGCACTTCCAGTCATGCGTAGATGCGACTTTTGAAGCCGGCGGCAGCCATTTTTGTGCTCATAGAAGGGCAAATCAGGAAAAAAAATCGCCGCTGGCAGGAGAAAATAACGGAGACGAAGTGATACGGGGGACCATCGGGAAAAGGTAAGTAAAAACGGGGCTTTCCCGGGGAAAATGGGAGACTTGGCAGCTATGGATCCAACCCTCTGCAATGCAGGAATCTCAGCTAAAGCATCGGTGACAGATGGCCATCCAACCTCTACTTAAAAACCTCCAAGGAAGGAGAGTCCACAACCTCCCAAGAGAGTCTGTTCCAATGTGAACAGCTCTTACTGTCAGAAAGTTCTTCCTGATGTTTAGTTGGAATCTCCTTTCTTGTAACTTGAAGCCATTGGTTCAAGTCCAGAGATGGAGAAAATAAGCTTGCTCCCTCTTCCATGTGACAGCCCTTGAGATATTTGAAGATGGCGATCATATCTTCTCTCAATCTCCCCCTTTCCAGACTAAACATATCCAGCTCCTTCAACCGTTCCTCACAAGGCTTGGTTTCCAGACCTTTGATCATCTTGGTTGCCCTCCTCTGCACACGGTCCAGCTTGTCCATATCCTTCTTAAATTGTGGTGCCCAGAATTGGACACAGTATTCCAGGTGTGCTCTGACCAAGGAAGAATAGAGTAGTACGATGACTTCTGGATGATGGATTTCCCCCTAACTTTCCAGGTGCTTTTCTGCCCCTGCTGAAATCCATGATGGTGCATCCTCCTTTCTTTCCATGCACTTTCGACTTGCTTTCACTCTGAAACCACACATGGTGCCCCCCCCCCATGCCTTTGGGCTGAGGACCAAGCTCAGAAACTGACCCCACTCTGTGGGCGTCAGAAGTTACTGGCAGCTCGCAGCGACTCTACTCTCACCAGTGTCTGGCTTTATGGGCATGGCCTCGAGATGTTTCCCTCCACTTAATTAAAGAGACCGATAAGTATCTAGGTGGAGTTTGCAGATGCGTCCAGAACGAGTTAGCAGCTGAGGCTGGTTCACTGCGCCTATTGTTGAAAGCCAAGATATAATATCAGATTAGTGTGTTATATGTGCCTATTATAACACTATGTCATCATTCTACATGACATCTTATAATTAAAGCTGGAGCTGGAAACGAAATCATTTGACATGGGATGTGTTGCCTTAAGTGCTTTCGTGGCCAGTGAGGGCTCTGGGTGTCTTGTTTTAACCCCTCGCACCACTGCGTATGTCTGCTTATCGAGAGCTCTTTTGCTTGGTCTATGTATTTCAGCACACTTAGGAAAGGGAGAGGTTTGGAGTTGGTGAACTCAGGTGGATGGGAAGAAGAAGAAGAAGAAGTGAGGGCCAGGTGCAGCCCATCATTTCCCAGGGCAAAGCTTATCTGATAGGTGTGTGGGAGAAAGCTGGAAGGATTAAAATCATTCCAGACATGGGAAGAAAAGAAAGTGTGACTATCCTGGAAGCTTCCTTTTTCTCTTTAGTTCTCCTTGGCTGGAATATGCCCTTGAACTCCATTAATGTTGTTTGTGTGGAGGTTAGAGTGTTTAGGGTTGCCAGACTCAATAGAGGACAGGACTTCTGTGCCTTTAATTGCCCTGCTCTCTTTTGAGTCTGGAAACCTTAAAGAGAAACCAGCAGACCCTTTGCTTGGAAATTAAACAAAGGGTCTGCTGGTTTCTCTTTAAGGTTTCCAGACTCAAAAGAGAGCAGGGCAATTAAAGGCACAGAAGTCCTGTCCTCTATTGAGTCTGGCAACCCTAGGTGTGTTTGTTTGTGTGTGTGCATGTGTGTGTAAAGTAACATAACTTACAGAGGTAAAATTTACATGTGCTACTCTGGCCACCTTTGCCTCTGGCCCCAACCAACAGTGGCAGGCAACCCTTGGAGGGTTGGCCATGAGCTAAGAAGGTTTCCCAACCCCTGGTATGAAGCAGCAAGAGGCCACCACCTAGCTAAGGATACCCAAATCTGGGTGTGGTCAGTGCATGGATGTGGGGAGACTGCCTGGGAACTACATGTATGTTCTGCAGTCTGGGAGAGAGGGGAGATGCCAGCAGAATTTAGGGATGCCATAATTATCAATCTCTTTTTTTAAAAAAAAAGGTGACAGAATGGATTGCAGAACTATCGAGGCATCTCTTTATTAGCTGCGGCCGGCAAAATTCTTGCAAGGATCTTGGCAAACCATCTCTTAACAATACCCGAGGTGACCCTTCCTGAATCCCAAAATGGTTTTAGACCTTCTAAGGGGGCAATGGACATGATTTTCACCACTCAAAAGCTTCAAGAAAAATGCAAAGAGCAAAACCAGCCCCTGCGTCGATCAGAAGGTCGGCGGTTCAAATTTCCCTGACGAGGTGAGCTCCCGTTGCTCAGTCCCAGCTCGTGCCAACCTACCAGTTCGAAAGCACGCCCCCCCCCCAAAAAAAGGAAAAAAGTGCAAGTAAAGAAATAGGTACCGCTCCGGTGGGAAGGTAAACGGAATTTCTGTGCGCTGCTCTGGTTTCAGTGTTCTGTTGCACCAGAAGCGACTTAGTCATGCTGGCCACCTGACCCAGAAAAACTGTCTGCAGACAAACGCCGGCTCCCTCGGCCTGTAAAGCGAGATGAGCACTGCAACCCCAGAGTCATCTGCCACTGGACTTAACTGTCAGGGGTCCTTTACCTTTAAGGCCTTTGACACTGTAAATCATAATACCCTGTGGACTGTCCTTCCGAAAACTGGCTGCCCAATTTGTGAACATCATTCGGCTCCTCCATCATAATATTACACAAATGCAAGAAAATACAAATGTAGGGAAATTAAAAGATTAGGACAATTCTCCTTCTCCTTTGGGCACCCCTGAGCAGTACACTTCCTCATCTACATATGTTATAGGGTTCCCACCTGTCCTGTATAATAACAGAATTGTCCCGTATTTCAGTGTAAAATGCTATTGTCCTGTATTTCAAGTCCTCTCTCTCTTTGCCAAGTTAGGGATACTCTCCAAATACATGTATTTGAAAGCATGTGTGAAAGGTCATGTGTTTAAGCTCTCAGACATAACAGAGGCTCATATGAGCAGAGATCATTACATCACATTTTCTGGGTTGAGCCTTGCATTGCAAATACATTCTGCTGTTCTCTAATGGGCCCTGGCTCAAATGCAACAATTGATTGCAATACCTCCCCCCCCATCAGATTTATTGAAAAGGGTGTTTCGGATCAGGAATAGTTAAATGCAACTCCCCTGTTCCTTTTCTTAAATCTACCTGTGTTCTCTTCGTGTAAAAGGGGAAGGAGGAATAATCTGAAAAGTCACATGGCATAATGAAGAACACTGAGTAAACCCTCACAAAAATTCCATACCCACTACATTGTGGGACATCTTCAGGAGAAGAAGGGGCTAAGGAGCAAACCCTACAAAAATCCTGAGTGCAGCCCCTAAGGTGGGTGGCAGGAGACACAGAGGCAGCAGACCCCAATGTAGATCTTTATTCCACCGCATAGCTGCCAAGTTTCCCCTTTTCTCATGAGGAAGCCTATTCAGCATAAGGGAAAATCCCTTTAAAAAAGGGATAACTTGGCAGCTATGATTCCACCTTGTTCCTGATACAGATCTTCACTCACCGCTTCTTCCCTGGTGGGGAGGAGGGTGCCATTTTGTGGCTCACCTCGGGTGTCAAAATGTCTTGAGCTGGCCCCAGCTTTCAGAGACCTTGGAGAGTCGTGCTTTCTGTCCAGAAACACAGCATGGAGTTGACAAATTATGAGGGGGGGGGGGGGAGAAGGGACGGTGATGCTGGGAAGCTATATTGTCCCCGCCCAATATTGGTGGTTTGTTTGCTTGCTTGCTTGCTTTGGCCAGTGTATTCTGCAACATGTCACAGATGCATGCATTACTGTTGGCATCCGTCTGTCTCGGGAGACAATGGAAGAGTGTGCCTTCAGGGGCAAAGTCAAAATTTTGGAGAGTTACAACGCCTGCTGGGGCTGCAGAGACTGATATGGGAGAGACATGTTTTATTGCAGGTGGGGCAGATGAAGACATCCAATTTTGCTGCTACAGGTGCACCATGGCATTTCTTCTCTCTGTGTGCTTTTCCCAGCATTTGTGGATTTATACGAGACGTCCACACATCATTCTGCTTTGTTAGTTGTTCTGCAATGGGTCCCCGGCGTTACTGCAAGGTTGCTACATGGAGGGGCACTCTTGCACTATTGTGTATCAAAAGCAGGACACTCCCCTTCCCCCCACCCCCGACTGCACATTAGTGGTATGAAAAGTTGCAGGATTTCAGCAATCTACAGGACATGCACTGGTTAGAAACAAAGCTGTATGTCTGCCCCGAACATTTTGTAGTCACAATGACCGCTCCCCACATCAAATGGGGGGGTGCCTTTTGCGTGGTCGTGTGCAGCCCCCCGGATCCCAGTGCGGCTCCCAGTAGTACAGGCTGGCTTCATCCTCCCCAGGCTGGATACCTGGAGGTCTCCGCCTACCTCAGCCAATCGCCCAATCCTTGCCAGGGGATTGGCCAGGTAGGAGGAGGGACTGCCCTGCCCACACAATGGAAGGTGAATCTTACCTGTGAGGTGTCAGTTGGCTCCAGAGCTTCTACAGAGAGGACATCGCTGGACTTCCTTGGTGGACAAGCCTGTTCTAGCGATACCTGCTGTGGCTCAGGAGCACATCTAATTGCCCTGATGCCATCAGCACAAATAATCCTGAATGCATTTTTTAAAAAAAATTATTTCAGGAGGGGTCTCTTGTCTAGTCCTTTTGCAAAAAAGACACACTGCACCCGTGGTTTTGAAGAGCAGGCAAGAGCTTACTTAGGCTGCAAGAAGACACTAGCTTGTTGCTAATGTGTTCATGGGGGGGCATCATGTCTTTCTTGCTTGCTTTCTTCTTGAGAGAGGATTCCCAGCTTAGATGGGCAGAAGATCCATTCTGCTCAGAGGTGTCTTTCCCATAGGGCCTAGTGGCTCATTGCGCCAGGGCACCGGCCTCTCAGGGGCGCCCCAGCGTTGGCAGGGCGCAACAAGCCACTAAGCCCTATGGCTTCGCCGCTGCCACTGCCTCCTCTCCCTCGGCTGCGGGAATCCTCTCAGCCCTTACCTTCCAAGTCCCGGACTGCAGAATCTGGGACCGGCAGCCATGTGACACCGGAAGTTGTGTCGCTTTGCCCTTCTATGGGCACAAAAAATGGCCGCCAGCGGTTTCAAAAATAGCTTCTACGCATGACCGGAAGTGCATCGACGCTTCCGGTGTCGCCCCGCCCATCTATGGGCACCAAAAATGGCCGCCGCCAACACCGGAAGTTGCGTCTACGCACTTCTGGTCATGCGTAGATGCGCCTTTTGAAGCCGGCGGTGGCCATTTTTGTGCCCATAGAAGGGCAAATCAGAAAGAAAAAAATGGCCGCCGGCAGGAGAAAATAACGGAGAAAAACGGGAGACGAAGTGATACAGGGGACCACCGGGAAAAGGTAAGTAAAAATGGGGGTTTCCTGGGGAAAACGGGGTACTTGGCAGCTATGTCTCAGCCGCAGCCCGCCGAGTCGCTGTCGCCTGAGGAAGCGGCTGTGGCGGGAGCGGCTCCCGAGGGGCCTCCTCCATGTCACCGGTGCCTGCTGCCCCACCACCACCACTCCCAGGGCACTGGCCGCGGCGTGGCAACCACCTCCTGCTCCTCAGGCCGCTGGGCAGCAGCGAGAGCACCGGCAGCGGGCTGTAGTCAGGCCCTCCGCCCCAGCACTCGGCTGGCAAAGCAGCCCACCGTGATGAGAGGTGGCCTGGCCCGACCCCCGCCTCTTCCCCGTCGCTCAGCCCCGCTGCGGCCGCTTACTGGAAAAGCTGGTCCAGCTCCGGAGCCCCCCCTCGCCCCCCCAACAGAAGCTTCCCGCTCCGCTGTCTGACACCCCCTCCCGTTTCTCCCATGCAGTTGTCTCCTGCTGGCGCTGCTCCAGCTGCCCGTCTTGCTCCCGGGGCTACACGGTGGTCCACAAGTTGGGCCCCATGTTTTAAATTTTGGGAAAGGGAGGGGGTGCCAGAGGGACCTTTGCGCCATGGCGCTGGATGTGCTTAAGACGGCCCTGATTCCTGCCAAGGTCATTCCAAGATTTCCACATTTGAAGGGCCATCAATCTGCATTCTTGTTCTTTGAGGGAAAACAATGCTTGCTAATAATACAGCTTGACTTTGTTGCTTGAGGGACAGATCCACGGCATAATTTCAGAGCACATTCAGTGAACGGTTATAGCACATAATCTTTGGTCTGTGTCCATAATAAATCAATTCATTCGTTATAGAACATGACTTCTTCCAAAGAACCATGGGAACTGTAGTTTTCCCTCAACACAGTACTACAATTCCCAGCACCTTTAACAAACTATAGTTCCCAGGATTATTTTGTTGGGAAGCCATCTGCTTTGAATGTGCAGTAGGTTTACTTTAAATGTGTGGTGTGGATCTGCCCTCATTACATGGAGCTATATTCTCTGCCACAGATATCCTGTGTTGATTCCCCTGTACTAGCATTTTTCATTCTCAGTTTACACAACCAATCCATTGTTGATCTGTATTATATGCACATCAGAACAACGAGCCAAGCTAAACAAGAGTCGGAAATGCAGAAGCCATCTCCTGATTTCTGTTTTTAGCAAAGCTCAGATGCAATGTCAGAAGTCTGTGGATTTCACTGGAGCTGTGGGTGTGGTGGCAACGGTGGACATTTTCCATATTTGCCATTTTCAAATCAAAATCCCAGCTACTTTTCTCCCTTCAAAGAATGCCTACAGCAACCCATTTTCTTTTCCCCTTCAGGAGAGAAAGCAGCCAGGGGGTGGGGGCAGATTTTGATCCGGAAGACTTGGGCAAGAAGTCCAAAAAAAGGAGCCCCACCCTTCCTGTAGCTTGCTGAAGGTCAACTTACTTGAGCACCACAAGAAAACATTTTACGAAGACATACTTTGTCGAATAAAAGAGTCTTACACAGGCACCTGATGCAGAAGTAAGCAGTCTAGATAACTCAAGTAGCAGAGTCAGTTTGCATATAGCAAGAATTGATTGCTTTTGTTTTAATCCCGAACACACCAGCAGCAGCCAATGCATTTTGCAATTTAGGTACTGTATGTTATTTTCCTGCTCTGCAAAAATGTGTTTTAAAAAAACTAAACTAACAATTTAAAACTTGGGGCTGCCCTGCTAATTTCTCTGAGGATTAAACTGTCTCTCCTTTGCCAAGAGCTTTCTTTCAAGCTGTGTTTACTGAAACCCAATCAATCATAGTTGCCCCACTTTGTTTGATGAGTCAAGCAGAATTACAGAGAGTGTTTATTGCTATTACATGCTGTCACTGTAAAGTGTATTATTAGGTACTTAATAAAACTGACTATTCCCACCAGCCTAGGGAATGTCCTGCAGCCTAAGGGGAAGGCAACTAGGCTGGAGGGCTGGCAGCAAAACTAGCAGTGTGTGTGTGCGTGCGATAACACAAGTGCACTCTCGGACCAATTTCGGACCAAATTTTGGCCGGTCATTTCAGAACGCAAACACACCACTGAGAAAAAGGAAAAGGAAAGGAACAAAATTACAAATCCCCCTTTTACCCAGCCTGAAGGCATATTTCAGATTGGAGCAATAGCAGCAAAGTTCATTCATTTTGCAAGCTACAATTGTTTCAGCCTTCAGAGATTTTGGACATCAAGGCGGCCAAAGAGCTCTGCTGGAGGAACACAAGATGTGGCTTTCCTCCCCTTAAAGGAGCAGTAGTTTCATCTCATGAAGCTCCTCTCTTGGGTGCATAGATGGTTATCAGTGACGTAAGCGTAGGAGGTGAGTTAAATCACCATTACTGCGCAGCAACTGAAGGGGTAAGGTAAGGTAAGAGACAAGGTAATTTAAGGTTGCATCCAGAGAGTGGGCAGCAGCTAGCACGGGCCAATAATAAGCAGACAGGGCGTCCGCTTCTGCCATCTCAGGACTAAATCAAGCAGCAAAGTTCACACCATGTGTTCTTGAAGGAGTATTGTCCAGTTTTTTATATACTGTCAGGGGGACTCCCTACAGGGAGCCTCCCCCCCCCCGGTCATCCTGACCAGCACTTCGCCCAGGACAGCACGAGCAGCGAGTCAGGAGGAGGAAATGAGGAATGGAGTGGAATGGAGAGAGGGCTCAGTGAGGTGTCTGAGCCCTGGCAATGCTATGGGGAACAGAATGGGCAGGAGGGGCTCAGAGACGTGTCAGAGCCTTGGCACTGCTCTGGTCGAGGGTCAGCAGAGGAGGGGCTCGGCGAGACGTCGGACCCAAGGCTGACCCCAGCCAGCAAGAGGGGAGACCTCTCCTTCCGGCGCCCAAATTGAGGCGCGTGCCCACACGTAGGGCGAAGGGGCGGCATTTTGGGGTGCCCAGGCTTTTATGCTGGCTGAAAAGCAGACGGAGGCCATTGCCAGGTTCTGAATCGGACTAGGCAGTCATGTTTTCTGCTATCTCTGCACTGTAAATAGTATGCACAATAAAACTCTTAAAGACAGTGCAGACTGGAGCATCTTTACTTGAGAGTAGCCACAACTACCCCCTGACATATACATATAAAAGTTTAGAAACTACAGCTCTGTGCAGTTCAAAAGCTCACACATTGTTGTTGTTTAGTCGTTTAGTCGTGTCCAACTCTTCGTGACCCCATGGACCATAGCACGCCAGGCACTCCTGTCTTGCACTGCCTCCCGCAGTTTGGTCAAACTCATGTTCGTAGCTTCGAGAACACTGTCCAACCATCTCGTCCTCTGTCGTCCCCTTCTCCTAGTGCCCTCCATCTTTCCCAACATCAGGGTCTTTTCCAAGGATTCTTCTCTTCTCATGAGGTGGCCAAAGTATTGGAGCCTCAGCTTCACGATCTGTCCTTCCAGTGAGCACTCAGGGCTGATTTCCTTAAGAATGGATAGGTTTGATCTTCTTGCAGTCCATGGGACTCTCAAGAGTCTCCTCCAGCACCATAATTCAAAAGCATCAAGCTCACACGTACCACTGTCCTAAGAATAATAATAATAATAATAATAATAATAATAATAATAATAATAATAATAAAGCTTGTCTTTTCTCCTTCCCAAGCCGCAACAACTGAGGATCTTAACTTGTGAGTATTCAGGCAAGTGGCGGTAGCAGCTCAGCAATATACCTGCCCAAATCTTAAGATCCTCTTCATTGGCCTTGCTCCCTGTGTCCTCTGCCCAGTGAAGTCAGGTGGGTGGCTAATATGGAGAGGGCCTTCTCAGTGTTGGCACCCTGGCTGTGGAGTAGCCTCCTCCCATTACATGGGCTGCTACTGCTTCTCCCTGAGGCCTCTTCCTCAGAGGAATATAGTACTACATAGTGCTAGTGGGAACCGGGTTAATTCTAGAAAGTGGGAGAGTTGGGAGGCTTCTTTTCTCTCAGAAAGAATCATAAATCCCTGGTTTATAGTGCGGGGGGGGGGAGGTTAAAAATTCACAGTATTCTCCTGCCCAAGCCTATCCCAGGATGCTTATTATAAACTGTTAGGGACTTTATAGAATCATATAATTGTAGAGTTGGGACTATGAGGACCATTTAGTCCAACTCCCTGTAGTGCAGGAATGTTTTGCCCAATGTGGGGCTCAAACCCACAACCCTGAAGATTAAGAGTCTTATGCTTTACCAACTGAGCTATCCCTCAGGACTTCACAAGGTTAATTCAGTTAATTGATACATCAGCATTTTGTACATCTTGGGTTTTAAGCATTATTATTATTATTATTTGTTTAATTGGCAAATACTTTGGTGTAACTAAGTAATCCCCTGCTCCTGTTATTGTTGTGCCACAGTTGTTGTAGTGTCACCCTTTTTCACCTACAAACTGATAGACATTTGACTCCTCGGGTTTGCTGTTGGTAGAACTGATAATACAGATTAACATTCAGAGTACTCAGAAACGGATCGAGGCCGTTTAGGGCCAACACTTTGAATTGTGCTCGGAAACGTACTGGGAGCCAATGTAGGTCTTTCAAGACCGGTGTTATGTGGTCTCAGCGGCTGCTCCCAGTCACCAGTCTAGCTGCTGCATTCTGGATTAATTGTAGTTTCCGAGTCACCTTCAAAGCTTAAACCATAGTTAAGCTGTGTTGGGCAGATGTTAAGCCATGGCTGAATAAACTGTAGCTTAATAAACTATGGCTTAGTGTTGTAGAAACTAGGCTAATGCTGTGCTCATTAGGTTGGTGGCTGGACTTGATAAAAAGAAGCATCACATGCTCGTAAACTTTCTCCAACTGGCCAATTGAGGCTGCGGGTCTCAGACATTTGCCCAAGCCACTCACACCTCTCCCAGGCCCAGATTTAAAATTTATAACCCTGAATTTGTTTACATTTTTCTACGAAAAGTGTTGAGCAGCAGTTATTGATATCTCTGGTGCTCTTGGGTCAATACTAGGTAGGTCATCGTTCCGATTTCAAGGGAGCTCTTCCAGCCAAGGGAGGTGCCTCTGATGGCCACGTAGTCACAAACCCGAACCACCATCAGGGTATGGGAACGGAGCCAGTCACTGTTTCCAGAAGATGATAGTGCAGGGGTAAAAGGCCAGACTGTCGCTCAGCTGGTGGGGGTTTGCCCATGATGAAACGCTCGTTACGTAGGAAGGTGATTCATGCTCTTTCCCATCTGCCCCAGCCTGTCTCCACTTCCTCAAAGAAGATGCCATGGAGCCTCAAGAATGAATGACAAGCCCTTCAAGGGGTAATTCCCACTTTGAGGCAGAAGGGATTGCGACACTGTGAAGCCGTGGATTTCTTCCCCCCTGCTTTGGGTGACTTTGAAAACGATAAGTAGAATCCCAGCCTCTTTTGCATGGAGGGAGAGGTCCAGAAGAGTCACCGTATTTATCATTTATTTATTAAGATTACGTTTATCTCACCCTTCAAACAGACAATGCCAGGGTAGGCCACAATACAGTAAAGTCCACAATTACGCAAGGGTCACATTCCGGGGATCAGACGTAAAGCCAAAATTGTGCATAGTCAAAATGCATTGGGTTCAAGGATGTGTGAGATTGCCAAAGCCTTTTTCCTGGATGCCCACCCCATTTCCGCTCCCTTTTCTAATTTTTAAAATATTTTTGCCAAGCGCATAAAGCTGGCTACACACAAGTTAAATGTGCATTAAGTTGTGGACTTATTGTACAATTAAAAGGCAAAAACGGATCCAATACAATTTTAAAATAGTAGATAGAACACAGCACATCGTTAAAATTTCAAAATCCCATAAACTCAATTGCAGCAGCATCCAACACTAATTTTCTCTGAGGAATTGTGCCTGTTTACTCTCTGTGTGCTTTCAGGTGACCTGTTTATTGTGCCTTCGTCCTGATTTGTTTTCAGGGAGGTTAGACGAAGCTGCCTATTTATTGAGCATGCCTTCTGATCTTGTTCACGAGGAGTTTGGATGACGTTCCCATCAAGCAAATGCTATTGCACGCTTTCCGGTGCGTTTCCCCAGCACTTTTCTTGTTGCAAAAGGTCCTATCTTTTTGGGAAGTGGCTTTGTTGTGGTGGACCTCCAACTGTAACTGCATAAGCTGAAATGGTTGGTGCACGAGGGGATCCCACCTGAAACTAGCAACCGTCTGAAAGCTCCTTCTGTAAAAAAAAAAAAAAAAAAAAAAACCTATCGAGGCTGTTCCACTTCAAACTGTGTGAAGCCGACATTTGTGGGGACACCCTTATATAAACAGCTCCGTGAAAAGTGGATAGAAGTGGAGCAAGAGCTGCCTGTCACTGTTAGCTAAAGTCAGTCGCTTGGCTGGACAGAACTATGCCAGTTGATCTCGCCTCCCCTTTCTCCCATTTTCCTTCCACAGCAAACAACTGGATTGTTGTTTGTGATAATAACATTCAGTCTGCACATGAAAATGAGCCTGTCTGGGCCGCCTCTGCTCCTGCTGAGCATAGCTTGTCTTTCCACCCCTTTTTTGGAAATAATTTATATTTGATTTTTAAAATATAAAATTATAACAATACACACCCACATTTAAAGATTCCTCCGAATCTTTGTTCTTCCCACCTTCCCCTCCATGTGTCCTATTATTAAACCTTTTCTACTGCATCTTTTTCAATAGTCCATATTTTATACACGTCCATTACCTCCATGGCACTTGCTACATTGTGAGTGTTATTGCAATCCTGCTAATGTTTTCATCTGCTTACAGTAGTCTCCAAGATAAATTATAAATTTTCCCCATTCTTTGTTAAAGTTTTGGTCTTCTTGGTTCTTGAGCGTTCCGGTCAGTTTTGCCATCTTGGCATCGTCCAACAGTTTAATTTGCCATTCTTCTCTGGTAGGGACTTTATCTTCTCTGGGCTCATAACATCCGTGCGGCTGTCATCACATACATAAAAAGTCTTTTCTGCTCCATTGGAATATCAGCACCTACAATTCCTAATAGGAAGGCTTCTAGGTTGTTGTTGTTTTTTATAAAAGTTACTTGAAACATTTTTTTCCAATCCATTATATATCATTTCCCAGAATGCTTTTATTACCTTACACATCCACCACATATGATGAAAGGTGCCTTCTTTTGCTTTACATAGCTTGCCACATTCCAGATGGAGATCCACAGTGAGCCCAATAAAGCTGCTCTTTCTCCCTCCCTGTCTTCTTGGGGCAGGTGGCATGCATGACATCCACAGGTACTCAGGACATGACAATGTCCCACTAAGTTCTCCCTAACCGAGAGGTAATCATCACATGCACAGTGAAACCATGTGAGTTAGCAACTGGCAGGGAAGAGCTCCAGCACCTGCCTGCCTAGGTGGGCCCCTTATAGACATCCCATTGGTGGCTGCCTCGCTTTTTGACACACTTCACACCTGCAAACATTTTGGAGCTTTTTTACGTCCTGCTTTCATTGTGCTATAGCTCTTGCAGACAGCAATCATGTGGTACCATTGTGGAAGCATCACAGACCAAACTAAAGCAAACTAAATCCACCACGAACGCTCTGTTGTTGTGTTAGGAACAGAGTGCACTCACAATCAGACAGCAGACTGGAGGGGCCCTTTGCACAAATGTGAATTCCTCCTGATTTCAGTGCATGACCTCTTACTTGGTTGCAAGTATGAATGTTAGGGCATTGTCCTCAAAACACTCAGCTTGGGATCGCCTGCCAACAGTCCTGCTATTTTGATTCTATGTCTCAGGGGGAAAGCTGCTGTGTACTCAGTGATGGCTCAGCAATGGCCATCATGGTGCTTGCCAGATGATGTGGACTCCCACCAACCCTGACCCTTGGCCATGCTGCCTGGGGCTGGTGGGAGTTGGCTGTCCCTGTTGTAGTGCATCTGACCTAGTTTTCTTGAGCTTCGGCAAGACCTTGAGATGCTGAATGTGACAAGGAATGGAGACATCTAAGGGAGTGGTCCAAACCCAAGATCTACCACGATAAGATCCAGTTAAGATCCAGCAGATCTCCAGCTCAGCTGGCAGATTCCTGGCACAGCCAGGCTATGCTGGCATAAGCCCTACATACCACCTCAGCTGAAAATACACAAGTGTAAGCCCCAAATAATGGGGGTTCCGGGGAAGAGGTGGGCAGGAAGGGGCAGGGGGGACTTGTGGTGGATCCTAACTCTATTCAGCTTGGCCACATGATCTGGCAACCTGGTGGAACAACAAAAAAGATAATGTAAGTCAAACTCTAGTTTTCCCTTTGCCAGCCTTAGGCCAGCTCAGCCAAGGATATCTGCACTCCAGAACTGAGTTTGGAATTGGGGAAACAAACTGTAGCTGATGTAAGTGTCAGGGACTGGCAGGGCTCAGAAGAGAGCGTGGTGGAGGTAGGGGACCAGGAGAGGGGACCAGTGATATCTGGGGTGTCATGCCACCCACAAGGCAGGAGCCAGGGGAGGAATGAGAGTCAGGGCAGTCTGAGGAAGACTGTCTCCTAGAACCAGGAGGGGCTTGAAAAGGGAAGAGCAGCGATGACATCCATGCAGGAGAAGTCTCAGGTTGAAAGCACGAAACCCGTCAGAGGAAGGTATATAAGCCAGAGCGGGAGCAGGCCCTACTCTTGCTGTGACTGCTTCACAGGGCCCAGGCCTGTGGACTGCTACCTAGAGCCTAGAAGTGTGTGAGCTTGTGTGTATCGGGAGCGCTGTGGGAGCTGTTATGTTTCACATAGAATCAAAGAATTGTAGAGTTGGAAGGGACCCCCAGGGGTCATCTAGTCCAACCCCTTGGAATCTCAATTAAAGAATCCATGACAGATGGCCATCCAACCTCTACTTGAAAACCTCCAGTGGAGGAGAGTCCGTTCCACTGTCAAACAGCTCTTAGGGTCAGAAAGTTTTTCCTGATATTTAGCTAGAATCTTTTTCCTTGTCATTTGAAGTCATTGGTTCAAGTCCTGTCCTCCAGAGCCGGAGAAAACAAGCTTGTTCCATCTCCCATGAGACAGCCCTTGAGATGTTTGATACTTGTCAATAAAGCTTAAACTATCAGAAGTGTGTCTTCTTTATCTGGGACTGGCTGGGACAGTACATTTCACTAGCTTCATATACTTGGGATTGCTCTGTAAGTACTGGTAGGATCTCTGCTTAGCCATTTTTTTATCTGCCAGGTTGGGTTTTCAACAGCCTGGATGGTATTCCTCGTGGCTCCCTTGTCCACGATCTAGGACAAGAGGAGAAGTCTAATCTTCCAGTTTTGAGTGCTCAGATCCCGGCAGGTGCACAAAGAACATTCCATAGTCGGTTGCAACAATCTGAAGGCCAACAGACTAACCCAACTACTATATTATCTTTCCTGGTAAGGCTCCACTGGCTTCAGCTATTGTCTTCCAAACTGCTGGAGCCTATGGATCTTGGCACCAGACATTGCTAAATTAATAAGCTATTGCTTCACAAGTCTCTGATCCCCAGCCAGTTGCTAACACCCTGTTAGGTAGGCCAGGCACATACATTCCATATAAGAGGGAACTCTCCTTGTGTCACTGAGAAGAACCAGAATTCTTAGCGGCCTGCCTGAGCTTGAGTTGACCTAGATTGGGAAGTCTGTACCTTCATTCTGGAGACCCAGGTTCTGCACTGCATTCGCCAGGCGCACACCATAACCACCTCAAGGCCGCAATAGAAAGCACATCTCTGAATAAGCCTCAGGCCATCTCCAGACTGTCCGTATTTTATGAGAGGGATTCGAACACATACTGGCAATCAAGGCTTGCACAATTTAAGTGGATTGCAGCGCTCATTTGCCCTGACACAACAAATCCACTTTTAAAAAATTGACTTTTTGCAGTTAGGAAAGTGAAGGGGAAATGCAATGAAAAGTGTGAGGATGGATGATTAATGGGGAGATTTGTATACCCTGCATAAGCAGAAGAAGATGAGTTTGCCTAGAATGCTTGGTTTCTCTGGTGAAAGACAAGTGCTTATCTGCTTTGTCACAGTGAAGGCTTCTCTAGATAACATATTTATTGAGCATTCATCCTGCTTTGCTTGCACAAAGCTTATGTGGAGGTTAGTCAATGTCCAGTCTTTCCTGAACATCTTATTTGTTTGCACAGTTATAAGACAATGAACATTCCTCCTGATTTCATCCTGATTTGCATGCACAGTGCTTACAGACCTTCTCTTTCATTATTCACCCATTGCACATTTTCTACTGTGTTTCCTCATCACTTTCCTAACTGCAAAAAGTCAGTCTTTCTTAAAGTGGATTCGTTGTGATAGAGGGATCGAGTATTTTGATCCAGTTTAAGTGAGCAAACCTAACTTTATGGCGTGCACTTGAATCCCTCCTGCAAAACTGGGGCCCACAAAGTCCCTTCCCCACTCCATGAAGGAGATTACCATTTTTCTCCCTTGAAAAGTCCATAGAGCTGAAGGAGGAAGTTGAAAGTTCCCACTTCCTCTTCCAGCTCTGTGTGCTTTTCAAGGCTCAGATTAATTTTACTGGGTCTGACTTTTACCCAGATCCCTCGGGAAAGCAAAGTATGTCTGTGAGCTTTCACTCTTTCTGTCTCTCGGGGCCGGGGACTGATCCAAGGGAGAGACAAGAGAAATGACCAACTGGGTGTCACCCATAGCATTTTCTCAATAATCTGTAGGAGCCTACGGGCCAAAAGAGCTTGCCAACCCCTTTATACACTGCTTATTATTGCTGTGTCACATATTAATCATGGCCCATTTCTTAAGCTCCCATTAAGCGATCCGTCCTTTGGGAAATATATACAGTCATACCTCAGTTTAAGTACGCTTCGGTTTGAGTACTTTCAGTTTAAGTACTCTGCGGACCTGTCTGGAACAGATTAATCCACTTTCCATTCCTTTCAATGGGAAAGTTTGCTTCAGGTTAAGTACACTTCAGTTTAAGTACTCCGCGGACAGTCTGGAACGGATTAATCAACTTTCAATGGGAAAGTTTGCTTCAGGTTAAGTACGTTTCAGGTTTAGTATGGACTTCCAGAACCAATTACACTCATACTTCGGGTTAAGTACGCTTCAGGTTTAGTACTCCGTGGACCCGTCTGCAATGGATTAATCCACTTTCTATTCCTTTCAATGGGAAAGTTTGCTTCAGGTTAAGTATGCTTCAGTTTAAGTACTCCGCGGACCATCTGGAATGGATTACTGTACAGTAATCAACTTTCCATTACTTTCAATGGGAAAGTTTGCTTCAGGTTAAGTATGTTTCAGGTTAAGTACAGACTTCCGGAACGAATTGTGTACTTAAACCGAGGTAACACTGTGTTTGACTACATATACCTTAAGCAAACGGCGGGAGGCAGTGGAAGACAGGAGTGCTTGGCGTGCTCTGGTCCATGGGGTCACAAAGAGTCGGACACGACTAAACAACAACACTTTGATCTGATTATACCTTACCATTTGCCATCCTGAGCTCCTTTGGGAGAAAAAAGTGGGATATAAATTTAATAAAATAAAATAAACATGATGCTTTTATCCAGATGGGTCGTCATCTTAGTCTGTTGTAAGCAAAAAGAGTCTTGTGACACCTTATACAGGTAGACTAACAAATTTATTATGGGCATAAAGTTTCTTGAACTTAACAGAACATAGGAAGTTGTTTTATACTTAGTCAGACAATTGGTCCATGCAACTCACTGTTGTCTAAACTGACATTCCCAGCCTACCTGGAGGCAGCAGGAATTTAACCTGGGATTTTCTTCCTGAAATGAGATGGCAGCGGCTGTTTTTAATCCCAACGTTTGTGCTAATTGGCTTTCCAGTGCCAGGATGCTTGTGTTATCAACAGCACTGCTTTGTGAAAGGTCCTTGGGACAGTTTTATAGACAGATTTGCTTCAAATGCAATTGCCACGTTGCATTTTGTTCCTCTTTGACATCACTGTTAGCACACAAACACACAACCTGCTCTCTACATCGATATGGATGTAAATGTGGGTGTGCATGCACACATGTGTCCACACACACACACACACACACACACCAGAGAGAGAGAGAGAGAGCCTTTAATGAGTTTAATACTATAATACATCTTTGTCTTTTATTATTGTCTCAAAACTGGACAGGAGCCCTTGGTTAATTTTCATTGATTCCTATGTTTCCCCCTTGTTTGAATTCATTTTACCTTTGAATCCCGTGGGTGAACTCTATAGGAAGAAGTGGGGAGCACTATAGCACTATGTAATGTTGCATTATCATTATTTTGTAGAGCCATGCTATCAGATGAAGAGTTGCAATTATCACTAGAACAACAGGTGCATTCAGGGTTGCCTGGCCTGAAGCAAGAGATCTGGCCTGGGAATGGTTCCACAACTGTGAAAAGAACTTGGGCCTCTTGGTGGTCTTCAAACACTTCTGCTCAAAACTTAAGCAAGACTCCGTTTCTAAAATAAATTTTAAATCTCTGTGACCAGTCTTGGAATCTTAGGGTGAAGAGCAGGTAAGACAACGAAAATAAATAGGAGGAGGAGGGTGGGAGAAAAGAAGAAAGCCCTATGAATCTAATTGGACTTATTTAGGAGGTCTTGATTTTTTTATTGTTGCAGTTGTAAAGCTGGGGGAGCTGCTGGATGGTTTTCCTGCCTCAGGTGACTATTTTTTATTTTATTTGCTGCCTTTGGGAGCAATGCACCATGACTGGAGGCAGCAGGGGGTAGTTAGGGGTTGTCGTTTGTTGCTTTGCCTCAGGTAGCAAAATGTCTTGGGCCTGCCCCAGAAGTGCCAGCTTGACCGTGGGTTCCTGGGGCTGTGGGTGCCACCGCCACGCAGCGTGCACGGCCCTGGCGCCGAAATTTGCTGGTTCCTTCATGGGGAATTTTGTGGGTGCTCAGGGCCCCAGTGAGTTCGCCCCTCTGGCCTGCCATGACAACATCCTAAAAAAGAAAAGACGATTAAACACCATGTAGGAATAAGAACAGGAACTGAACAAAAGACTCAGCCAGCCAGCAGATCCTCACCCCCCCTCAGTAGGCTTCGGCAGCTTCCTTTATCCCTGCAAGCCTCCTTCTGTTTTATTCCAGCCAAGTAACTGTTTCATCATGTTGCAAAGAAACATTTTTTTCCCATTGCAGCACTGCAACGTTAATTTCAGCTCACTGACATATGCACAAATCTGGCTTGTAAAACTCCTGTGGACACAGATCGCTGGCAGCCCAGCGTAGGAGGAGGTGGGGTCCTGATCGCCATTACTGTCATTTGGAGGCCGATTTGACAATCTTCCCCTGATACTTATGAATTGCTGTTGCAATCAGATGACAAACCCAAGGTATTTATAGAAAACAAACAAGTCCCCATGCTTGTTTTGAAAGGGAGGGCAACGGTAATTTACACTGAGCTGGACTTCACAGCTGTACTTTCTCACTCCCTTCCTTTGAATCTTCACTCTGATTGGCTCACAACTGTATAGGCCTGGGTTAGGGAGCGAATCAGAAAGCAGTTTATTAACTTTTTTAAAAAAAAATGTCTCTGTGTGAAAAGTGAATGGAATTTAGGTACGTAGTGAATTTGCAGCAACAATTTTCTGTGCACTGATTCCTCAACATATAAACCTGGCAGGGAGATATATCCTTAACTGAAAGAAAAAAAAGATCTCTGTGAAAGCATGCAAGCTTTTGAGGCAGACAGAACTACTCATCAGGCATTGTTCTTCTATATATGTAACTTGAAAGTTTGCACTGTTCTCAAATGTTTTGTTAGTCCCACACTGACCAATTTCTGGCCCAGCTTAACTACAACAGCATAAACCACACATCCCAGTTAAACTGATCCCAGTCTGTGTTAACTCCCTGATCTGGGCTTATTCAGGGCTCCTCCAGCTGAGCTGAATCCAGTGGATCTTACACCAGTTTAAGTCCTGAAAAATGGGTGTTCCAGAGGAATGGCAAAGGCAGGATTGAGCAGAGACTTATGCTGGACCCTAACTCCATTCAGCTTGGTCATGTGACCTGGTGACCTGGCAGAACTTACGCAAGTAAAAAGAGCAAGTCAAACTCTGTTTTAAAGGCTTATTAAAGGCTTAGAACAGGGGTAATTTGCACCAGTTTAATTTAAGCCAGTGTAAATCCTACTGGCTTCTACTCGGCCATCTTTTTCTCTGCCAGACTTCAAGTGCCAAAATAATTTCGACTAGCACTTCAACTGGTACCCTTGCATGAGGGTATTACCTGAAACGCCACCTCAGGCTGATAAATGTATTGGGCCAACCTTGTCTACCAGAAGAGGTTTTGGGGTACCCTTAAGGTGGAACAAATCTGTATATTCTTTCATTTATTATCATACAGTAGTACCTCGGGTTAAGAACTTAATTTGTTCTGGAAGTCTTGTTCTTAACCTGAAACTGTTCTTAACCTGAGGTACCACTTTAGCTAATGGGGCCTTCTGCTGCCGCCACACAATTTCTGTTCTCATCCTGAAGCAAAGTTCTTAACCCGAGGTACTATTTCTGGGTTAGCGGAGTCTGTAACCTGAAGCGTCTGTAACCTGAAGCGTCTGTAACCCGAGGTACCACTGTATTTTAATCACCAGAGAGAGGGTGGCATTTGAATTTGCTGCCTCCAACACCAAAATATATGGGCTCATTTTTGCATCTTTGCAGCAGGGAAGAAAAACGAAACAACCCGAGCTGGTTCCTCCCACTTCTGACCTTGGAAAGGGTACAGGAGCATGAAGTCAGTGGAGAGCTGGCAACTGTAAACACTCCCAGCAGTTTGGTTATCCACCCACAAGGTTCTCATTCAGGAGAATCTGTGTTTTGTGCCCAATTCCTGCACCATCCTTCTGAGAGTTCACCCAATCTGGATCAAAGGGGAGTGCAATTGGGATCTTAGCCTGGCCGCTGTATGACATCCCAGTTTTCCAAGGATGATCTCCCATGTTGCACCTAGACATTTCCTGGGGAATTGCAAGTTCCTTTTCTTGCTTGAGGACTCCTTGCCAGCAAGAGCAGCAGCTTCTGCATATACGTTCGTTCAATGCTTGTCAACTCTTGTCTTTATGATTTATGTGGTTTCCCCCTGACTTTAGGGCTTGATCACAGATATGCTAAAACTGAGCTGGCTTGCGATCTGACAGATACTGGATTTGTTTGTATTTTTTGCAATTGGGTTAGCATATCTTTTTGTTTCAAAGGTATGGCCATCAGCATTCCATTCAAATGTGAACATTGGTCCATTGGAGTCTCACATCCTGGCCCTTGGCCTGCTTGCTCAGCCTGCTGAGTCCAGGGGGACCTAGGTAAAGGTAAAGGTAAAGGTAAAGGGACCCCTGACCATTAGGTCCAGTTGTGACCGACTCTGGGGTTGCGCGCTCATCTCGCATTATTGGCCGAGGGAGCCGGCGTATAGCTTCCAGGTCATGTGGCCAGCATGACAAAGCCACTTTTGGCAAACCAGAGCAGCACATGGTAACGCCGTTTACCTTCCCGCTGTAGCGGTTCCTATTTATCTACTTGCATTTTGAGGTGCTTTCGAACTGCTAGGTTGGCAGGAGCTGGGACCAAGCAACGGGAGCTCACCCCGTTGCAGGGATTTGAACCGCCAACCTTCTGATCAGCAAGCCCTAGGCTCTGTGGTTTAACCCACAGCGCCACCTGGGTCCAGGGGGACCTACTCCTTAGTAAATGTGTATTGGAGTGCAAGCGTCGGCTGTAGTCCTAAGCACACATACCTGGAAGTGTGTAGTCTCACTGAAATCAGGACTTATCTTGGGGTGCTTAGGATCATATCGTACCTGCTTGTTCTCAATTCTCAGCTCAGAAAACGCCCAATATTTCAATAACTTCATGGCCTTACCTGTGTTTTTTTCCCCAGGATACTTACCTTACCACCTTGTTCACTTCTGCAGTGGTTCGTTGGCATGTTCTTTCGACTTTTTGCAAAAGCAACCGGCCTTTACATTTCTCCCTTGTGACACTGATGACACCTGAGAAGCTATCCCATATTCCTCTGCGTATTACTGACAATGGGACAAAGCTAACAAGCTGAGGCAGGGTAAAGGGCTCTCTATTGTGAGACTGCCTGAACTGGCTTTCCAAAGGTGGAAGCAGCATTAGCCAAAGGACATATTGGTGTTCCAGCAATGCTTTAGAATTATTTACGTGCCTATTTGGAACGGGACATCTGTGCCAATTTGCCAGGAGTGTTGAGGCACTGTGCCTTTGCGCGCGTGCGTAGGAGAGGGGAGCTTTCTAACTCGTAATTGTTAAGAGGAATATGCCTGAAGGCCTTTTGGAAGGAGACATTCCTTATCTTATCCAGGCCACACCTGGGGGTTCTAATCTTCTGACCTCTCTCTCCTAAGCCTGCTGCTTATCCCCTTTGTGCTCCATTGTCATCATTTGAATTCTTGGCCCATTCCCCCATATCTTATTCTGTCTGGCCTTCTTGGCCCTGAGCAGAAAATGGGCAAGGAGAGAGGACAGCCAGTCTGATTGCTTCAGTGTCCCAGAGGAGAGAGAGATCTATATAAAATGAGTGCAAGGCCATCTCCCCCAGGACCCACCCTCTGCAAATCGTTGCTTCCTTTCATGTGCTAGCTTCAGGATTTCTCAAAGTCCCCCAAAGTTGGCCGGGTCCCAGTGGCTGACAGATTTATTTATTCAGCTCTAGGGTCTTCTTTTCCCCCTCTTCAACGAAGCCTAATATGCAGGAGGATGGAAAGACTGAGTGCTAAAAGAAGAAGCCTTCGGATAGCCAGCCCATTGTAAGTCAGATGAAGGAGAACGTTGAAAACTCACATTGTAATAAGGACTTTCTCAACCCCATTTACTTGGGAAACTGTCCATTGATTTTCATGGGGATTATACAAGCCACCCCTGCATTTGATGACAGCCTTTTACTTCTTCCGTTCCAAATATGGGTGTGGACACAAACCAGGCACTTTTTCACATGAATGGAAAAACCACAGCTGTGCCTGAGACCTGTGCTATGCAGAGCCAATGAAGAGAGAGGCAGCTCCTGCAAGGGGTGTCTGTCTGTGCTACAGTCCTTACCAGGCTAGTGGGACATCTGATTCAGCAGGCTCCATCCAAGAGTTGGAAGGAAGGCGGTTGACTAGGCAACATTCAGTAGATCCGGGAGGAACTGATGCAATGTAACTTAAATGGCCCCTTCCACCTCCCTCTCAATTCCCAAGACATGGACTGGTGCCTCCCAATACGAGCTGATGTGCAAAGGCAGGTGGTGGCCCTACACTGACAGCTCTCTGAACAAGACTAGCTCTGGTCAAAGTTTTCCTGTGGTCTGAGCATCAACAACACCTATGTGAAGCCCAATTCTGGCCCTGAACTTTGCATGTCTTTGTGAGACATAGAATGCCCTCTTCACTATGCCATGGCATAATGTATGTATGTGATCAGTGCAGCTTTTTTTTTTTAAAGTATATCCCAACTTTCCTCCAAATAGTTCATCCAGTAAACTTCAGGGCTGTGTGGTGGGATTTCAATCTGGGTCCCCACCCCACCCCCACCCCTTATCCCAAGCAGTCACCTCACTATACACATGGAAATCTCTGGGCTCTAGGAGATGGGATTGTGACACAACTTGGATGATAATGTAAAAGGGGGGAAAGGATCCAACAGTTTGCTTTGCTTGTGCCTAAGGATAATCCACATATTTCCAAATAAATGAATGAATGAATGTACAGTCTAGGCTTAAACATAATCCACCTAGGATTACTGTCTTTTTTTTAAAAAAAAAGATTCCTATATATAGGTTGATTTCTAACATTCTCTCGAGTTTTTCTTTTCAAAAGTAAAAAAGTGGGGAGATTGATTTTGAAAACAGAACAACCCCCCCCAATTAACAGTGATGCAAGAAGAATGCACTTGAGAAAATGATGCAAGATAAATGCACTTGTTTTATTTAAATATTGAGGGTGATATGAAACCATGGTGGCCTGCTTGCACAATGGTTTGGTGTTCATGCAAACAGGACTGTTGCTTCCTCTCATCTGTCCTGAAAACTGCCACACCCTTGGGGGGGGAACTGCAACTGCTCTGGGATATTGGGGGCCCCTTCTGCTTTAACTTGCATTAATCTAATTCAAAATATGTTTTTCTTTTTAAATAATTATGACTAATCTAGCACTGCTTGAAAAACGCAAAGAATGACCTAGCTAGCATGTATACTATATCTCTCATTCGCACACTCATGTGTGTACACATGCAGTCTTTTTTAAAAAAATGAATCTCTTTGCAATAGGGGAGCCTGCAAATCCACATCCCTGAGACAGGTTAAGTTAACTGATCTGAAAGCACACTATAGGAAGCTAATCAGGTCTGGTTCTGATCAGACCAAAAAGGAGGTCACCTGAGAATCCTTTTTTGCCACATTGAGTTGCATGCTGGATGAAAGTTTGTTTATAAATGCAAAGAAATTATTGCTTACATTTTGTTTTAGATTTATGAGACTAGTTACATAATCTTCTGAAACCCATTTGCTAGTAAATATATTTCAATGTAGCATATTGGTAAAATCACACAGAGTTTATTTTATCAGTGCACAATTGCATTCAGAAGGAGTCTTACAATTCCTTAAGTCTATTGTAGCAAAAACCTTTGTGAAGGAGTCTGCTTATGCTACAGAAATCTTTAAAGTACCACTTTAGTAATTTTTCTATGATGTAGTCAGCTGCCTTGGGCTTCTTTTTGGAAAGAAAAATGGGCTACAAATAATCAGAATGGGGGGGGGGGAACCCAAGATTTTTAAAGATTCCAAAAAACTGATTTTGCTGTGGTAACAGACTAACAATTGTTAATACAGTACCATGAAATTGTAATCTAAGTTTGTTTGTTTGTTGTTTATTATTTTTTTAAAAAAAATTAAAATGTATGTACATTCATATTGTTGTGCGGATGCCTGATGATTGTCTTCCAAAGCCACTACTCTATTCCAAACTTAAAAATGGAAAGCGTAATGCTGGTGGTCAACAAAAGAGGTTTAAAGACTGTCTCAAGGCAAATCTAAAAAAATGTACTGTAGTATAAACACTGACAACTGGGAAACACTGGCCTGCAAGCGCTCCAGTTGGAGAACAGCCTTTACCAAAGGTGTCATGGGCTTTGAAGACACTCGATCTCAGGACGCAAGGGAGAAACGTGCTAAGAGGGAAGGCACGCTTGGCAAATCCACACCGTGATCAACTCCTGCCCAGAAACCCATGTCCCCACTGTGGAAGGACGTGTGGATCCAGAATTGGACTCCACAGTCACTTATGGACTCATTGCTAAAACCGTGTTTATGGAAGACAATCTTACTCAGATACGAGTGATTGCCAAAGAAGAAAATTTTGGGACATAGGGAAGGCAACCACAAGCCATTGTTGAAGGGAGAGAAATAAGGCGTTAAATTTATTTAGATCCACAAATCTCCCAAGAACACAACAAATGCTACTACCGAGTTCAAGATAATATATTATGCCTAGTGGTGAGATGGAATTTTTAATTGTTTGAATCAAATCATTTTATATTTAATTTAAAAAAAAACAGATAAGGTTGAGGTACTAATTAACACTGAACTTTAAATTAACTAGCAAGTACTGGAATATATATATAACCACTATTTTAAAACCCGGGAATCTAGCAGTCTGGTCAACTCTGTCCGTGGTGAAACTCACTTACATACATTTAATATTTGTTTTGTTTTGTTTTTAGCCATTTCAGAAATTTAAAGTACAATCCACCCAGTGTTAACCACTTTTGTGTCCCATTAGCTCCAGAGGGAGAGCTAAGCACATACTTAAATCTCTCCCACTTAAGTAAATTGATTTTAAAGTGCTTAACCCTGCCGGGATCACACCTGGAACTGTGAACTTTTCAAAAATTCTGGAAATTTGTCTTTAGTTCTGAAATAACTTATCACATAAGTGCTAGGCCAGAAGAGGGATATCAGAAAAGGCAAAGGATAATTATTCTCTCTGTTAAGAGCCATTAAAAATTGCCTCGCAGAAACACATACAGGAATCAGCAGGAAAATCTGTCAAAGAACTGTTGCTATTAGCGTCATGGAACAAGAGTTGGTTTGGCCTTTTGTATCTTGAGCAGCAGCCTCACATAGTGCACAGCAAACTATTTTCAAGTTTCAAAAGCGGCTTGTGATATAAGAGGACAGCTTGCTATTCAAATAACCCTTCCTCAACAAAAAAATCAAACGAGCATAGGAAAACCTTTTAAAATTCTAGGCCTTAAATGAGTTTGATGAAGTGCAATTGCAACCTTAAAGCCACAACTCAAAAAACTACATACTTTACGAACCTTTATTCCCACTCGTACCCAACAGATTTTTTCCATGAGATCATAAACTGCTTCTGCTATGGGGCATAGGGGACTGCTGTACAAGAAATACAGGTCTTAAAGGCCTCCTGGGCACACAGAGCTTGTTCAGTTCTCGGGATTGTGGCCTGCATTTTGCAACTAAGAAGTTAGCGCTTGCCCCAAGATACTACCCTTTTACAATGCATTGCACCTGAATACACACTTACTCCGGGCTGTTGCTTTTCCCAGGCTAAGGCTGAAATCTGATTCCCACTTATTTAGGATTAAGTCCCACAGAGCTCTATGAAACCTACTTCCAAGGAGACATATACAGGGTTGCACTCTAAGAGACTGATCCTGTGCATAGTTACAAAGGCGGATTTAGGGGAGCTTGACCAGTTCAGCAACAATGGGGACACCACAACTATTATTTAGAATGGAGCACAAGAGGCAGGGAGCGCAAAATTTTGGTGTCACACAGGGCGCTGCTGAAATTTGAGACCCCAAGGTCTGCCACCGCCTATTTATTCAGCAGACCAGCAAATTCAATGACATGTTTTCCCAAGGAAGCACGCACAGAACAGCAATCTGAGGAGGGCAATAATTTGCGTGAAAACAGTAAGTTAGATAAAAGACCCTACTTTGCAGAGAGGTTGATCAGTTCTGGTTGGGGAACCTGTGGCCTTTCAGCTGCTGTTGGACTACAACTCCCATCATCCCTGACCATTGATCATGCTTGGATCTGATGGATCGGAGATGGAGTCCAGCAAGATCTGCAGGGCCACAGGTTCCCCCTCTCCGGGGGCCAATGAACAGAAACGTCTCACGCCGATTTTCACATTCCCTTAACCTACGCACAATCTGCAAAGGAACATAAAGACATTATACCCTTGTTCTTCATGGTACACCTTTGCAAGCCTCTTGGGGAGGTCATAATACAGCTTGGCCTGAACGTAACTGGGCTGTGGACCAGTGTAGGTAAAAACCAAGCTTTTCCATGAAGCCGCATTCGTTGTTAACGGAAACCTAAGTTTCATCAGCAAGCAGAGAATTAAGAGTTGCTGCTTCTTTTCCCTGAAGGGGATATCGACAAGAACAATGTTTGGTCAATCGCCTTCAAGCAAAGCGAATTCTGCATTTCATCACTGCAAAGGCCAGCAGGGAAGATTTGAAGCTTTTTTGTTAGATATCAGAATTCAGAGCCTAGAAGTACTTTAAAAGGGCCTAAATTCATAGTAAATTGCTGATTAAGTCCAGTCCTTTACCCAGCTCTCCTCTACACACACACACACACACACACACACACACACACACACACACCAACTTCACATACTGTTAACATTTTACTAGCAGTATAGACACATGAGCAAACTATGTAAGGCTAGGAACATTCAGCTTCCTGGTCTTGAGAAATCACAGATTCCACAATCGCTAGCATGAACATCACTGCTTTTGCCACAGGTTGCCTCACTAAAGTAACTAACTAAATAAAGTTGGATGGAAGATGCTAGGCTAGGCATGCTCTATAAATAAAGAACACTGGAAATCCGCACGCCAGAGGCGGGGGTTAATTGCCTTATTTTTACCTGCAATTAACACACTTTGCATCTAATTCACTTTAATATGGTAGCTGCTACCGTAGGCTTGGGGGACATAGATCACACTTATTCTGCAATCCCTTCTTTCTGTCATTGTTAATTGCCTATGCAAGAATGTTGCTCAAGATCATCACGAACTAGTTAGTTTGACATTTAAAAGTACATCTTTTTTTTAAAAAAGATAAAAGCAATGAGATACGAAAAAGAATTTGAACACCTTACTTGGCGTCTGTGTTTTGACCCTGTATCATTCTCAGCCTAATCTATGTCATGAGGCTTAGAAACTTTCCCCGCCCTTAAAACAAAAATCTGGGCATTCACAAAAGCAGGCTCCTGCTCCTGGGCCCCCACAAAAACGGACTGCGGAGAAGTAGGCTGCCCACCACTCTTTCAGAAATTCTGGAAAAGTTTGTGAAATAGATATGCCTGAAAGAATTTCTTTCAACCTCTCCTGATGAATGCATTCTCAGCATAACCAACTCAAATGTATCCCTATGACACACAAATCTATCATTTTCTTATTGCTTTCCCCCCATTCTCTGCAGTTACTTAAACAGATCGGAAATATTGGATCATCACACCAAGAAAATAAAAGAAATGAGAAATAAAGAAAACAAGACCATTTTTGTCATTCCCTCATACTTTACCTGCAGTTTCAGGTCCCCCCAATTTGTAGTAGTAATTCACAAGCAGATACTGTAGACAGTTTCAGCAACAAGGCAGTGAACTGGAAGGAGTGACTGCTTTGCTTCCAAGCTGGTTCTCTTGGGAATTTCTGCTGAATGAAGAACTGGAAGAAATCTATATTCTATTTCAGCCGGTGGGACACCACTCAGTTATTTTAAGGGTCCTAGATTGACCCCCCCCTCCCCCCTGATATAGTGGAGGGTTAGCACCTTGAAGAAAACAAGCTCTCATTTTCCGTCCTGACAATAAAGTTTTATTAAAATTGTTCATTAATGCTTCATGTGCAGCAAGAATGCATAGATTCCAAAATATACATATGTCTTTTTTTTCCTTATAGAAATAGACCATTCTTTATAATAAAAAACAACTGTAGGAACATCTTTAACAGATTACTCAATCCATGACTGACAGTTACACGAGGTTGCATCATGTGTAGCCAGCTTTTCCAGCCATGTTTTAAAGATTGCATCACTCTGGCCTCTCTTTCTCTCTACTTTATTCTCTCTCTCTTCTTAAATAACACAAGCATTCAACCCAAAAAAGAAAAAAAAGGAAAAAAGGGGGGGGGGGACAACCGCTGCAGAGACATCAGATCGGAAATTAAGTGGCTTGTGTCGGGTTTGCCGTCACCTTTTTTTTTCTTAGAAAAAAAACAGTAACAAGAAAAGTTGGAGGGGGTAAAAAACAAAAACAAATCACGATTCCTCCATGAGGTTTGCAGAGGTAAATGGAAACCGCCAGGAGACTCCCCGCGCCAGCCGAAGGAGTTGGACAGCACGTAGCTTAGAGCGGAAGGCTTCTCCCACCTTAAGAGCGCGAATTAAAGGTGAAGTAATAAAAATAAAAATGATACGCATTCATATATGTAAACCCTCTGGGCTCTCTCTCTCCCTTGACTTCTCTCCCCCCCCCCCCGATTCTGCCTCGTCTTGTAAGGAGCGGGGAGACGCGCGTGTTCAAACCCACCCCAGATCCCACCGCCCCAACCTCGCCGATCCTTCCCCCAAACTCCATGCGCCGCCTGCGCCCCCCTCCCCAGCTCAAACCCCTTCCCCCTCAGCTCTCGTCGGGGGATCGGCTGGGGGTTAGCAGTGTCCGGAGGTGGCCAAGAGCGGCTCGGGCAGCTGTTTGAACAAGTTCCTGAGCGTGCTGAGCTCCCGGGAGAGCTGGTCCACTTTCTTTTGCAGCCTCTCGTTCTCGGCCGTCAGTTCCAAGACTTTGTGCTGCGTCTCCATGTTGCGCAGCTTGGCTTTGTCGCGGCTCTTGCGCACGGCGATGTTGTTCCTCTCGCGCCGCAGCTTGTACTCCTCGCTGTGCTTGTCCACGCACTTCTTCGACTTGTGCTTGCCGCCGCCACCTCCGCCGCCGCCACTACCGGGGCCTGCCGGGTAAACGCCGCCGCCGCCGCCACTTCCTCCTCCGGCCGAGGCGGACTTCGAGGAATCAGACGGGTTCGGGGTGCCCGGCGGGCTGGAAGACGACGACGTGGAGAGGTTGCCGCTGCTGCCGCTCGGCACCGACTGGTAGCCCAAGTAGGAGCGCACGGTGCTGCCGTAAGGAGAGGACATTCCCCCCAGGCCGGGCCCTGCGCCGCCGCCGCCCGCGCCGCCGCCGCCGCCCTCGTCTTTGCGGGGCCCTTTGCAAGAGTCCAAGTGCTCGAAGACCGGCTCCACTTTGGTTTCCACCATGGGCGGGTAGCAGCCCAGCAGCGTGCCGGCCTTGTGGCCTGCTTGCCCGACGCCCGGGTGGTGGTGGTGGCCGTGCCTGGCTAGGCTGATGTACGCGTAATCGGGGTGCTTTTTCCCGCCGCCTTTATAGTCCTGCTCCGAGAAGAGGTCGGAGAGAAAATCTTGGCTGCTGTTCCCGCCGCCGCTGCTGCTGCCTCCGCTGCTGCTGCAAACCGGCTCAAAGTTGCCCCCTGCTGCCGCGGAAGGAGGCGGCTGCTGCTGCTGCTGCTGCTGCGCCTGTTGCTGCTGCGATGCTAAAGGGTCCAGGTAAGGGCTGAAGTCGATGGCTCTCTCGTGGTCTCCGACGGTGAGCTCGGTCATGGAGCGGCCCCCTGGAGCCCGGGGGTGCAGCTTGCTCAGAGCAGCCAGACAGTCCGCCTCGTAATAGAAATTAGCCACTTCCATGGATTTAAAGGCCGGCGGCTGGAGCGGGAGGCATGCCTGGTCCCAGGCCACCAGGCGTTGCATGAAAGCAAAAGGAGAGGCGGGGAGCTGACGGGGAAGGGGGCGAGGGAGAAAGGGGGAGTCCCGGCCCCCCGGAGCTTCTGGGGCGGTCGAGTCGCTGGCTTCAGACGGCGAGCACGATCGGTCGCCCAAAGCCCTTGCGTTCCTTGGAGAGGGCTCCTTTCCCCAGCGCACCCGCTGACCGTCCGCGCCCGCTAGTGCTTCAGAAACCCCGAAGCGCCAGGGCTCGCCTGGACCCCGCTGGTGGTGCTGGTGCTGCGGCCGCTGGCTGCCGGGCTCTGTGGCTGCGGGTGAAGTTCGCTGCGGACCATCTGGTTGCTCCGGGTGCCGCGCCGTCGCTTAAATGTCTCCGGACTTGGGAAAGTTCCTTTGCGCGCAGTTATTTATAGGGGCGGCGCGTCCCTTGGCAACGGGACGTCACGCCTAGCTGGCGGGCTGCCACGAGCTCGCGCAGCGCACGAAAACGCCTCGCCCGCTGGCTGCAGCCTCAAAGGAGCGCGCTCCGAGTGCGTGTGGACCTCCCGGAGCCTGGGCCATTCATAACAACAACAACAAGGCGCGGATCGAGGGGAGGGGAGGACGGAGGGATGGGTGGACTGGGTTTGGCCCGGGGTGGGGCTTTTTATTCTCCCCAGCCGGGACAAAGTTTTCATTTCAAAAAGTTCGATCTGCCTAACTCTCTCTCTGTCTGTCTCTCTTTCCGTCGCTGCTTGGATCTTTCCAAGGCAAGAACACAGGCGATGCGACCTTGCAGCCAAATCCACCGGCTCTTTTGCAGCCTGGTCCTGGGAGACACACACTCAATAAGAGGAACCATTTGTCCAGTGTGTTTCATGTTCAAGATGCACACTCAAAATTGTTTACTTTTGCCTCCTGGTCCGGGCTTACTAAGCAGGGCTTACTTACCATAGCTGCCAAGTTTTCCCTTTTCTCGCGAGGAAGCCTATTCAGCATAAGGGAAAATCCCTTTAAAAAAGGGATAACTTGGCAGCTATGCTTACTTACTCTGGAGTAAACGTGCTGAGGATTGGGGGCTCAGCAGGGTGAGGAGGAAGTTCCTCTGAACAGAGTGGAGCTTCTGAGGAAGGAAGGGTTAGGATCAGAGGAGGGCCTCTTTGCTTTGGGGGGGGGGTTAAAATCTGTTTAAGGCTGCAATGCTAAACACACAACTAGGGACCAGACCCATTGAATACAGCAGGTCTTTTTTTCTTCCTTTAATACCTGAGCCTCAGTTTGTGCACCTCAGGGATTCTGAGCGCAGGAACAGAGCCAGTTCTGTTTCACATTGAAGCAAATGAGGAAGAAGTGTCCACAAGTGCAAAACTGAGGCCAGTGAGGCAAAGTGATCTTACTCAAGTTTGGGGGTGAGATCCTGCACATTCCATTTTAGAACCCTGAGCCTTTTCTCTCTCTCCTTCTCTTTCACATGCTTCAGAGATGGCCACCTGTTTGAGAAATGGGAAGAGAAATCGGGTAAGGGAGCCATGTCCTAGATTGGATTCAAACAAGCAGGCTAAAAGAAGGAAATGGTCATTGTGTGTCTATGTGTGTGTCAGCCTTTAAGGCTTGAGCATGCCTGGGCATCACACCACCTGCCCAGTAGACCTCCTTAATCCTAGATCTGGTTCTGGAATGATGGGAGAACTACTTCCTTGCTTCACGCATTCCTGAGTTCTGCCTTGGCACGGAATACTTTCCAAGCCTTGGAAAACAATGGGCTTCTAATATTTGAATTGCCCCAGAGAGCTGCATGAATTCTGAGATTAACCTGGCTGGGCAATTTCTTCTTGCAAAGGCTGTGGGCCAGATACTAAATTGTCACTATTTGGGTCTAGCAACTTCAGACGTGCCCAGACAGAAAGCTCTCCTCTTTCCAACATGAGATTTTTCTGTTGTTTTGCAACTGCTGCAGGCCTAAGTTTGACCTGGTAGTGGCAGGTACCACACTTTAAGAAGGCTTGCTTGGTAGGGCAGTCACATTAAATGGCAAAATACAGCCCTGACGGGCTGCTGTAGTCTCCCACCAGGACTGGGGAGACTGAGCTGGAAGAGCCGAAGCAAGCTTGGGGGGGGGGAATGAACCCTGGTACCCTGTTTAATTAAAGACACCCACCTTTGGAGCCAAGCATATATTTTACCCTCTTTCACTCCCACATTTACCTGTTTACAAGATAGTGACTCACTCCCAGAATAAAGGACATCAATTTAAAACAAAACATATAATTAAAGAAAGTAGGAGTGTCCTTTGCAAAGACGACCCAGCGCTGAAGAGAACATGGCATTGCATCTCAGAGTGATGTGAAGCAATTCTGCGGTGTGAGAAGCATTGTAACGTTAAGCCAGAGGAACAGGTATTGCATTATGTGATTCAAACAGTCAACAGTTCACGAGGGCTCAAACCTCAGAGAGATTCAAAAAGAGGAAGAATTTGAAAATCGGGTTGTAGAGAACTGTGTTCCCTTGCCTTCTCTCTCCCTCCCTCTCCCTCTCCCTCTCTCTCTCATCTATTTTGAAAATGATTTTCTTCATTGGAAATGCAGTAATGACAGAACACCTAGAAGCCTGCAGGGCTGTTGTACCATATGTGCACTCCTTTGGCTTTGTGGCCTTTTGGGTTGCTTGTTGCTTTGTTTTGTTTTTAAAGTTTTTCCTCCTTAAAAGTAGGTTTCTAGTCCTCATGGTTCCTAGTCCTTTGAAGCATTGTACGTTTTATATGCCAAACGCTGAGAAAAGCTGAGGACATGAGGAGGCTGTGTGCACATGCTGTACCTTTAAAGCACATTATTTCCATCAAAGATTTCTGGGCACTCTTGTTTGTTAAGGGTTGCTAAAACACACTAAAAAGTGTGTTTTCCCCGGGGAATGTGGAAAGCTGCTCAGACCTGTGCTCTCTAGGCATGGGACAAGCAGAAGTGTAGGCAAGCCCTGAGGCCCAAATCAAACATGTGTTTTCAAGTCCCTCACCAATGGCCGGGTTGGCTGGGTCTGATGGGAGTTGGAAGTCCAACAACATCTTGAATGGCCGCAGGTTCTCCATCCCTGCTCTGTGCCCACCTTCAGAGCTGAGTGTGAAGGCAAGCAACTTCATCTCTGTGGGTACCATGGCATCTTGTGCAGGCTGCTGGTGGTTAGTAAGTTGCTCTGGTTCAAAGTTAAAAAACCAGAAGCCATTTTACTGGGTATAGTGGGTGAAGAGGTACCAAGGGAAGATAAAAGACTGTTTATGTATGTAACAACTGCGGCAAGAACTCTCTTAGCCCAAAAAATGGAAACAACAAGAAGTGCCAACGGAAGAAGAATTACAGATGAAGATGATGGACTTTGCAGAACTGGCGAAGCTGACAGGAGAACTATCCGAAACCAGCACGATCCAGTATTCCAAAAGGATTGGAGTAGATTTATACAATATCTGAAAGATTGTTGTAAGCAATTAACATCACTAGCAGGGTTGTCTGAAGACTTGTAATGAGAAACTTTCCACCTTTCTATATTTATTTAAATTTTGAGCCATTTTGTAATGAGTATCATTAGAATTGGAAAACGTGTAAAATGCAATGATATAAAGGTTAATTTCGAAAGCCAAATGGACAATAATAATTACATACATACACACACACAGAGAGAGAGAGAGAAGAGAGAGAGAGAGAGAGAGAGAGAGAGAGAGAGAGAGAGAGAGAGAGAGAGTGTTATAGGGTGGCATTCAACTAACTTTTCCTCAGAGTAAACTTATTGGAATAAATGGATTAACTGAACTGGTCCTTGACCATAATAATAATAATAATAATAATAATAATAATAATAATAATGGATTAACTTACTTTCTTGTAACCAGAATCCATTGATTTTTTCCTAGCTTCTGGATCAGGAGAAAACAAGTTTGCTCCATCTTCGATGCACATTATTTTTAAATGGTTAAATTTAGGTGAATACCACCGATAGCTAGTTCTGTATGTTGTTCTCTTCCTTTTCTGTCCCATTATCCTCTTGCAGAGTGGATTACAGCTGCTGCACCTGCATTTCAAGACATAGACACTCCTCTCATCAAAGGCTGAGAAGCCCTTTCCAAAAAGCTAAGAATAGCAGTACAGTATTTCTATTGCTGGTTGGTTTTTTTTTTTTTTTTAAAGAGTGTGTGTGGATTTTCCCCCCCCTCCTGTTATGGAAAGGAGAGGTGCTGCTGCCAAAAGAATGTAGTGTGATTAATCTTTTTGAAGAGGCAAAGGGATAAGCAACTGATCTTCAATCAAGTCTGGGCTCAGGATTTCATGATCTCCCTAGATTTCACTTGCTCTCCCCCAGATCACATAGTGAAACCTACTAACACCCCAAATTCTGTACATGTCTACTCAGAAATAAATCTCATTGTATTCAGTGGGGCTTCCTTCCAGCTAACTGGATGTAGAGTTGCTGCTTTAAATCTGGAATGCGTTTTTCTAAAGTCATAGCTGCCAAGTTTTCCCTTTTCTCGCGAGGAAGCCTATTCAGCATAAGAGAAAATCCCTGAAAAAAAGGGATAACTTGGCAGCTATGTAAAGTTGACATATAAAAGATTGCAATTTCCAAATAGAAAAAAACCCTTTTGTTTTATACATAGTATTAAACTATGGTACTGGTGGCCTGTTATTTTCTAGTTTATGGGCACTCCAAAATAAAATGAAATGGCACCATTTTTCTGACATTGGTATTCCATAACAAGGTTCCATAAGAGTCTGGAATTAATTTGTTTGTTAGCTTAATGTGGTTCCTTGTTGTCCCAGTACTTTGCTAGTAATGTTTTAGCAGAAGGAAGGAAGGAAGGAAGGAAGGAAGGAAGGAAGGAAGGAAGGAAGGAAGGAAGGAAGGAAGGAAGGAAGGAAGGAAGGAAGGAAGGAAGGAAGGGCAAAGCCTCACAAAGGTACTGAAAAAATATTTAAATTGTAGCAGAAATATATTAATGGCTACATGGAATTAAAACCAATTGGGTCCACTGGACTGCCTAGTAATAAAACAGTAAATAAGTTCAATACTACATAAGTCTACTCAGAAGTAAGTCCCATTGGGTTTAATGGGCTTACTACCAAGTAAGTGGGAGCCTAAAATATGCAGCTTGTTTTTGATTAAGGCCTTCTTCACTAAAATAACCAGAAGTGTATGGCCCCATAAATAAACCACGATACATGTTAATATTTATTTATATGAATGCCTGAATAAGCTATTGGGCTGTTAGCTGCTTATTATCAATTGCCATGTATTTTTCCCCAGTGCCGTTTTGAGGCTTTCTGTTGTTGCTTTTTCATGGCTCTCTTGCGTGTCAACACCCACCCACCCCTTCTTTCTCATTCTCAATAATATTTTGACATGTCTAAATGGATTCCCCATAAAGTCTCTGTATTTCTTCATCACATTGTGTTTCAAGGATCCAAAGATAGTTACTAGTAGGACTAATTAGAATTTCATAACCAATCGTAGCCTTAATCTTCTCCACCAATCTTTAGTAACCTGTTCCTACCAGTTGAAGTTGGGCAAAAGCGAAAGGGTAGACTCATTCCTGAAGGACAGCAACATGCTAATTCCTTCGCTATTATTGACTTGTGTGACCATAACAGGAATAAGATCAACTTCCCTACAAGAATGACCAGGTCAATGTTGCTGAAGAAGAAGAAGAAGAAGAAGAAGAAGAAGAAGAAGAAGAAGAAGAAGAAGAAGAAGAAGAAGAAGAAGAAGAAGAAGAAGAAGAGTAGTAGTAGTTTGGATTTGATATCCCCCTTTATCACTACCCCTAAGGGGTCTCAAAGCTGCTAACAATCTCCTTTCCCTTCCTCCCCCACAACAGACACTCTGTGACGTGAGTGAGGCTGAGAGACTTCAGAGAGAAGTGACTAGCCCAAGGTCACCCAGCAGCTGCATGTGGAGGACCGGGGATGCGAACCCGGTTCACCAGATCACGAGTCCACTGCTCTTAACCACTACACCATGCTGGCTCTCACACCACACTGGCTACATTGCCCATCATTCCTTACAGGGAACTAGGCAGAGGGCCTTCTCGGTAGTGGCACTGCCCTGTGGAACGCCCTCCCACCAGATGTCAAAGAGAAAAACAACTACCAGACTTTTAGAGGACATCTGAGGGCAGCCCTGTTTAGGGAAGCTTTTAATGTTTAATAAATTATTGTATTTTAATATTTCTGTTGGAAGCCGCCCAGAGTGGCTAGGGAAACCCAGCCAGATGGGCGGGGTATAAATAAATTATTATTATTATTATTATTATTATTATTATTATTATTATTATTGGCCATCCTGCCTGGGGCTGATGGGAGTTGGAGTCCTATTGCATTTGGCAGGCCACGGGTTCCCTATCCCTTATCTGTAGCTCAGACGAGCAAGCGGAATCCACTCTCAGCCTTACCTGGAAATCCCAGGGATTGGACCTCAACCTTTCCACATGCAAAGCTTGTGATCATCCACTTTGAAAGACTAACACATTTATTACGGCACAAGATTACGATCCACTCCATCAGTTGCATGAAGTGTTGTCCTGAGAGGTACTGTATATACACATGATTGGAATGAGGACTGTAAACAGCGAGGTCAGAAGAGGGGGAAAGTGCAGTAAAGTACATAGCACGGTAATTACTAATAGCGGCCATTCCCACACACAAGAAGTTGCTGTTAATCGAAAGACCATCAACACATGTAGTATGAAATGAAAGCTTTCTCCTGATTCTGCAAGGCTATAATCTGAAGAATGTTCGTTTGTCTGCAAGGCTCACCCAAGTCAGTGGGGCTTGCATTCAAGAAAACCTCTATAGGGTTGGGGTGCTAGCTATAAATGTGTCTTGCATTCATTCTATTGCTTTGTGTATAGTATTCACATTACAATGACCTCCAGACTCCACGATAGAAAATTAAAGTTGTCCCCCAGTTTTCATTGGTAGGCAGTTTCAAGAGATGGGCTCTGAGTTTGCCACAGTCCTGCTTTTGACACTTGTCAGTACTGCCAGATAAAGAGATGTGATGTCGATTTACTACTCCTAGTGCTCAAAAGCCATATTTCAACTCTACCTAGCCATGTGATAGGCTCCTTGGACAAATTTTCACACAAAGGTGAGGCCAACGCCATTTTGTCTTCAAAGTACATTGCATTCCAAATAAGCTGTAAATATAAGTTTTCTCTCTTAATATTGCACAACATCCAGTGGTTTTAAAAAATCAAGATTGGGAATGCATGAGTCACTATAACTGTTATTAATGCTTCACCTGCAGAAGACAACAGTTTTGTAAATGCTAATCTTTTTGGTCTGTCTTTACAAATGGTCCAACAAAACCAGTGTTTTCAGACACCTAAATCTTTAAACGTTTCTTTGATTGTCCTTGAATCTCTTCGCCACACTTGCTCTCCTCTGCTGCCACACCCTTTGAGAGCCACTGGGCTGATGTGAAGCAAATGGCCATAGATGTCAAGTCTCCCGTTTTCCCCGGGAAATCCCAATTTTTCCAGCTGTTCCTAGCTGAAAAAACCCGATTTTTTTTGTTTTTTTTCTGATTTATTCTGGCGCGGCGGCCATTTTGGAACTGGGCGGAGCATGCTCAGAAGCAACTTTTGATGCTGCTTTGCCCAGTTCCAAAATGGCTGCAGTGCGACTTCTGGCGTGGTGGCCATTTTGGAACTGGGCAACGCAGCATCAAAGGTCACTTCTGAGCATGCTCCGCCCAGTTCCAAAATGGCAGCAGCGCTACTTCCGGTCTGCTATTTCCGCCCGGTCCCTTATTTCTCTGACAGCAACTTGGCAGGTATGAAGTTTGGGGGGGGGGAGTGCCAAAATGAGTTCTGGATGAGCCCTCTAAAGAGAAGACGATCCCTGGGTCCAATATTCAAAGCACGCCCTAGGAAAGCGAACAGGAGTTGTTAGAAAAGATGAGCCTATCTTCCTAGCCCTTGCTGCTTCTGGTCTCCACCGTGCTTTAAACTCATCCTGTTCCAGGCTCACCCCTGACCCAGCACTCCCAACCTTTGTAGCATGTGAGGTTGCACAACCTTTTACTTTATCTGCCCAAGCGATGCTCTTTGCCCTACAGGGTACATGAAAGACGTCACCTGGCCATCGGCAGCTCCTGCCTGTTGCCTGTGGGACCAAATGACCAAAATGCTTTCCTCTACCTCTCGGAAAATTCCCAGTGCACCAGAGAGGTCAAAGTAGCAGCTGCGTTTCTCGTCTTTATGGAGGAAACTGCTGGAAGGACTAACCCACACTGACGGGGCATTTTCGACAAAGGCAAAATGGAATTTTTGCTTCAGACGCTTTGACTGAAAGGAGGCCACTTTGCCTTTTACAAGTACTCAAACATGAAATCAGGCCACACATACCTTCATATGTAAAGTCTGAGCTGAATAAATGCCCACTTCTCTGAGCTTTTTTTGCAGCCAGACCCCATATCTATCCCATGGTACCTGCGAGTCTTATTTCCAGGTAAGTAGGCTTACTACTATAGCTTTACAACATAATTACTAATCTCTAGGAAGCGAGCATTGCTGACTTTCATTCATTCATTGGCTAATTCGTTGCTTGGTCTGCTTATGGCTTAATCACTGCAATCCATAGGAAATGGATAGTGAATACAAGACGTGAGAAAGCCCTTCCTAAGTTGTAAAGTCCCCATTTGCATCTCTGTTTCTAGGGAAATTCATATAAAATGGCTTTCTCATGCAATATAAACACAAGAAATTGATTATCAAACAAAATCAAGCATTGTACAGTATACTAATATTTGTTATATACACACAGGATATTGTGTATATTAAGAGTCGTACCTTGGAAGTCGACCAGCTTAACTCCAAAATGTTTTGGCTCCCAAATGTCGCAAACCCAGAAGTGACTGCTCCGGTTTGCGAACCATTTTTGGAAGCTGAACATCTGACGGGGCTTCCACAGCTTCCAATTGGCTGCAGGAGCTTCCTGTAGCCAATCAGAAGCCGTGCTTTGGTTTTCGAACGTTTTGGAAGTCGAATGGATGTCCAGAACAGATTCCATTTGACTTCCAAGATACCATTGTACTTGGAATCTGTAGTGCATTCCAAATGCAATAATAGTAAGCTTGGCCAGTATTACCACCTTTATACTACAAATTGAGGGACAGTAGAGGGCACAAGGAGAAGGGAACGACAGAGGACGAGGTGGTTGGATAGTGTTCTCGAAGCCACCAACATGAGTCTGACCAAATTGCGGGAGGCAATGGAAGACAGGAGTGCCTGGCGTGCTCTGGTCCATGGGGTCATGAAGAGTCGGAAACGACTAAACAACAACAAGCTTGACTGAGACAACCTAACATGTTCACATTGGGATTTGAACTAAGCATTTCACAATGTAACTCTGATCGTATACAATGCCAGATACTTGCAAACAATCAAAATGAACAGTGCGCCCAGCGAAAACGTTCCTTTCGTTGATGAATATTATACGGCCTTTTAAATGTGTTTGTGGGAAGGGGTGTTATTGTTTTGTTTTTATTCTAATTATTTGTTCTTTTATCCTGTATCTTTTATCTTGTGAACTGCCCTGAGATCTTCGAATGAAGGACAGAATAATAAGTAAGTCAGTCAGTAAGTCCAACACACCATACACTCAGGCCTTGCATGGCTGTATCTTACCTTCTTCCCTAGTCACTCCCGCAAGAGCTGTCCCCATCATAGTGGGATGCAGCAATGGATTTGTCAGTGGAAAGCATGGATATCCTCTTCCCCTCCCCCTCCACCCAATCACACACCGACTGACTTTCCAAACATCTACCTACCGTAGGTGCAAAATGCTCTTGGAACGATCTCTCCGCCTTTGTGCAATAGCAGCTTGCTTGTTTTTTATAGCTGCCAACACAAACCCATTTAAGACAAGCCCATGCAGCCCAAACAATTACTTTATTCTTCTTTTCCCTTTGTTTAATTGCTCTGTGCTCGCTTACTCCCTGAAGCTATTGACATCATTTCAGTTTATTTCCTCGGTCCAGATTTTGACAGATTGCAATGAGTTTTTGAATGCCGAGATAGATGCATGGGTACATAGTCGGAAAGGGGGGGGGGGTTAGACAGAGACAACAACAATTAGCAACAACATAACATAATAATGAGAACAATAGCAAAAATTGGCTGCTAATTAGCTACTGGGTGCTGTTTTTGGAATATAAAGTGGTATAAACATCTCTTCACTCTGGCCTTTGACACATAAGGGGTATGTTTTTAGGAGGCCTCCTATTTTTGTGACTGTAAGTTGTTTCATACTATTTTCACTGTTGTATTTTAAATGGTTGCACCTCAGGGTGAAGGGAAGGCAAAATTGATAGTGTTAGTAGTACCCATGGCAGGGTTTTTAAGCATTTGAGAAATATAAGACATACCCTGAAAATAAGCCATACTTCCACGCCGCAGAAACCAACCCCCACAGGCACCTCCACTCACAGAGTCTCTCCATGCGGCCGGCACTGCAGGAGCGCGATCAGCTGTGAAGCGGCGCTCCAAGAGCTCCGCTTAACAGCTGATCGCGCCCCTGCCTTGCTGGCTGCATCCCCGCGCTCCGCCTTCTCGTCCACCGCCGTCCCTGCTGCTTCCGTGCTTACCGCCACCGCTGGGCTCACTGCTTCTTCCTTGCCTGGCCCGGCCAAGGAGCTTGGAGCGCCCTGCAGCGGCAGGCGGAGCGCCTGAGCCAGCGGCCTCCGCCTAGCCCAGCCAAGGATGCCTGCCGCCCTGCCAGCCAGAACCGGTGGCTGCTGCAGCGCCGAGCACTCAAGAGAGCCCAGCAGCGCCCTGAGCCGTAAAAACCATACTGGTGATAAAAAAAATAAGACAGCCCACCGAAAGTAAGCCACCCTGTGTTTTTTTGAGGAAAAAAAGTTATAAGACAGTGTCTTAAAAAAGGGAAAACATGGTAGGACTAGTAGTAATAACACAGGTTAGGACCAGGATACCTGAAATATTGTTTCAGCTCATATGTTGAAATTGAAACACTTCATATACCCTAATTGATCACTTCACTCTGCAGGTGAGGTTCATGCATCGCAGCGGGGTGGGGTAGATGACCCTCAGGGGTCCCTTCCAACTCTCCAGTTCTATGATTCTATGTGGTGCCATCTCATTAGGTGATCAGGTGCAGCATACGGTTCAGGAACCGGGCCATAGTGCTGTGGCACCTACCCTTTGGAAGGAGCTCTCCTTACCGGAAAAATAAGAAATCAAGATAACAAACTTTTTTATAAAAGAATGGAAATGGTTTATTGAATATTTACAAATAAACCGTGAACGGATAAGAACATTGGCAGGATTATCGTAATAGCCTGCAGTTTGATAAGAGTATATATTTAAAGCAGTGTTAATTTGAAATATGCAGAAAATATAAAAAATAAATTTAAGGAACCGCAGAAAGAGAGGGAAGGAAGTCGAGTTTTGAAATGTTAAAATGATTGTAAAATTGTTGAAATGTATAAAATTGAAAATCATAAATAAAATAATAATAATTGAAAAAGGAATGAGCTCTCCTTGAATATAGGTGCCATCTCTAAGCAGATAATCTGTATCTGTACTGGAATTGGTTTTTAGGACGTTTTTGTTTTTTCACTTGCTGTTCTCTGCCCTGGACAGGAGGGGCAGGAGATATAAACAAACAAATAAAAGTTTCATTGTTCTTTGAATCCCCCCCTCCCCCCGGAAGCATGGAAATGAACACTAAACTTGCCCCGTGTGCCACTGTATTTCTGGAACTGGCTTTTATGCCGTTTGAAAGCTCAAACATAACGCAGACATTAACAGTTAGGGGAAAGTTGTGGAAACCGCTGCGTGCAACACAGGTCCAGTGCTCTCTGAGTGCTGTCAGACTCCAAAACCCATCAGCCTCAGCCAAAATGGACAATGGTAAGGGATGATGGGAGCTGTAGTACCAAACATCTGGGGAGCCACCACGTTAGGCAAGGCCGATCAAAATATTTACTGGAACTTCCAAGATATGAGTACAGAGTAGCTGCTGCTAAAGCCCAAGGAGAAGTGTTTGGGTGACACCTTCCCACAGCCAGTGTATCTTTGCGGCCATAGGAGCCAATTCCCAGAGGGCCGAAGTCCTTTTGTTTCCCCCCAATAAAATGTTTGAGGGGGCTGGGGTTGTTAGGCATTGTCGTTCAAATGGTTTGCATGTGCTGTGACTTGTGATTGATTATGCCAGGCTGGGCTCGCCAGCCCTCCACTCAAGATTTTATTCAAGTTGGCATCCTTGAAGTCCGCTAAAGAGGTCTTCTTTTTGGCTTATCGGGACAGCGCCTACCAATTTGGACAGTCCTTTCTGCGCTACTCTGGACCAGGCATAGGCAACCTTGGCTCTCCAGATGTTTTGGAACTACAACTCCCATGAGCCCTTACCACTGGCCCTGTTAGCTAGGGATCATGGGAGTTGTAGTTCCAAAACATCTGGAGAGCCAAGGTTATCTATGCCTGCTCTAGAGTGACAACATTTTGCATGGGGGATGTCTCCCTGTGGATTTGGGACGCTGTACGTGTGCAGCTCATTCTGCATGCCTGAAGTCTTAACACTCAAATTCCTTGCCCTTGCCTTGAGATTTCTCCCTAGGATTTTTAGTGACTTCAAAAGAGCTGGCAGCAAGCTCATGCTGCCATCTAGTGACCTAACAAAAGAAAAAGAAATGCCTTTTCCTCCAAAACGTGAACGCTTCCATAAGGGTAAAGGTAAAGGGACCCCTGACCATTAGGTCCAGTCGTGACCGACTCTGGGGTTGTGCGCTCATCTCGCATTATTGGCCAAGGGAGCCGGCGTATAGCTTCCAGGTCATGTGGCCAGCATGACAAAGCCGCTTCTGGCAAACCAGAGCAGCACATGGAAACGCCGTTTACCTTCCTGCTGTAGCGGTTCCTATTTATCTACTTGCATTTTGACGTGCTTTCGAACTGCTAGGTTGGCAGGAGCTGGGACCAAGCAACGGGAGCTCACCCCATCACAGGGATTCGAACCGCCGACCTTCTGATCAGCAAGCCCTAGGCTCAGTGGTTTAACCCACAGCGCCACCATACCTGGCATTAATTATCATATTTATTCTCATTTAATATTTATCAGATTTCTGTACCGCCCTTCATCCGAGGAACATGATATTTACAATATAAAGCACAGTCATGGTTTCCCTAAAAGAACTGCAATTCTGGGCTGCATCAATAGGAGTTAGCATCTAGATCAAGGGAAGTAATATTACCACTGTATTCTGCTCTGGTCAGACCTCACCTGGAGTACTGTGTCCAGTTCTGGGCACCACAGTTCAAGAAGGATACTGACAAGCTGGAACGTGTCCAGAAGAGGGCAACCAAAATGATCAAAGGCCTGGAAACGATGCCTTATGAAGAACGGCATAGGGAGCTGGGTATGTTTAGCCTGGAGAAGAGAAGGGTAAGGGGTGATATGATAGCCATGTTCAAATACATAAAAGGATGTCATATAGAGGAGGGAGAAAGATTGTTTTCTGCTGCTCCAGAGAAGCAGACACGGAGCAATGGATTCAAACTCCAAGAAAGAAGATTCCACCTAAACATTAGGAAGAACTTCCTGACAGTAAGAGCTGTTCGGCAGTGGAATTTGCTACCAAGGAGTATGGTGGAGTCTCCTTCTTTGGAGGTCTTTAAGCAGAGGCTTGACAGGCATATGTCAAGAATGCTTTGATGGTGTTTCCTGCTCGGCAGGGGGTTGGACTGGATGGCCCTTGTGGTCTCTTCCAACTCTACGATACTATGATTCTAACTGTAGTTTGTTAAGGGTGCTCAGAATTCTCACTCTGGGAATAATTCACTCTTTAACAAGCTACAGTTCCCACAGTTCTTTGGGGGAAGAGAAAAGGTTTGTTATGAAGAAAGGCTGCAGCTTTTGCAACTTTTTAGCTTGGAGAAAAGGCGAGTAAGAGAAGTTTATTGCATGGCATGGAGAAAGTTTTGCTCCTCTCATAACTCTAGAACTCATGAGCATCCAATGTTGGAAGATTCAGGACAGGCAACTAGAAGTATTTCTTCATGCAGTCATATCCTCCAACATTTTCCCAATGAAAATAGGGACGTCCCATTCCATAATGATAAGTTTACTATTTATACCCCACACATTGGGGTATAAATAGTAAAAGGTCTGTATAGTTAAAGCTATGGTTTTCCCAGTAGTGATGTATGGAAGTGAGAGCTGGACCATAAAGAAGGCTGATCGCCGAAGAATTGATGCTTTTGAATTATGGTGCTGGAGGAGACTCTTGAGAGTCCCATGGACTGCAAGAAGATCAAACCTATCCATTCTTAAGGAGATCAGCCCTGAGTGCTCACTAGAAGGACAGATCGTGAAGCTGAGGCTCCAATACTTTGGCCACCTCATGAGAAGAGAAGACTCCCTGGAAAAGACCCTGATGTTGGAAAAGATTCAGGGCACAAGGAGAAGGGGACAACAGAGGACGAGATGGTTGGACAGTGTTCTCGAAGCTACGAACATGAGTTTGACCAAACTGCAGGAGGCAGTGGAAGACAGGAGGCCCCGGCGTGCTCTGGTCCATGGGGTCACGAAGAGTCGGACACGACTAAACGACTAAACAACAACAACACCCCACACATCTTACTGGGTTGGCCCAGCCACTCTGGGCAGTGTCCAACATATATATAAAACATAATGAAATATTAAACTTTTTTTAAAGAAGAAAATGTTCCCTATACAGGATTGCCTTCAAAGAGTTTGGGGGGGGTCCGATAAATCCATACCCTCCATCATTTCTCCAATGAAAATAGGGACATCCTACAGGAATGGGACATTCCAGGATCCAACCAGAAACTGGGATGGCTTCTCTAAGTCAGGAATGTCCCTCGAAAATAGGGACACTTGGAGGGTCTGCACAGTGCATAGTTAATCTGTGGAACTCACTCCCACAAGAAGCAGTGGTGTTCACTAACTTAGATAGCGCTTCTGCCTTCACAGCTGCAGGGAGTAATATTTCTGAATACCAGTTGCTGGAGGCACCAGAAGGGAGAGGGCCTGTGTGCTTAGATCCAGCTTGAATGTTTTCCATAGGCATCTGGTCAGTCACTGTGGGAACAGGAGGATGGACCAGATGGGCCATTGGTCTGATCCAGTAGGCTCTTATGTTCATCTCATTGATCCTGCCACTGAGATGCCTCCCATCCTCTGCACATTTTGAACGCCTGGCAAGGGCTTAGAAATCGGTTAAGTCTTCAGGGCTCCTATGACAGGAGATCTAGGAGCTACTGCGACCTGCTGAAGAGGGATAAAACTGTAGAAAAGATAGGCTCATAATAACAAGTAGTTGGAGGACTGTAACATCTTGGACCCCCTTCATGGATCAATGCCTTGTCGTGGTGAAGGGGCTTGAATAACTCAGAGAAGCTATGAGCTATGCCATGCAGGGCCACCCAAGATGGACAGGTCATAGTGGAGAGTTTTGACTAAACGTGATCCACCTGGAGAAGGAACTGGCAAGCCACTCCAGTATCCCTGCCAAGAAAACTCCATGGACAAAGACAACAGGCATATAAAAGTGAGTTTGACCAAACTGCAGGAGGCAGTGCAAGTATCAGTTATGAGGAGTGAAGCGAACTTTAATCATTTCTCTGGTTTACGATTTTTGTATTTTTATGATTTTGTATTTTTACTTTTTCCATCTACGTTGTTGTTGTTGTTGTTGTTAAAAAAGAACACCTTTAAAACTAAGAACATGCATTTTTGTCCAACAAGTTCAGGAAACATATTTTTGCTCAACAGAACTTAGCCCGGAAGTAGGAGTGATAACAGAGTGGTATATTGCTTACAGCATCAGACTAGGGAAATGTGAAGTCTACTAGGCCATTTTTGGCCAGTCATATTGACTCAGGCTCACCCACCTCATAAGGCTGCTGTGAGGATAGAGTAACAAAGCCCCTAGATATATACTGTATTCTATCCTAAGCTCTGAAAAGAAGGGTTTCGAGTATTAAATAACCACCTGACCATAGAAGCCTAGCATGCCATTTCCTTTATCAATTTTTGCCTTATGGATTATCAAAATGTCTTGATCAGAGCCAATTTGAAGCAACAGCCAGAAAAGAATTTGACAAGATCAATGGTAAACCCTGAGAAAATTTCTTCATTAGTAAAAGACTAATACTTCACCCATCTGACTGGGTTCCCAAACCACTCTGGGCTGCTTCCAAACAAAATATAAAGGGACAAAACAAAACACCAAACATTAAAAGCTTCCTGAAACAGGACTGCTTTCAGGTGCCTATGAAATGTTGCATAACTGTTTAACTCTTTGACATCTGATGGGAGGGTGTTCCATAGGCTGGGTGCCACTACCAAGAAGGTCCTCCGCCTGGTCTTGTATTGAGGGAACCACCAGAAGACCCTTGGAGCTAATCCTCAGTATTTGGGCTGAACGTTGGGGGTGGAGAGGCTCCTTCATGTACACAGGGCCAAATACATTTGGGGTTTTAAAGGTCAGCACCCTTTGGCATTTTATTAGCTACCAAACCAAGTTGCTTTTAAAGAGAGGTTAAAATACTGATCACCAACATGAGTTTGACCAAACTGCGGGAGGCAGTGGGAGACATGAGTGCCTGGCGTGCTCTGGTCCATGGGGCCACAAAGAGTCGGACACAACTAAGCGACTAAACAACAACAACAACAACAACAACAACAACAAAAATACAAGATCATTCTAACTCAAGAGATGGCTACCATTCACACGTGAAAGAGCATTCCTGTACTTCTGCCCTGACTTTGTCTATCCTGAATCAGTTTCATTGGACTACTTTGAGTGTGCCTCTGAATGTCAGCTGCTGAGAATCACAATTGGGAGAATACAGTTGCACTCAGATCCTTCCTTTGGTCTTTCCACGGACATCTCGTTGGCCACTGTGAGAAGAGTGGTGCTGGACATTGGCCTGATCCAGAAGGCTCTTCCTATAAATTCTGGTATTAAGAGCCCTGAGTGCTCCCTGGAAGGACAGATCGTGAAGCTGAGGCTCCAATACTTTGGCCACCTCATGAGAAGAGAAGAATCCTTGGAAAAGACCCTGATGTTGGGAAAGATTGAGGGCACTAGGAGAAGGGGACGACAGAGGACGAGATGGTTGGACAGTGTTCTCGAAGCTACGAACATGAGTTTGACCAAACTGCGGGAGGCAGTGCAAGACAGGAGTGCCTGGCGTGCTATGGTCCATGGGGCCACAAAGAGTCGGACACGACTAAACGACTAAACAACAACAACAACATCATTTTGGACAAAAAAAAGTGCTTGTGTGGTAAATGAACATTCACTAGCACTGATTTCCAGCTTTCAAATTTGGTTTGGTTTAATTTGTCCATGCATTCTCTTCATAAGGTCATTTACATTTAAGCGTAAAAATCAGTAAATGCTTAACAAGAGAGGGAAGAGTTGACATGCTTAACTTGTTGCAAACATAACCGAGGATCTTAGCCACAAGATGGAGCTGTTGCAGAGTTTACTAATTTATTTTTATACCAGTTTATACCAGCAATTCCTCTTAGGCGGAAAGGATTTGTCTTTTCTCTTGTACCTTTCATTTTAGGGGAAGGGGGGTGAGAATCAATTTTATTTCACCCATCAACACATTCCCGGTGCAGCTATAACTGCCAAATGTCTCCTTTCTTGCACATTAAACGGAAAAGAGCTTCTCAGCGGTAGCATCCGAGTTGTGAAAAACTCTGGAGAGACTTCTCTGTCTTCCTTTTCATGCTAGGTGAAGTGTGTGTGTATATACGGTATATATGCATGCCTCTAAAAGGCTGGCTGTGTGCTGTGAGGCTGCTATTGTACTGACTGACTTTATCAGTGTTTGTCTTTATGCTTCATTCGTGATGCTATTGTCTTTGCATGTTTAATTTTCAAAATGTAAGCCACTCAAATAATCCTGGTTATAAGGCAGCACAGAAGCACAGATTCCCCCCTCCAAAATAATAATAATCTGTATCCATATATAGTTGGACCAATGTTCCACCTCACCCAATATTCTCTACTCCGACTGACAGCTTTTCAAGTATTTGGAGAGACCTGCCTGGATCTAGCTCCACGACCTGAGACCCTAAAAGGCTGAAATGCGGTGAAATGAAACTGAGACCACCTAGAATCATAGAGTTGGAAGGGACCAAAAGGGCCATCCAGTCCAACCCCCTGTCAAGCAGGAAACACCATCAAAGCATTCTTGACATATGCCTGTCAAGCCTCTGCTTAAAAACCTCCAAAGAAGGAGACTCTACCACATTCCTTGGCAGCAAATTCCACTGTCGAACAGCTCTTACTGTCAATAAGTTCTTCCTAACGTTTAGGTGGAATCTTCTTTCTTGTAGTTTGAATCCATTGCTCCGTGTCCGCTTCTCTGGAGCAGCAGAAAACAACCTTTCTCCCTCCTCTATATGACATCCTTTTATATATTTGAACATGGCTATCATATCACCCCTTAACCTTCTCTTTTCCAGGCTAAACACCTGTCTGTGAAGCGGCCACTGTCCACTGTGTTACCCCTATGGACACAATATCTTTCTTGGGATCAGAATTTGGCTAACCCAGAAATTTATGTGGACCTCAATTGAAGCAATATACAGAATGGCCCCAGGAGTAATCCATCCAAGAATATTCTTTAATCGGGACATTTTGTACCTTTCCCGGTCATCCTGCTGCTGAAAGGGCCATCAATCAGTGGTAGATTGCATGCAGAAGGTTTTAAGTGTAAACTCTCGCATTCCCTGGTAGGGAAGGGGCAGACCCCTACTTGAAAACCTGGAAAGATGCTGCCAACCATTTTATCTAATTATTTAATTAAATCAACAGCTCAGTAATAAGAGCATACTTAGCAAGGCCACTGTGTGCTAGGAATTCAGGCAGAGCTGAAATGAATTTGTACTTCAACATTCTCCCATGCATTTTGTTCCTCTAGTTCTCTGGATGTATGTATATTTGGATAATGTTCTCCAAATGTTTTAGTTTTCAGTATCTGGCACCACCAAACAGGGCATCAATATTGTTCAGATTAAAAGGCAGACATGAAGTAATCTCCTTAGGTTGAGTAAAATCAGTTTCTGGGCAATTAGCATGTTGTTGTTGTTGTTGTTTAGTCGTTTAGTTGTGTCCGACTCTTCGTGACCCCATGGACCAGAGCATGCCAGGCACTCCTGTCTTCCACTGCCTCCCGCAGTTTGGTCAAACTCATGTTCGTAGCTTCGAGAACACTGTCCAACCATCTCGTCCTCTGTCGTCCCCTTCTCCTAGTGCCCTCCATCTTGCCCAACATCAAGGTCTTTTCCAAGGATTCTTCTCTTCTCATGAGGTGGCCAAAGTATTGGAGCCTCAGCTTCACGATCTGTCCTTCCAGTGAGCACTCAGGGCTGATTTCCTTCAGAATGGATAGGTTTGATCTTCTTGCAGTCCATGGGACTCTCAAGAGTCTCCTCCAGCACCAAAATTCAGAAGCACCAATTAGCATGTTGGGTACCACTAAATATATATATATATATAAAATTTGGAAGCATTTATCTGCAAGGCTGTAATAAGGAAACTTGAATTATGGAGATTCACACTGTTAGTTGCTATGGGATTTGATTAAAGAGTCTCTGTCCAGTAAATCCAGGAAAAACAGAGAATATTAGCCAACCATTTGCTCAATAGACTCATATTTCTTTAATTATTCAACTTCTGTTTTCAGAAATAGGTTAATGATTACAGACAGGTCAGTCTGATATGCACAGCTGCCTTCAGAGTGTCTGGACGTGAAGCAGGTTTCCATGTGCCCAGAGGAATGAAAAGGTCTCTTGTACTGGGTGCACACCATACCTTTAAAGCACATGACTTCCCCCAAAGAATCCTGGGAACTGTAGTTTCTTAAGGGTGCTGGGAATTGTAGTTCCGTGGGAGGTAAACACACAGCTCTCAGGATTCAGTTGGGTAAACAATGCGTTTTAAACGTATGGTGTGTACACAGCCTAGTGTTTTAAGACTACATAAGCAGAAATATTTCATGTCCAGAAGGGGTTAAAAAAGCAGGCTTTGGGGGGAAAGATCCACCCAGCTGTTTTCTGCATGTTCAAATATTTGGCAAATACTCCAAAGTTGTTTTTAAATTTGTATTTGACACCCAGTGGTCTTTGGTTTCTGCATTTGTTATGCAGCCATTCATTCATTCATTCCTCTGGGTATAGGGCGGTATATAAATTCAATTAATCATCATCATCATCATTCTTTCATTTAACTTTTTTTTTTTAAGAAAACTGCAAAAAATGGTATATAGGACTACAGAGTTCTCTCTGTAGGGCTGACTAAAGGTCCCTTTATAAACCCCTGACCACAGCCTGCACCCTAGCTCCCCTCAGGGAGCACAGCAAGTGAAGTGGGGGAGACCTACTTAGGGTCCCTTCAGGAAAAGAGGGTTATGTGCCCCCCACTCCTCTTCTACATACCCAAGCCTGGCTTGCTGCAATGTGCAAATTACTCCAGATTGGCTTTTACCTTCTCTATTTAATAATGCATCCCGGCAGAGCTGCTTCTTCAGACGCACTGTTCCGTGGCCTGCACAAAAGAAAGCAACAAGGCTTCCCATGTTCCACAATAAGCAGCCAAAAGAAATTGCTTTGGGTGTGCTGCTGTTCCTTTCAGCCTTTTTATTGGGGTCCATGCACATTTACTGTCTCATCACAATCTAAAACAACCAGATTCTTGCGGCACTTTAAAAAAAATAGGTACAATATTAATTGGGGCATGTTTTGTAGACTTTGACAGATTTGGTAAATTTTGCTGCTAGAGACTAACAGGGCTAGCCCTCTAGAAATCACCGCAGTCTATGCCAGGGGTGGGAAACCTGTGGATCTAGAGTTTTTTATTGGACAACAACTCCCATCACCCCCAGCCCTTGTGGCTGATGGTCAGGGATTATGGGAGTTGCAGTCCAACAACAGCTGGTCCTCACTCCTGGTATAGGTGATTATTTTTGTCCAGTTGTCACAAAAGCAGTGCTATTGACCATACATTCTGATATCACACTGAGGTTGTCTGAGCAACTCTTCTGTGCTAAAGTTGGCTATTGTGTGAAGAATCCAAAATCTACAGCAGGGTATATCAACCAAAATAGTACAAAATCTGGCTCATACTTTTAATTAAAGATTTTATACAGTTCCATGTAAGCTGCTTAAAGACTTTCGTCAATTAAGCGGTATATAATTCTTGGCAAATAAAAGGAAGATTAAGTTCCCACCAAAGAATAATGGATAAGCAAGGCGACGGACTATGCAGAATTGGCAAAGTTAACAGCCAAAATAAAAGGATCTAACAATGAGAGCTTTGTGGAAGAATGGAAGCCTTTTTTGAACTATTTAAAGAAATATTAGTTTGATGAACCTGCAAGCAGGGTTTGAAATATAAGCAACAGAAGGAATTAGAGCACACAGTATTGTGTTGGTATATGAAATAGAACAGGCACCCCCAAACTCGGCCCTCCAGATGTTTTGAACTACAATTCCCATCTTCCTCGACCACTGGTCCTGTTAGCTAGGGATCATGGGAGTTGTAGGCCAAAACATCTGGAGGGCCGCAGTTTGGGGATGCCTGAAATAGAAGGTATTGTGCAGCAAAGGGGGGACGGAATTAAAACACCCTAGAAAATGGGACGGGAAGTTGAGAAAAGATAAAATTATTATATATTGAAGTATATATGTCAATTACTTGCAAATTTCAATAAAAAAATTATTCCCCCAAAATTGTCAAATAAATAAAACAGTAAGATTTTGACTTCTCTGGCACCCACTGGTTATCCACTTCACATTCACACTTGTATGTTCCATCGCTTCCCTCTGGTTGATTGTGACATAATGAATGAGCAGTGACTCATTTGGGCCTAGTCTTGTAAGATACAAATATTGGCAAATAAATCAATAAATCTAGGCTCCAGGACAGATGCACCAATGCAATGTCATGCCTATAATACTATGCCAGCGTTGCTAACCATTCCATGACGTGGTCACGGCACAACATTATGAGTCGATGCTACTATGGTTACAATGGTTATCATCACTGGATGGGGCATAATAGTGATAGACAAAGGCATTCTTTAAGTCCCATGTACACTTATGCTTAGGAGCAAACTCAAGTAAGACACATTTCCAAGTAAATATGCATAGGACCAGGGTATAAGAAACATAGGAACAAATAGATAATAGGGGACATTGTCGAAATACTGTAGAATGACACCAACCCAGATCAGTTTCTTCTCTTTCCAGAACTGGTCTACCAGATGTCTCCAGAAAGACCAGAAGAAGGGCATGAAGACCACAATATTCCTCAATTATTATTATTATTATTATTATTATTATTATTATTATTATTATTATTATTATTATTATTTCATCCCCAAAGTATATTGTGGCTCAGTGGTAGAGCATCTGCTTTTTGTGCAGAAGGTTCTGGGTTCAATCCTCAGCATCTTCAGGTAGAGTGAGGAAACCTATCTGAAATCCTGGAGAGCTGCTGCCAGTTATTGCAGAGAATACTGAGCTAGATAGATCGATGGTCCAACTCCCTAAAAGGCAGCTCTGTGTTCCCATGTCTCTGAACTTGAAGGTTTTCTAACAGCTTCGCTCTTCTAGCACACTTATTTGGGAATCAGTCCAGCTCCCAGGAACTCAAGAGACCCTGCTTCTTGAGACCATCGTCGGACCTTGCCTCATGGGTGGGCCGGCCCTGCCATTACTTCTGAATGAGGCAACCCGGGCTTCATTTATCTATACAATTTATTTTGTTTTGAAAGGCCACCTTTTAAGGGCAAAAGCTGCCTTTAATTATATGTCGGCTTTCCCACGGCTGGTGCCAAAGCAACTCCTGCAACAGCCATCCACAATGATTTAAATGCAACCTCACATTTGAACAAGACGTTTCAGTTCTGCATTTCTCCGACCCGTTTGGAATCTCACCCAACCTGCAGCAAGCTGTGCGTGTGTTTGTGCACACGGACACCTGTAACTCAGTACTGCAGAACACTTCATGCATCTGGTGAAGTGAGCTGTAGCCTACGAAAGCTGACGCCCTAATAAGCTTCTATTTCCCTTTTATGATGCCACAAACGCTATGCTTTTTGCTGCAACAGCCAGGATCGACACAACACACCCTTATGAAAAATACCTGAACATTTAATTTAAACACCCTATATAGCCGCCTATCTGGATTTGATGCTACAGAAGCGCGCCACCCCCACCCCGTTTGCATTGCTCCGTCCTAAAGTCCAAGGCGCGCTTCGGAATCTACAGGGGGGGGGGGGGCTTTTCCTTTAGCGCGCGGCGCCAAGGCTGCCACATGGGTTGCCCCGCCCCCTTCCCCTCCCCCTCCATAACGCCCCCTACGGGAGGGACAGAAGAGAGAGAGAGCGGCGAGGAAAAGGGGGCGTTCCCTCCAGCGCCTCCCTCAAGAGGAGTGGGCGGGGACCTGAACCCGCCGGCCCCCCGAGGAGGTCGCCCCTCCCTCCCGCTCGCTTAGCTCGGGCGCCATTGGCCGGCTGCGGCGCGCGGTCGCGTGCGAACCTCCTCTGATTGGTCGGGCCTTCCTCCTCGGAGGGGCGTGGCCCGGGCCCTCTGGGCCCGCCCCCTCCCTCCCTGCCCCCTCCCTCCTGCAGGGCGAGAAAGAGGCGGCGAGTCGCGCGCGGCGGCTGGCCTTTGGGCGGGTTGCCTCGCGATGCTGCTCCCGCCGCCGCCGCCGCCCTCGTCGCTTCTGCCAGGAGGCGCCCCGGGCGCTGGAGCGCGAGCCATGGCGGGGCCGGAGCTCCAGGACGAAGCCGGCCTCCGTGAGCAGCAGAACGAAGACGGGGAGCGAGGCCGCGGCCGGGCCACGGCCGAGTGCGCCCGGAGCCGGGCGAGCAGGGCGGTGTCCGAGGCGGAGGCCGCTGCGTCAACTACCCAAGGGGACCCCGAAGGCGCCGGTCCCCGCTGGGGAGCCCAGCACGCCGGAGCCCGCGAACTGGCCGAGCTCTACTCCCCCGGTGAGGCCGGCGTGAGGGGGGGTGTTCTTTCTCTTGCCTCTGGGTTAAAACGTGGCGCGGGTGGGACTCCGGGTCTGACGCAGGTTAAGGGTTCTGTTCACACGTGACGCCCAATATCTGCCTTCGGACGCGCACCTGGAACGTTTGAAGCCTTCCCCGCACACGCACACACTTCGCCCCTGGTGGAAAGCGTGGCCTGGTTCACACCTGCAAGGAACATCTCCTTTACTCTACTACTCGGGATTGTTGCGCACTTGAGGAATGGCAGCCGGGTGTGTGAACTGACTCCCCTGAAAAGGGAGTTTCTGGGAATATTCTACTGCTAGAGAAGGCAAATCGGCACCATGCTCTAACCAACTTTTCTTTCTGCAAGTCGTGACTAGATTTTATTGCTTAGCTAATTGGGTAGGTTAGTTGGTTGAAAATAATTTGCCCAGTTATTTAATCATATATATATATATATGAGACTCCGTGGTTCCTTTATTAGCTAAACAAACGGATTTATCAAACGAATCCAGAAAATATTGTTCTAATTGGTCCTTTGACATATGCAGGTCCATCCTAGAAGTGGCAATACTTGTGGATGTGAAGTGGAAGAGAAGGTTTTGAGACCAGCTGGAATGTGGGCATGCATACAGTACTTGAAATTCAGATTTAGTCGGCAGAATATTGTTAATTAACTACTGTTTCTTTATATAGATATTTTTTTCAGTGTAGTGATTTTCTGGTAAAAGTAATGGGACTGTGAACTTGACCTGTAAAGTCAACAAACAAAAATTAAAAGGATCCTTGCCAGCTGTGATTAGCTGCAAATCTCTGTTGCGTGGCAAATGTGTGGTTGTTGCCATGTAATGTGTGAGATGATTTTCTGGAGGCATAGAGTCAGGTATGTTGCAAAAGCTCACACTGGCAAACCTGACCATTTTTTACACTCAAATAACTACTATAAAGTAGCCATGTCCTTAACAGTCTCCACTGAGGGATTATTTCCCAGGAGATTTGCTAAAAGCCTGAGGCTGTGTATCTTAACAGAAGTGATGTTGGATGTATTTATTCATAGTGGCTTTGGGTGGTTAGGGCAGGTAATATATTTTGTGGCAAGTTTAGACTACAAGGCCAAAAAAAACCCTATTATCTATCGTTTTACAGTGAGGAATGGCATGATCTTACATATTCACATGTGCTTTAGTATTCCCACTGCATATGAATTTAAAGAAAAATCTGGATATGATGATTCATTTTACGAAAAAGTGTGTTTGAGTAGTTGCCCATTTCCTGTTTTGGGGGTAGGATGCTATGCTCATATTAGAGTGCTGTCTTCAGATGGTCTTTTTCTCTCCATTCTGGCTGCCTCCTTACTTTTTTCCTAATGCTTTTCAAACTTTTTTTCTTCTCCAAAAGTAGTGTTACAAAGGCCCAGTGGTCATTTCAGTTTTTCCCTGAAATGAGTTACCGTACTATGTTGGGTGTATATACTGTATCATATGGAGGAGCTCTTTGAACCCTTTTTGCAGCCCTGTAATGGGGAGAACCTGTGGCCCTCCAGATTTCGGACTACAATTCCCATTATCCTGCCAGTTAGACTTGCTGGTTGGAGCTGATAGAAGTGGAAGTCTGTCTGGAGGGTGCCCCTATCAGCTCTAGCATTAGTTTACTCTTCTAGGTGGTGTGAGGGTAAGCAAGCAGGTAATTCTTGTGTTTCCAGCTTTGGGTGTGGTGAACAGAAAAATGGGCATGCAATAAAGTTTCATTTTTTAATAGTTTCTAAGTTCAGTTTCACTACCGGGCATCTAGCTGAAACCCTACTTAAAATAATTTACCCAGCCATGAGGACAGGCCCTGACTGGTTGGCCTTTCCCTTGAATCTCAGAGACTGATTATTTTGGGCAGACCATTCTGTTGGCCCAGCCAGTGTGATTTGATCAGATATTTGTTATCTCAGCCTCATGGGTAGCTGCTACATGGCTGATAGAACATTTTGTGCTGGGCTAGGCAGCCCTCAGCCCCATTTTGTGAGAGGAGAAAGATGTAGTGAAATACTGTAGATTTAGTGGTGGAAACCCACTGCAAGTGATTGGTTCAGGACTCTGTCAAGAATGATCTGCTTTCCCCAGTTGCCCTCTGGGTGGGGAGAGTGAGAGAAAGGTGTCTGAAACAGAAAAGGGAGAGATGATCGAATGGCCCTGCTCGCTGTTGGTAAGCACCCCTAACAGAGGGCATTAAGGTCAGAGGTGTTGCCAGAAATTCAGTGCATGCTAGTCATTTGAAATCCTTTTTGTGACCCATCATAAATATTTTATCCTTTTTTAGTAAGTGCCATATGGCTGGCAGTTGGAACAGGAATCTGGAGAAAAGTCAGAGACCTTCACAGGATTCCCTATTTCCCTTGCCCTTCATAGAACCATTTAAGAAATAATAAGCAGCAAAACTCGCTGGTAACTTAGATATACATGGCTTTCAGAAACTTGGGTCCTCCTTCAGTTCAGCACAAGACATTTTGTCTTGGCCAGCCAAACACTGAGAATCTAGTCCCGCCTTTATTCAGGAAATAGCACGTACTTCCTTCGGTAACTTTCCTGCCTCATGTGACTAAGGCTTATAAGTGTGCTTTTTAGGTCACTTTCTTGCTGTACTGAAAGACAAAACCCCACCCATCCCAGGCTCTAGTGAATGAAGCCTGCAGATGCAAGCCCTTAGTGGATGCAGTTGCAGTGCAAACTGATCTTCTTGATTCAATTCTGTTTTGTCAGCCACTGCTGATAGGAGCTGGCATCTCTTCAGTGTATAAGAAAGTGTTTAAGGTATTTTTTTTAACTGCAGTCTTAATTGCATTTGGAAAGGCTTAGGATTCTGTGTTGGACTTCTTGAGACAAGCATGCAAATAAGCCTGTGAGTCACTAGTCCACCCCACTTAACCTGTCTGTGTTATTCATGGCACATCAGTGTGCCACAGAAGATCCAACTCCTGAAATTTACAAAAGCTTCACTGTCTTAGTCACCAGCAGGTGACTTGGGACTCTGCTTGAGTGAGCGGCTATTTACAAGTCTGTTTTAGAGCAAGCTCATGTTCATAGCAGAATCAACTGATTAACCCCACATTTAAGTCTCCTTCACAGGCTATTCTGAACATTTTTAAAGGTGTCTGGGGAGTCTGAAATCCAGTTGTCTGAGGACATGTCAGGCTATATTGATTTTGTTCCAGAAATCTAGCACACGCAAGAGCTGGCAGTGTCCCTGTTTTGCAGTTATTGTAGGAACAGCAAATATGTCTTGTTCAAGGTTACAGCACGAATAGGAACCCTTTGTGCTCCTAAAGGAGTTTGCTTCCTTAATCAGAACTTTTTAAGGTTTGGAAGAGGCTTAAAATAGGAATGCGGCAGCTAAAGGCTCTCCACTTTAATCAGGTCCTCTGAGGGGGTACTGCCTGACCCACTTTTTGTCAACCCAGAGGAAAGGGGTGTGTATTATTAAGGGGATGGCATCAGTGGTAATAGGACTTAGCAGTCCTTCCCTTTCACAGAACAGACGTCTAAGCAATCTGGTTACTGAACAGGCTTAAAAGTGAAGCTGTTGGAAAAGCTTTCCTTATGTTTCTAGATCTGAAGCCCTGCACTTCCATTGTTTGTAACTAACATTGTGGCCTAAAAAATAAAATGTTGGACTTGGCTCAACAGATTCTCGCTTCAGATTTCTTCTTAGCCATGTGTGACCCAGCACTCATCCCAATCTGAATATCTGAAACTGGAAGAGTAGCAGCCTATTAAAGTGTTTGGATATTAAATACTGCGCTACTCATAATGTGTAAATGAAAATTGGCAACTTGTGTGAGTAATGCTGGAAATACTAGGTTTCTGTTCAGAATCTAAGCCTGCAATTATGATTTAGTCCCATGTGCCTCTTACAGTGAGGTGGAGGGAACTTGAGTCAGTTCATTGTACCCTGGCAGTGGAATGTCTCGTTGATCCACATTTGATTTCCAGTGGCACTTCCTTTCTTCTTAAGGTGATTTCTGAAGAAGTTGAGAAAATGCAGGTTTTTTGTTCTGTTTGTACAAGTGTGGCTTTAAAAGGGGACAGGGTTTCCTATTTTTTTCTAGGAGTCTAATGATTGCTACCCAAGTTCTTGCCAAAATTGAATGCTTTACAAAAAGTTCACTGAATGTAAATTGTGGATCACTGGTGCTCCCCAGAGGATGGTGCAGAAAGTAGCCTAAATTGAGAAAAGAAACCAGAGTTTTTAAAATTCTATGCAAGCCAAACTGGGTTACCTCTGTTGGTAGAGCATGGGCTCTTAATCTCAGGGTTGTGGGTTCGAGCCCCACATTGGGCAAAAGATTCCTGCATTGCAGAGGGTTGGACTAGAATTAGATGATCCTTGTGGTCCCGTTCCAGTTCTCCAGTTCTATGATTCTATGAAACAGGAAGCTTACATGCTCCAAGAGGGTGACTTAACTTGTTCCAGGAGCCATGATCACAATCATGGCTTTGCAGGGGCTGTAAACCACATAACAATCTCTCATAACAATTAAGCTAGATCTATATGTGCTGTCATGGCACTGAGCATTCCACTCTCTGCTTCACTCCACTGACGGTTGCTTCGAAAGAAAAATGACATTGAATTACACATGTTTTAAATGTCACTGGGATTATGTAGGTTGGCAGCAGACGTGATTCCACGTTTCCTTTGTGCAGCTTGCAGATTTACTGTGACTATATCATTCACTTTGCTCTGACTTACTTCTATGTGGCTATGCACCAGTGTAAATGACAGCCTGGAGAACTTGTATTAGACCATGGCGTTTGGATTTAATAGACATTTCTTCTTAACTACTCAGGGTCTCTTCCATACTTTTTTTTAGCAACATAGATTTTCATGCTTGGTTTTTAATTTGCAGATGATTTCAAAATGCTCTTAGTGCATCTCTGTGTTCAGAAACCTTGGGTCATATAAGTTGTTTCTCCATCTGTGTTGAAAGGCATATGTCAGTTTCAGCAATTCTCCCTCCCCCTACAGCCCCCTTAAATTTGCTCTATATAGGTTTCCGCGACACTGTAGAGCAGGTTCGGGGGGGGGGTGATGGATAGAGAGGTAGTATCATAGGAAATTTGCTTCTCTCCACATTCTGCTGAGAGATGTCTTCCATCAGAAAAGGGAGACCAGGATACCACCCATTATGGATGTGAACTGACAGTTCATTTGCAGTTACACTGTTACAGTAACAGGTAAAATAACTTCAAAATTTCACGTGGTGGGAAATTTTCTGCCGCCGTTGCAAGATAATTGCAGGTGTCTTTGGCACATTGCCAGCAGACTTTTCCCTTCGCTCAACCTAAATCATTCAAGTGAATAAAATGCATTGCAGCGTTTAGTGGCTGTGACCATTTTTGCTGCTTTCAACAGAAAAACCCTTAACTGTTTTTGGGCTAAAACACCTTAGCAGGCAGGTTTAAATATAAGTAAGAGTGTGCACTATATGCGGATTGTGGATTTTCAGCTCTCCGGTTTCCTGTGCTATTTAGCATTTGTCAGGTGGTCTATGCCAGCCAAACAGTTTACCTGTTTGCCGCTGAGGTTGAAACAGTGAGCAGCTTGTCAACACATCAAATCTGCCTGTTCCAGTATCTGAATGTTTATCATCGTCATCATCATTTATTAAATCTGTATTTTGTATATATTAAATTTGTTAAGAGAAGATTCTGTAATACTCTTGCTTTAGAATATGTTCTGTATTAGATGAACGTGACTATTTGTGGGAAGAGTTTCAGTCCTCAAAGCAGGCACCTTATTACTTTCACTGTCTCTTGTGTGTGAAAATTGGTGGGCAATTTAAGCCCAGTACTTTTGAAGGGAATCTGCTAATCTTGGTGGATGCAATGTGTGTTCACCAGACTTACACACTGTATGACCAAGCACAACACAACCAAGCGGCCATGAATTGTGGTTTGCCAGGTGCTTGACAAGCATTTTCTCAGGCAGTTGGCAAAAAAAAAAAGGGAGTTTTATCAAGCTGCTGGTGGACTGTAGTTAACTTTGTGGATCCAAAAGCCTGGCATAAATCATGAACACACTAAATGGATTAAATTCATTTGCACAGTTAAAAAGTCCTGAAGCTCCCCTTCAGGAGTCACAAAGCTGGCAGCTGTACAAATACAAATGATAATCATTGTTATTAAGGTTTGTTACCTGCCCTTCACTCTAAATTCCCAGGATGGGTTACATTGGCTCAAATAATAGAATTTAAAGCCACATAGAACCCAATCACAATTACAACAACAGTCATACATCTGTGTATCTGAAGAAGTGTGCATGCCAGGGTGGATTTGATTTAAATCAAACTGACGATTTAAATCACTAGTCAGTAAGGCTTGATTTAAATCATAGTTGATTTAAATCATAAAGACTAATTCTTGCTGGTATAACTTTATTATGCAAGTAGATGAAGATTTTTAGAATAACAACTTTTCATATTAGTTTTTTTATCCCCAGTTTAATAGGTTAATCATTCATATTTGGACAACTTTACTGTTGTACTTAGGAAGGAGAAAAATAATCATTACCTTAATAATAACAATTTAAATAGATTTATTCAACTGAAACAATAACATTTCAGCAAATGTTATTTGCTTAAACAAACATCCATGTTTGTTAACTAATTTGGCTAAACAAAAACAAAACATATATATTTTAAGAAACTTAGACTGTCAGCCCAGCCTACACATGAAAAACTTAAATACTGTCCAAACAATCAGAAAAATATTGTTTCTATTCTATTCACTGAACTTCTTGAAACTTAGCACTGAAGGGGTTGCTTCTGTATTCATAGGTTTGTAGAACAATGGGATTAAGGTCTTTTTCTCAACTCTGTTCATGTTATAACATTTTTCCTGTGAAGAAGAGGCATGTGATCTCTGTTGAGTCAAATTCAGTTTTGAGAACTGCAAAAGTAAACCAAGCACCTGTGATAATATCTTGTAGGCAGAGAAACTGCCCAATAATCTTACAAAAACCTCTGGAAGAGGTGAATGGATTAATGGAATTTATTTACCCCATAAATTAAACATATACAACCTTATACTACATAATAAAAAAAAACTAATCTTTATTTCATGATGGAATAACCTTTGGATGGTAATATTCTTTCCTCAAAAAGCATTTTATTTAAAAAAATCCAATTTAAAGCAAAAAAATCGATTTAAAGCAAAAAAATCCAATGTAAAGCAAAAAAATCCAATTTAAATCAAAAAAAATCGATTTTTTTGATTTTTTAAAAAAAATCATTGATTTTTATCCACCCTGGTGCATGCACACGAAAGCTCATACCAAAATATAAACTTAGTTGGTCTTTAAGGTGCTACTGAAGGAATTTTTTTTATTTTAGTCATACATTATTTAGCAATTTCCAGGTAAATCACCAAAATATTTTTCAGCTGTCAAAGGCCAGGGTGTGTCTTCAGCTTGTGACAAAAGGCAAATAATTATGCTGGATGCACCTCTATAAGGTAGGGACTTGCAGTTTTCAGGCTCCTGCAGAGAAAGCTGTCTCCTGGACCACCAGTTCTTGAAACCTTTACAATGTGTTGGTGTAGATGGTGATTCACTTTAAAATCCGTTGTTGCAATGTACGTGGTGTTTTGCTATTTGTCACTGAAGGCTCCACAGCGTTATCAGCACTTGCTGTCTATCTAAATCTAGGCACTACACAGTTAAGTTTATTTTTGGCCATATGGACAAATTGGGATTCCACGTGGATGCATGCATATGGGGTGACTTCTTGGTCCACTGACTTTGCAAAATCCTCAGCTTTGACTTGAAATGGCAGGGTTGTCTTCACAAGCAGCTTGAACATGGTTTCCCTTGGGAGATGCATGAAAGAGCCATGAAGTTTCCTGCATGTTAATTGTTCCTTGTGGATTTGGGCATTTAGCTCTTCTATTTAGGGTGCAGTTGCTCCTCTGCAGAATGTGGGTATTAATTAACTTGGATGCCATAGAGGCTGACTTAGAATAATACCCATGTTGTGATCATACCCATGTCTGAAAACATGCTGTCGGTTTTGTATTCTGTCATGTTCTACCTGTGGCAGCTATGGGTTTGTGCAAACTGCACAGACTGACTTCATGCAGTTTCTCGTGTATCACCTAAAGCAGGCATAGGCAAAATCAGCCCTCCAGATGTTTTGGGACTACAACTCCCATCATCCCTAGCCAAGAGGACCAGTGGTCAGGGATGATGGGAGTTGTAGTCCCAAAACATCTGGAGGGCCGAGTTTGCCCATGCCTGACCTAAAGCTACATTTCCGGGTTTGCTTGATTCATTTGAGACAGGGCCAGTCTTTGTGTGGGTGTGGGCAAGCTATGCATACTTTGCTTAGGTACACTTAATCCTTCCCTGGTTCATGCGTTTGCTTGGGCTCACATTGTCTTTGCATAGTGGAGAAGGGAGCTTATCCTCACCATTATGCAGAGAGAGGGCCTTGTGAACTGTGTGCTCTATGCAAATTTATGTTCATTCATGCAGTTACCTTTCCCACTCCCTTACAGGTGGACCTTGGTATGTCTGAGCACTGATACGGATCACCCGGTTAATGCTAGATGTCTGATCATAGAAAAATGCCATTTCCATACCAAAATTCAATGTGTAGATGACATACTGAACTGCAGTTAATTTTTCAACGGGAGTGGAAGCTTCTGATCTTATCCTTGTGGCTATACTAGTTGGAGAGCATTTTAGCCTGGAAGGAGGGCTAGGCTTGTTCTTGTAATGCCTAAGCCAGGGGTCAGCAAACTTTTTCAGCAGGGGGCCGGTCCACTGTCCCTCAGACCTTGTGGGGGGCCGGACTATATTTTGAAAATATGAACGAATTCCTATGCCCCACAAATAACACAGAGATGCATTTTAAATACAGTAAAAGGACACATTCCACTCATGTAAAAACACCAGGCAGGCCCCACAAGTAACCCAGAGATGCATTTTAAATAAAAGGACACATTCTACTCATGTAAAAACATGCTGATTCCCGGACCGTCCGCGGGCCGGATTTAGAAGGCAGTTGGGCCGCATCCAGCCCCCGGGCCTTAGTTTGGGGATCCCTGGCCTAAGCTGTAGTTAGTGTTTCCTCGGAGTGCAGCTTCTAGTTGCATTCAAATGACCTCTTACCCTACGGGATGTAATAGATTTGCACCTCAAACCTAGCACCGTATGTATAGTAAGCCAACAGAGACCTCAGAGAATCATTTCTTGTGTTTGGGGGTGGTGGATAATGCAAGATACACTTCTTCAATTTGGCACATTAAAGAGCATGAGTCTCTTAATCTCAGGGCCGTGGGTTCGGTAGAAGCCCTGTGCAGGGACTTCTGCTTGCACAATGGGGCTTTCCTCCCTCGCCCCTCCCTGTGCCCTCCAAGAATTGGTTCGGGGAGTGGGGAGGAGTCAGAAGAGCTACCGGTACTAGAACAATGGAGGTGGGGGGAGAGAGGGGGCATCATTCCATCTGGCAAGCTGAAATTATTGAGTAGATGTAACATTTGTAATAGCACAATGTAGAATTTCACTCATTAATTTCTAAGCAATACAGTCCTATACGCAAGGGTAATGCCACCACAAGTAAGACTTTCAGGCAGAGCCGTAGCTATGGGGTAGGGGGGGCTTGCTGGGGTTTTTTTTTGCCCGGGTGAAGCCTCCAGAGGGGCACCATTGAGGCTCCCCCCTCTATTTCCCACTGTTATCCGTCTTGTCACTTAGATATTCATTCCAAATTTCTTCATATTCATTCTTATTTTGTGTCAACAAGCAATTCTTTCGTATGTAGCTAACCTGTCCATATTATCAATCCATATGCTCAGTGGAATCTTTTTGTGACTCTTCCAATTCATCAAAACAAGTTTTTTTTGCTTCTAATATAGCACGATACAACCACTTTTTTGGCCCCAAGTTTCCGGAATGGAATTTAGAATTAAATTCAGTTGCCCTAAATAACAATTTCTTTTTATTACTTTTGCTATAAATATCCTAAACTCGCTCCAGAATGGTCTGATCATTGGGCAGTTAATCAACATATGTATTAGGTTCACATTTTTACTCCCACATCTCCAGCAATTATCTGCGCTTGTTATTTTCTTCTGATATAATCTTGCTGGAGTCCAGTGGACTCTAAATACTATTTTCTGTTGAATAAGTCTAAGTCTTAAATCCATAGAGGCTTTTTCTATTGACTTTATACTTGTCTCCCATATATCATTTGTTATCTGTACTCCTAGCTCTCTACTCCATTTTTGTCTTTCATATTCTAAATCGTATTTCTTCCTGTTAAGTAAAGTTTTATGTAGTGCTAGTGTAGGATTTTTTGTTTTTGTTGCAGGGATTAAATCTTGTAACAGCATGGGTGTTTCCGATGCTGCTATAGTGTCAGGACCAAACTGCCTTTCCAACATGTTTCAATTGGATATATTGCCAATGTGTTTCACTGGTTAGTCCGTACTTTACTTGCAAAGTCTTTTATTCCACAAATTTGTAGTTCTCATCAATTAATTGATTCAATGTGGAATTTAAAAATAAGCTGTGTGTGTGTTCACTGTTCAATCTACCTGTTAAATAAAAAAAATGCTCTTTTTTGTTAAACAGGGAAGAGACTGCAGGAATGGATTAGTGTCATCCTGTGTTTTTCTCTGATGTCTTTCAACTTCTACCATCTTCTCTTCTGCTTGAGACTGGAACATGCCTTCTCAATTATTTTTGGGATTTGTAAGTACGAACTGATTATATAATACAGTAGGCGAATTGCAGAAGTGCACAGTGGCACTGCCTCTCCAGTTGGCTGCGGCGAAGAAAGATATCTCTCCCCTCTGCGCCTTTCCCATGGGGCATTCTCAAGTCTGCTTGCCTCCTTGCACTCTGCCCGCCCTGTAGACAGAGGCTGTGTGGGGGAGGCTGTGTGCGATCTGTTTTTGCTGTGCTGCATCTTTGCTCAGCTCCATTTGTGTGCAACATTACACAGGAGGAGCGCAAGGCACGATGTTTTGGTGATGTTAAGGGCGCAGAGTGGGGATATTACTTCAATCGCCGCGCTCTTCCTATGTAACGTTGTGCCGCCCGCGCACAAATGGAGCCGTGCGAAGACACCACACAGCAAAAACGGATTGCCTACAGCCTCCCTCCCAGCTGTAGGGCAGGCAGAGTGGGAGGAGGCAAGCAGAATACTGTATGGAGGCTCTGCGGGAAAGGCGAAAAGTGTTAAAAGTAATTGGGGAAAAAAACTTCACCACTCTTCCCCCCAAAAAAAGCTTAACTCTGCCCCCCCCCAAAGCTCACTGATTGCCGGTGAGGGAACAGCTGATAGGTGGCCTGTTAGACGCGTGGGGCTGTTAGCTTCTGGGCAATCCTCCCCCCCCCCAAATGTCAACAAGTCAGGGCAATTTCCCCCCATTTTCTTATTTGAGGTCCCCAAAAATTGGGGGCGTCCAATACACGGAAAAAATACGGTAAATTTCTGCCTTGACTTGTGCTGTCCAGTAAATTGGTACCATAACAGCACCTGGCCCAAGAAACCCTGAGGTTTGGCTAGCCCTTCCCAGGACCAAGCATTTATTGTGGTAGGCCCTGCCCTGTGGAATGCGTTGCCTGTAAGCAGTTCAGCAGGAGCCACTATCACTTGCTTTTAGATGTCTTCTAAGAGCTAATACTCAGACAGGCCTTTCAAACCTGAGATTCTTTGCCAACCAGCTTTACTAATGTGTTCGACATGTTTACAGCTGTTTTTTATTGTAATACTGTGCTGTTAGGCTGTATACTGCCTTGTGATATTTTACATGAAAGTGTGGTTTATAAATACTTAAACGAATACAAAGATATCATTCTGACACCTGATACATAAGCAATAACTTTATTTGGCTGGCTCCTCGGCACTTAATTGTAAATTGTCAATAGAGCGCACCGAGGAGCGAAGGGCAGGAGCCATGGCTCCAGCGGTGGAGGCATCCCTCAGCTCCTGATTGCAGCGGCAGCCAAGGGATCCTGCTGCTGGAGCCATGGCATTCGCTCCATAGGACGCACAGAGATTTCCCCTTACTCTTGAGGAGGAAAAAAGTGCGTCCTATGGAGCGAAAAATACAGTGTGGTGTTGTCATTCATAAAATGTATTTGTTGACTTTCAGAGAAATTACTGCAAATTAATGCTGCGTATGGTGTTGTGCCTTATGAGAGTGCCTGGTGTGAAACCCATTCATCTCAATACAGGTCCCCCAGGAGCAGCTTTTTGTGGCTTGTTCTCTCTGGCTTTGGGATCTGGTTCTGGTTTGGGATTCTGTTAATGTCCTGTCTAAATGTAAATAGCAGCTGTGGCGGAAACTGGAGCAGCCACAAATCTGGAGCAGCTTCACAAAAACAGCCTCTCTGGAGCTGCTACTTGCATCTCAAGGGACGCTTTCACAGAGCAGCTTCAGAGAGTTAAATTTTGCAGGGACTATGACAGAGAGAGACTTCTGCTCCACCCACCCACCATCTATAGGCTGCTTAAATTTCCTTGCAGCTGCTATTGCATTTTTTGCTTTTAAAAAATGTGTCTATTGCCTTCACATATAAATTGTTCCTTTTTGCATTTTATTACCATTTAGCCATTTAACCCAATCATTTGCAGTTTTCCCTTTTGGTCATTGTACATATCTGCTGAAGAATTTTTTTTAAAAAAATTCTAATTCATTGGATTTCTTACCTGTCCAGGATGGGTTACAATAATAAAATAGACAATTATAAAACAAATAAAATGATTGCAACCAGAAACTGCTATGACTTTATGCAGCTCATGAAGTGGCCACTGGTCGATGAAAACTCAACTGATAATAAATTCGTTTTGCTGAAAGATAGTAAGCAAGGATGGTGTTCAATGAAGTTATACTTGGAGTAGATCCATTAAAATTACCGTATTTGCACGAATCTAATGCACCATTGCATTAATGTGCACCTCAATTCCAGGGGTGTCCAAACTTTTTTCAAAGAGGGCCAGATTTGATGAAGTGAACTATTTTTTTATTATTATTGAAGTTGTTGAACCTTTTATTGGATTTTACCCCAGGAAATAAACTGCCACAGGGGCGGGATTAAACCGACCGGCGGACTGGATTAGGCCCCCGAAATAGACTTTGGACATGCATGCCTTAAAACCATTTGCTGGCGCCATCAAATCTAATGCACACCCTAATTTTTGTGACATGATTTGGCCCCAAAAGGTGTGCATTGCATTTGAGTAAATGCAGTAATAAATAATAGGTCCACTAATTTCAGTGAGTCTTCTCTGAGTAAAACTTCCTTCAATATCATCCTTGGTTTCAGCAATGCCACTCATGGCAGTTCTTGAGTGGAAGGGTTTTTATAGCTTGTTTGGGGATGAAATGTATCAGTGCATTCATTCAATGGGCATCGAACTGCCACCACCTCTCTCTTTTCAGGGGAATTCTTCTTTTATATCTATCTATCTATCTATCTATCTATCTATCTATCTATCTATCTTGGCTCAGTCTTGCTTGTAGACATATAAGTGGAAGATTCACCTGCTGCTTTTAGTTCTCGTTCACGTTAATTGATAGTCAGGGGTCCCTTTACCTTTACCTTTTCTTCTCACATCTATGGTGATAAGGTCCCTAATCTGTTGTCAGTTCAGCTACTAATTGATAAGGTTGACAACTTAACTGATAATATTATTTAGATAGTAGTAAATTATTAAAATAGTGGAGTTGTGATTCAGTGTAAGCAGAGCTTCCTGGTAGCCACTGACACTCTTTTTTTAAAAAAAAAATCTTATCTGTGGTCTAGATCCAAAGAAGTAGCCAGTTGCTTGCACTTGAGGAATTCCTCCAATGTCATGTGACAAGCTGAATTTCTACTTGACAGGGCTACTAAACACTATAGTTGTGTGTTCTGTAGGCTTGCATTCACTTACTCAGAGGGCACTCCATAAACTGTTGAACGAATTAAAACTGTTTGGCATTACGAGGTTAGTAATTGTTCAGGACATTAGGCACCCGTTGTTAACTTAAACAGTAATAAAGGGGTTGCTGCTGCTGTTATACTGTGCTGTTGATGGAAGCCCAAGGATATTGGATTATTGCATGAATCAAACATAGGCGTCCTGACTTGTAGGTTCTAGTCCTGAGGACTTGTTCATTCCCTTTCTAGCAGCTGATATCTAACCTGCACATCTCAAAACCTCTTCCATTGAGTAGCTGTGATATTGCCACAGAGCTTTGTTGTCTTGCATTAACGGGCTGTAGAGAACTAGATGTGGAATTATAGCCTGGAGCAGAGAGGCTCCTTGACAAGATTGTGTGCAAGAGTAACTGAATGTTTATTTCAATTATTATTTTGGTATCAAATGGGGAGCGTTTTTAATGCCTGTTGCTTTAAGCTCTGCGGCTTTGACTGGAAAAGAGGAACTTAGTGCAAATGTGTGCACACTAGCTGACACTTAAGTCTTCAGCTCTAAGGTACTGTATGTACCTTGAGCAAGGCAGCTACTGTACTCCCCCACCCCCACCCCGTTAGCAAAGTTCAAGAACTGGGCCCTCAATCTGTGGGTTGTTTTGCAGTAACCATTCACTTGCCTGGCAATTTTCTAACAAGGCTGAATATGTTCATGCACTTTAAACTGACATTTGTCCTAATGTCAGAAATGAATTTTTACAGGAGGATGAAAAGCAAGCTGTTCTCTTTTTAGTGAAAAATGATTTAGATTTTGAAACAGATGCTTCACAGTGGTGTTGCTCCTATCACAGTTTTGCAGGGGTAGAGCTGTCTTGCTCCTCAGATAAGCTCAGGCACTAGGAATCCTAACAAGTGTACAGGTAGGAGAATGCAAGTATTAGAGTCTCTCCATTTCCCTACACTTTGTATCTGGATGAGATGTGGGCGCTGAGAGGTTGTACACTTGCTCCTCCTTTCTCTTTTAAAAAAGCAGATAGTTTCTTGTCTGTATTTTGCAGCGCTCATCGGCTAGAGAAACACTGCAGATTCTAGAGCTGATTTCACCAATCTGGCAAGCTCCAGATATTTTGGACTAGAACTCCCATCAGCCCCAATTAGCAGAAACGAGTGATTACGGTATTTTTCATTCCATAAGACACACTCTTTTCCTCCCAAAAAAGTAAGAGGGAATTCTGTGCGTCTTATGGAGCGAATGCGTGGTCCCTGGAGCTGAATTGCCCAGGGGCTAAAGGCAGATCGTGCTTTTTAAAAAAAGAAAGAAAGAAAGAAAGAGCTAAAGGCTAACAAGAGGGAAAGAGAAAGGAGCCCACTCAGCAGCTGATTGCAAGAGATCAGGGAGGGAGATAAGAGAGCTATCTCCCTTCCCAGCCCCCTGCCTAGGCCTCAATTGTTGTCTGCAGAGGGAGACATGTGACTGCCTGATTTGATTATCTGTCTGGTAACTGTAGAAATGGGTCCTTTCCTTTCCTAGAGAAGCTGCAGAACTGTGAGTTGGACCCCATAAAAACAGGATTTTTCCCTTTGCAAGGAAACTCAGCAACTTTGAGCTGCTCCTTAAAAAATGGAGCTTTCCCCCTTTGCAAAAAAGATGCACAACTCTGAGCTGGGACCCCCCCCAAAAGGGGGCTTTTCCCATTTGGGGAAAAAGCTGCACAACGTTGAGCTCATCCTTTAAAAAATGGAGCTTTCCCCCTTTGCAAAATAAGCTTCCTCAAATATTTAATATTGGGGGGGGGCAAAGGCACCTACGCCTCTAGGAGTTGGCTGCTATGGCTAGGACAGTTCAAGAAAGCAAAATATTTTTTCCTTGTTTTCCACCTCTAAAAACTAGGTGTGTTCTATGGTCAGGTGCGCCATATGGAGCGAAAGAATACGGTAACTGCAGTTATTTATTTTGTAAAATTTATATACCACCTGATTGTAAAGAAAACCTCTTAAGCAGTTTCCAAAAAGAAACTGGGAATTGTAGTTGAAAACACCCAGTGGGTGTCAGGTTTAAAACAAAGCCAGAAATTTAAAAGCACATACACTTGGCTAAAATCACGTGTCAGAATTGCAGTCCCAAAACATCTGCAGGGCACCAGGTTGGCTAACGCTGCACTAAACCATACAATAAAACGGTAGTACTGTATTAGCAATATTAAGAAGCAAAAGCTAAAAACATAACACCACCGTATGTCATTATGGAATTTAAAGTGTCTGGGGGAAATGGTAATGTAGGTGCCAGATGTTGGGCTTTCTGTAATTAGGCATCACCACCACCGAAATAGCTGCCTTTATTGTTGCGTAGTGTGCTTCTGATGGGTGCTGAAGCTCTTCTCCAAAGACAGGCAGGCTGTTACTCAAGTGGTTCTGTCAATTTGAAAATGTTTACTAGGAAACTTGGGAACTTCAGTGCTGAGCAATGGATGTCAAGTGTTGCGAGTTTCGACTACTTGGAAACACCTGACCCTTGAGCATTTCCCCTCCTCTCAAGCAAGACTTCTTTTGAATGGTTTAATCAAGCATTTTAGAAGAGGACGTATTCCACTCAATATAGCTACCTGGTTTTACCTTTGGTTGAAGCAAAATGGCTGGTTTCATTCTGTTTTTTTCTTTTCTTTTGTGTATTTGATGAAGCAGCGTCCTACCCCAAAAGAGCTTTTGTCAAAATATCATCACTGATTCTTAATGAATGTGCCTCAAGACTATTTCGTTGCTTAACACAACTGCCTCTGCAATATAACTCTGGGCCGATACTCTAGGAATATGTCTCCTGTATTTGGCTCCTTTAACAGAGAAACCAAAAGGAGCAGTTGCTTGAGAAGGCTGTGGCACTCTGCTACTATTATGGTTGCTTTGGTAGAAAAACGAATTCTCATGAGTCCTGTTATCACTATTTTTAAAGAATAGGACCTATTACTCGGTACTTAATAATAATTTATTTGTACCCTGCCCATCTGGCAGAGTCTCCCCAGCCACTCTGGGTGGCTCCCAATCAAATATTAAAACAATATAGCATTAAATATTAAAAACTTCCCTAAACAGGGCTGCCTTCAGATGTCTTTCCATTCCCATACCTTTTTCAGCCCTAGTCCTTTCTGACATTTCCTTGATATTTCAAACAAAAAGCACCAGGTGCTCACATATACTGTATCCTTTTTGGATTTGATACTTGAGTATTACTTGCATTCCTACACTTGGAAGTGTTTCTTGCATTGCAACTTGGCCTGCCTTTTTAACATTGTCCCCTGTGCTCCTTGAACAAGGTGATGAGGGTTTATTTGTTTATTTTTGTCAGCAGATACAGTGGAATAAAAGAACCAGGTGTGGTATCCAATAAATTAGTTCTGTTAATTCAAGAATTACCATATGCACAACATAGCTTTTTCGTCCTTCTCTGTGTACCATCCCCAAATCTGCTCCAGAGGGTTGGGAGGAGGGGCAAGTTCTCTTGCTCAGCAAGAAATCCTTGTTCCAACAGAACTACTTCATTGAATTATTATTATTATTTATACCTCGCCCATCTGGCTGGGTTTCCCCAGCCACTCTGGGTGGCTTACAGTCTATCTAAAAACATAATAAAAACATCAGTCCTTAAAAACTTCCCTAAACAATTTGGTTTAAGTGTAAACAAGGAAATACTCCCTTTCTGGAACATAGAATTGTAGAGTTGGAAAGGGACCCTGAGGATCATCTATTCCACCCCCTATGATGCAGGAATATGCAGCTGTCCCATATGAGGATTGTTTACATTGTTGCTGTTGGCCGTTTCCTGTAGGCTTCCATGCGTTGAGTTCTATCAAACAAGATGGGCCTATTTTTGTTTAATTTGCATTATTCATATCCTACTCTTCTTGTTGCTATAATCTCAGACTAATAATCAACATTAAACTTCCAATTCTACAGTTCTAGGATTCTATTAAAACAATATTTCTTTTGCATACAACAATATACAAAGACAATTTGCTAACACCAGCAGCCAAGTTACAGGTAGGTAGCCATGTTGGTCTGCCATAGTCGGAAAAAAAAATCCTTCCAGCAGCACCTTAGAGACCAACTAAGTTTGTTATTCGTATGAGTTTTCATGTGCATGCACACTTCTTCAGATACAGCCAAGCGAGGGACATTGCTTGAGTCAAATGCTGAGATAAATAGCCATGTTTTTGCCTGGTGTTGAAAGTGAGGGGTTTCTTTTTTCCTGCCCATGGCCCACGGCATGGAAATTTAGGGCAGGTTTCCTCAACCTGCCACCGAGATGTTTCAAATTGCAACATGCATCAGCATCAGGCAGCAAAGCTATGCTGGCAGGGGCTGGTGCGAGTTGTAGTCCAGAACATCCGGAGAGCCCTAGGTTGCGGAAGGCTAGTTTTAGGGTGTTTAGGAAGTCATAAGGCTTTTGAGAGGAGGGCCTCTGATGGCAACAGTTCGAATGCAGACAGTCCTCCCAGCTGTACATCGCAGCCTGGCCAGAAACCGGTACTAGGAAGGAGAAGTTAGCAATTGCATCATCCTGGAAATGGACAGCAACTAAAACTAAAGCTGTGCTGAAACTAGTTTTGGAGAGGAGTGGACAGTGATAATCAGGGAAGGGAGGGGGAGAGTGTTTGTTGTGATAGGACTGGTAGGATTGCAACAGCAGTTGGAAGGGAGTGAAGTCATGTGTGCACAGGCATAAGGGGAGAATGACACAGTGGCTCTGGGGAACGGAAAGCACTTGTTGGGTACACATGTGGGCATGCTGTACTTCAGAAGAGGTCCTGGATTTTCCATGAGACTGTGCCAGTCCTTTTAATTTTGCTCATGAGGTGACACTGGGAAGTTCAACTCTGAATACTCCATTGTTTGCAGGCAACAGTGAATCTATTACTGAGCTTGAAGGCAGGGCATGGACGCGTTGACAAAGAATATTCTGTCTCATTCTAAAAAGCCTTTTTCATTCACAAAAGGGGCAGAATGAATTCTGTGGAGGTCTCAGTAGGAACTTTCAGTTCCAAATTTGGATTGTGACTTGAAGCAGGAGTCCACAAATGCCCACAACATAGGAAGTTGCCTTGGGCAGGGTGAGGCCAGTGGTCCATCCAGCCCAGTGTTGCTTACACTGATTGGGAATGACTCTCAGGGTTTCAAGGCAGGAAACCTTCCCAGTCCTGCCTGGAGATTCCAGGAATTGAACTCAGGACCTTCTGCATGCAAAGCAGATGCTCTTCCACTGAGCTGTGGCCCATTCCATAGGTCAGCTTGACATACCAGCAAGCTTATATTTCTCCTTGCTCCCAATTTATTGAGCCCTCTAGCAACCAGAGAGGGCTGGAGGGGAGACAGCCTTGCCTCCCTTGTGCAGACACTTGGGTAGGAGAAGAATCAGCAGAACGAATTCCTGCTGTTTCTTATTTGGACTAAAGCAGGCATGTCAAACCTGCGGCCCTCCAGATGTTTTGGCCTACAACTCCCATGATCCCTAGCTAGCAGGACCAGTGGTTGGGGAAGATGGGAATTGTGGTCCAAAACATCTGGAGGGCCGCAGGTTTGACATGCCTGGACTAAAGCATACCTGAGAACCTGTTTACTGTTTCTTGGGAGCAGTGTTAGAAATAAAACAAGCACCAGGCACGTTTTGCAACTGGCGCGGGTCCAGTTGAGACGACATAAGAGATCTCTGGATGCCAGGTTGGCAACTGGGGGAAGCAAAATGTCACTTGAAGAATCTGAAATATTTTCCTTGAAGCTTGAATTGGTTTTCTTTTGGATTTTTTAATTTGATGTTTCAATGTGTTGTGAACAGCTTTGATATTTGTTCTTTAAAATATAAAGTGGTATGGAAATGAAACAAAGAATAATAATAACAAAACAAAAAAAAGGTGCCTAGACATTCCATTGTGGATTTAAGGTGCCATTTGGCGATTGGTTTATACAGTATATCTGAGTTTCTAACACTGCTTGGGAGTCTTCCTCACCAGTGGTAAAGGATCACTTTCGTTAACAAGTCAAATGAAATGGCAATTTCTAAGTAAACGTATGGCAGAAAAGATGGCGGATTGGGAAGGTTTGATGCATGAAGTAATAAAGGTAGAAACTGATATGTAGCCTGGTGTTTTTGTTACCTGATCTCTTCCTAGACAGAATCTGCTAGCAAACTTATGAAGCTAAAACTAAAGTAGGGCCAACACTTTGTCAAATTTAAAGCATGCATTTCTGGAGAGCAGCATTGGATTCAAGAGTCTGCTCTTTCCCAGAATCTTTGCACCATATCATGCCAGACCATGGCTGTGAGGCGCTCTTCCTCCACAGCAAATCTAATGGAAATATGCGTCTCCTGGGAAGTTATGGCTTCTTGTCACTGTGGTGACAGCTTGTGTGTTGGCTTCTGTAAGCCTCATTCCATCCCCAGCCATGCCTCCCTCACAAGTAAATATTTCAAGCCCTCTCGCTTCTGCAATCACACACCACTCCTGGCATTACAAAAATCACAGTGCAGGAACCAGGCACTAACAGTATTGTCAGCACACCAACCCAGTTAACTAAGACGTTCACCCAGCTCTCACCCGGCAGGGTAACTCAAAGATTTATAGGGGCTGGGGAATGCTGGCAACCAGCCAGCTCCATCACATGCTCCCACTTGGGGGGACTAATTGTTACAACCTTCCTGAGGGGCCTCACCCAGCAATACTTGCTCACAGGATCACTGCTTCGTAACACTATGGACATAAAAAAACACAGCTCATGGCAATCAGGGTGGTGCCCTTGTCCCAGCTCCTGACAACCTCAAAGGAACCGCTTCCCCTAGTGGCTGCTCTTATAACATGCCAGGCCATCCTACATAGCTCATGAAACTCCCCCCCCCCCCAAAGATACAGGTGTTAAGAGCAGCAAGGAGCAGAAAATAGCTGCCCAGCTATTCTGCTAGCAGCTATGACTCCTAAGGCTAAATGGTCAGGGCTCACAGAAACACAGGGGTAGGGGAAGTCATACAAAAAAATTATGAAAGCTTTGTGATTAAATGTTTGATCAGTCACTTGGCCAGCATCCCAGTCTGACTTTAAAGGGCTCACTTCACTTTCTCTTTACAGTGTTTCCAACTTTTAACTCTTTCATATTCCTGTTATAGGTGATTCATGCATATATTTCCTGCCGGATCACTTATGAAACCCCGAATGTAATTTCTGTGTTGCTGAATTTATGTTCTGATATTCTACTCATTGAATACTTCACATTAAACTCAGCATATAAGGGCTAGCTACACACCCTGCTGAGAACACTAGGAAACTTGTTGAGGCTCTTTGCCTGAGTAGTTTCAGAATACCGTACATAAATTCTGTTAAGAGCTGCTGCTAAATTGCATTAGACCTCCTCATACCTGACCTGTGAATCATGAATCTCTGCGTGCTTATTGCTGTACTGCAGAATAAGTGTCCAATTCAGGTGAGAGTGGCTCTCATCCTCCCCTATCCAGTAGCTGGCAGGTATTTCTGCTTTGTAAGTGGTTAACAAGTCACACTAGTGTCCTGTTTCTTTTCCTGAAGAGAGATGAGAGATTATTGGACAAAGCGGACATAATTTGCAGCCACATTCATATTTACTCTTGCATCTTATGAGTATCAGAGACCTTTCAAGTTTCTGTGATTAGAAATTAGGGATAAATTATAATTAAACATGTACAGTACTCCCAAATGTATTTCTCTGCTTTCCTTTGGATCACATCAGTCTTGTCATTTGGGCAACCCAGGACCTCCATATACACTGCCCAGGCTTATGCCCCGGGTAAGTCACTTTTGTGCTGCTAACACAGCAGATTGACTCCTCCCCCCCACCCAATTCACTCCATTGTCTCTTGAGACAGACAGATGCCAATAACTCCTATTAATATTAATGTGACTGATTTGGGTTGGACCATGGCCTTTATGCCAATACATAATACAACTACATGCAAAATGATACAGAGAAGGTAGCAATAACTGGTAATGTGAAGTATTTATATACTTCTGCTAGCGTTCTGCATATCTTATAGTGCCTTAGTGTTGCCAAGGTGTATTAGAGATGGAATGCATTCTTGACAGCCTCCCCTGAAACGTTTCGTGTAGCTTATCGGGAATCGCAAACCACAAGCCACAAATTCAATCACTGCAGTACAAGTGATTGCTTACCACAAATTCCCCCCTAATGGCCAGTGCTTCCAGGCAGCAGGCCGCAAGAAAAGATTCTTCAGGTGAAGTTCACTAGGCCAAGGTTGGAGACCTGTGCTGCTCCAGATGTTATGCGACCTCAGCTCTCATCATCGCATGACCATTGGCTATGTGGATTGGGATTTGTTGGTGTAGAGTCCCAACATCATCTGAAGGTAGAACATGAAACTCTTAATCTCAGGGTTGTGGGTTTGAGACCCATGTTGGGCAAAAGATTCCTGCATTGCAGGGGATTGGGCTAGATGACCCTTGTGGTTCCTTCCAACTCTACAATTCTATGAGTCTTTGAAGAGTCACAGCTCCTCGCCCTTGCTCTAGGCCAGGCACGTCCAACTCCCAAGAGACTGCAATCTACTCCCAGTATAAAAAAACGCAGTGATTTACCTATTGTCATTGGAGGGAGAAGGAGCGTGTGGAAGGCCAGAGTTGTTGACCTTTTCTTAGTGGGGAAAAGCCAGAGTTGTTGAGCCAAAGTTGTTGATGCTATTTGCTGTTTATCTGCTTTAAATTGCCTTTGCCAACCTGATGCCCTCTAGCTGTTTTGGACTGCTTGGCAAAGGCTGTCTTAAAAGCCCTGGGCTGTGATATCTATTTTCAAGATTTCTATAGCTGCAAGGTCTTTGATGTATAGCATCATTTATCAGGGTTGACTTCAAGGTTTTTTTCTTACTTCCATTTCTATCCTCCATTTCCACACTGATGTGTACAAGGCAGCTTTCTAAAGCCACCAGTCATAAAATGTAAGCTTAATAAATGGTCCAGCAATGAAGGTAGCAGGGGAAAGCATCAGAGGCCAAATTAAGAAAATGCCTGGGGTAATAAAATCCTCGGTGCCTGTACGTCTTGTGCAAGCTGGCCTGCTTCAGCGCTGCTCTTCCTTGTTTACCATGCCCTTTTAACTCTCATGAAAGTTCTCTGTTATGCATTTGGTGGGAATACAGTGGCACCTCTGGTTAAGAACTTAATTCGTTCCGTTCTTAACCTGAAACTGTTCTTAACCTGAAGAACCACTTTAGCTAATGGGGCCTCCTGCTGCCGCCGTGCTGCCAGAGCACGATTTCTGTTCTCATCCTGAAGCAAAGTTCTTAACCTGAGGTTAAGAATTCAGAGTTGAACTTCCCAGTGTCACCTCATGAGCAAAATTAACAGGACTGGCACAGTCTCATGGAAAATCCAGGACCTCTTCTGAAGTACAGCATGCCCACCTGTGTACCCAACAAGTGCTTTCCGTTCCCCAGAACCACTGTGTCATTCTCCCCTTATGCCTGTGCACACATGACTTCACTCCCTTCCAACTGCTGTTGCAATCCTACCAGTCCTAACACAACAAATACTCTCCCCCTCCCTTCCCTGATTATCACTGTCCACTCCTCTCCAAAACTAGTTTCAGCACAGCTTTAGTTTTAGTTGCTGTCCATTTCCAGGATGATGCAATTGCTAACTTCTCCTTCCTAGTACCGGTTTCTGCCCAGGCTGCGATGTACAGCTGGGAGGACTGTCTGCATTCAAACTGTTGCCATCAGAGGCCCTCCTCTCAAAAGCCTTACGACTTCTCAAACACCCTAAAACTAGCCTCCCGCAACCTAGGGCTCTCCGGATGTTCTGGGCTACAACTCGCACCAGCCCCTGCCAGCATAGCTTTGCTGCATGATGCTGATGCATGTTGCAATTTGAAACATCTTGGTGCCAGGTTGGGGAAACCTGCCCTAAAAGGCAACTCCTCACTTTCAACACCAGGCAAAAACATGGCTATTTATCTCAACATTTGACTCAAGCAATGTCCCTTGCTTTGGCTATACAGTGGTACCTCTGGTTAAGAACTTAATTCGTTCCGGAGGTCCGTACTTAACCTAAAACTGTTCTTAACCTGAGACACCACTTTAGCTAATGGGGCTCCTGCTGCCGCCGCGACGCCAAGGTACCACTGTAGAGTGTTTAGGCATGTCATGCTTGCATTTCTGCCTGGGAGGATTTCACAAGAGTATTATATGCGCTCAGTCGAAATCATGCACACTCGTATTGTGATGGAGGTGAAGAGGCCGATAGCCTTTATGAATGTAAATGGTTGCTTTAGAGATGTAGTACACTCTTTGTATTGAGCAAAGTGAACCCCTGCCTGGCTGTGCGTTATTGTAGAAAATAATTCCTTTCTGCAAATAGATGAGAAAAATGCAGCATGCTGCTAAAAGTGAATGACCTGTCTTCCGGATTGTTACACTTATCTGCTGTCTGGAATCCTGCTAATTCTGAACCAAATCCTGTTAACTGGGATCTAAGAGAGCTGATCTAAGTGGCCTGATTGGAAGATGAAGTTTGGCTCGCCAGCCATGATTTGTGTGAGCCACGTGCTCAGATTTGCTCATGGCTCAGGGCAAATGTTATGAGTTCCCTTGTTAAGAGGGTAAGATATATTGGACCCAGTGCCTCCCTCAACACTACCTTCTTGGCCTATTGAATTGGGCCCAGGCTACACCTAATGTTAATTGCATTAAAGGAATATGTTCAAGAGTGTAAATAGATGCTGAGCAACACCCTAAGCAGGATAGTGGCTGTTGCATTGGGAGGGTAGACTTAAGTCTTACTGGTGAAAATCCGTCCACTCTCCTGGCTCTTATAGCTGGTTCCGATGGGAGCTTCCCACCCAGGATAGATAGTAGCTTTGGGAAAGGGGATTTTCACCAGGAGCATGTCAGGGGCCAAAGGGCTAATCCACACACAGTCCTGGCCAAGGGAAGCTTTCATGGCAAATATATGTATACGGTACACGTCATGTGTCGTTGTTGTTGTTTAGTCATTTAGTCGTGTCCAACTCTTCGTGACCCCATGGACCATAGCACGCCAGGCACTCCTGTTTTCCACTGCCTCCCACAGTTTGGTCAAACTCATGTTTGTAGCTTCAAGAACACTGTCCAACCATCTCATCCTCTGTCGTCCCCTTCTCCTTGTGCCCTCAGTCTTTCCCAACATGAGGGTCTTTTCCAGGGAGTCTTCTCTTCTCAAGAGGTGGCCAAAGTATTGGAGCCTCAGCTTCACGATCTGTCCTTCCAGTGAGCACTCAGGGCTGATTTCCTTCAGAATGGATAGGTTTGATCTTCTTGCAGTCCATGGGACTCTCAAGAGTCTCCTCCAGCACCATAATTCAAAAGCATCAATTCTTCAGTGATCAGCCTTCTTTATGGTCCAGCTCTCACTTCCATACATCACTACTGGGAAAACCATAGCTTTAACTATACGGACCTTTGTTGACAAGGTGATGTCTCTGCTTTTTAAGATACTGTCCAGGTTTGTCATTGCTTTTCTCCCAAGAAGCAGGCGTCTTTTAATTTCGTGACTGCTGTCACCATCTCCAGTGATCATGGAACCCAAGAAGGAAGTGTAGTCGAGCCCTTTGTCCCAACTAATCAAAACGTGCAAAATCTATGCCCGCAAGATGAGCCTCCTTTTGGTTTCTAGGCTGCTTGTTTGCAACATGCTATTGAACAGAATAGCTTGCAAGCTCTTTATGACTATTTCCAGAATGCCATGATTAAACAAGCCACTCCTTGCTAGTCAAATCAAAGTTCTTTATTCATAATCTGATTGCAATGCAGCTCTCTCCTTACTGCTCCTCTGTTTTTTTTGCAGTCTCACTCCTAGCAAGTACCCAAATCACTCCTGCATTATCATTATTTGTGAATGAAAACTGTGCAGCCTGGTTTACTAGTACTTTATATAGGTCTCAAGCAAATGTTACTACTGTAGAAGCTAAACTTCGGAACCTTGTGGGATTTCTTTTGCTTCGCGTCAGGTTGCTAACGTTGGGATCAAGAGGTAGACTTAATCTTTTTCTCTTGCCCCTGCCCTACCCTGTTAGATGAGTCACTGGTGTATAAATGTCGTTAACACTACAGCAGTGTGTGTTGTAAAGTTGCAGTGCAGTGAGCTAGTTTAGCACAGTTAAAACAGTTGTGAATTGGGAAGCTCCTACTTCAGACCTTGCCTCTGCTATAAAGTTTCTATCAGATCCTACACTCCCTTGGCTTTCGTTCTGCTTCTGCAATGTAGTGGTAGTACAGACCCAGCTTACAGGATACCATAAGGATTACTGAGAAAGTATGCATAAAACTTTTTGAACTTTTAGAAGTGCTTTATTATGAGCAAATGCCTCCTGTGTCGACCTAGAGGGAGGGCTTGGGTGGAATGCCACTTTGTCTTAGGACCTGTGCTGCTCAACATCTTTAGAAATGGCTCCAATGAAGGAGGAGAGGGGATGCTTAACAGATTTGCAGATCACGGGAAGCTGTTGGAAGGGGTGGCTAAACACCATAAAAGACAGAGTCAGGATTGAGTTGGATGGGTTAGAATGCTGGGCCACAACCAACAACATGAAATTCCACCAGAAATAAATGTGAAGTCTTGCATTTCGCTACCAAATTTCAATGGTGGAAATGTGGTATGGAGACAGACCCAACTTGGCAGCAATACATGTGAAAAGGATCTAGGTGGATTAGCTGATCTCAAGCAGGACATGAGCTAGCAGTGCAGCTGCTAAGGTTAGTGCAATTGCAGACTGCATTAATAGGAGCATAGTGTCCAAATCACAGGAAGTAGTAGTCCCACTCTATTCTGTGTCGGTCAGGCTCCATTTGGAATGTGCTGTTGGTTCTGGGTGTTGCAATTTAAGGAGGATACTGTCCAACTATGGTATGTCCAGAGAGAGTGGCTGGGATGGTGAAGAGTCTGGAAACCAAGTCATATGAGCAACAGCTGAAAGCGTTAACCTTGTTTAGCTTGGAGAGGAGAAGATTGGAGGGAGGGAGCATGATGGCAAACTTCAGTTTACATGCAGAAGATGGAGCTTTCTTGCTTCGGAGGGCGGGAACTAGGCTGGAAATAGGAGGGAAGCTTAGCATCAAGAGAAGCTTCCCAATGGTAAGAGCTGTTTGACAGTAGAAGAAGCTGCTTGGGGAGGTGGTCTGCTCCCTTTCATTGGACTGAAGCAGAGACTTGGTGGTCATCTGCCAGGGATGCTGCCATTGCATCTGCGCTACAGATCCTGCGCTGAACAGGGAGTTGGACTAATGACCTCAGATTCCATGGGTGCTTGTGGGCAGTGGCATGCCATAGCTTACCTTTGGTACTTGCAAAAGCATGGGTGTTTGTGTGTACAAGTTGCATATGATAGAGGTGGTAGTGAATAGATGCAGCAGTGGCAGGTCGATAGTTTTTTCTTGTGTTTTGGGAGTTGGTCACAAAAGTAATTTATTGTCTCGAGAGAGGGAAGTCACTATGTCAGCCTTTATCCATCAAAATAGCATTTACACATACTTAAAATTGATCTGAATGTCTCACAAACCTCTTTTCATCTCTCTCCCCTCCTCCCTTTCTCTTTTAAAGTTGCAGGAATCATTACTGCTGATTTTGCCTCTGGTCTAGTGCACTGGGGAGCAGATACCTGGGGATCTGTCGATCTGCCAATAGTTGGAAAGGTTTGTCTTTTTATTATTGGGAAATGTTGTAGGATGAACTGGAAAGCAGCTAAACTTCAACAATCTTCAGGCAGTAATAGAACAAAATACTATTGCTTAAGTAGACACAATTTGTGTGCGGAGCCACTGAATAGCTTGAGAATCCTGAGTTTCACCTTTTCAGAATTATCCCCTACAGTCATTGTATCTAAACTATTATTTGGCTGTTGGGAATATGCTTTGGGCTTGCACACTCCCTACAACTCTCTCTTTCACTTCTTGGTTTGCACTAACCATGGTTGGCCAGATTCAGATTTTATGGCAAACTTTAGTTAACTGCGAACCAGGGAAGAACGGAATCCAGTCACGCAAAGGGAGGAGGAATTCCGTGAACCCAAAACAGATTCCTAAAGTCTGGCTTTGGAATCTGTATCTGGCCAAAGTTGCTGGACCTCATGCTTTCAAACATCTTAAAGTGTAATGGCAAAGAGTTCAAACTGCCATATGCCAACGTAGATCAAAACAACTTACTGTATATACTCGAGTATAAGCCTACTTTTTCAGCACAAAAAATGTGCTGAAAAAGCCGCCCTTGGCTTATACTCGAGTGAGGTGAGCGGCGGCAGAGAAAGGCACAGGACTGGGGGTTAACTAACCTATGCCTGCTCTGTGCGAGGCGGCGGGGAGGGAGAAGCCGTGAGGAAGGGATCCTTCCTCCCGGCTTCTCCCCCCACCCTGCCGCCGACAGCTGGGAAAGGCATAGGACAGTATTTATTTTTGAAATTTACCAGTAGCTGCTGCATTTCCCACCCTCGGCTTATACTTGAGTCAATAAGTTTCCCCAGTTTTTTGAGGTAAAATTAGGTGCCTCAGCTTATATTCGGGTTGGCTTATACTCCAGTATATACAGTACTTGGATGTGCATTCTTTTGGAATAAGATGACAGGAGCACATGCAGAATGTCTCCTGACCACTTTGGGACTTTTTAGTGTTACTCAAAACAAGCAAATGTTGCTACTGAGATCTGCAGTACACAGCTTGTGCTTTCTCCCCCACCCCTAAGCTACCAATCTGCTTTTGGTACTAACAGTTCACCCTCGCTTCACTCTTTGCTGTCTCAATGCTGACTAATGCAAGTGTCTTCTCTGTTGATCAGACTAATGAAAGACTGCATTTGCTTTCTCCTTCCCTGCTCCCTACTTTATCCCATCTTAATAAGCTTGGTGTACTTAACAGCAAAAAGGATGTGTAACCCAAGGTTAAACTGGTTCTAGGTTGAGTGAGCCAGGATATATTGGATAGCAATCCCTGTGACATGCCCTGTTGCTAACTTTGAGATTACAGTGTGTGTGTGTGTGGTGCTAAACCAGCTCCCACTTCACTAACAACCTAGTCACTTGCTTGCATGGTGATCACACTGTACCTATAAATACAGACACTAACATTTGAATTCAGGCCAGTAACAGTGCTTAAGAGTTATTTGTAACCTGTGAGTCCCTGCATTCAAATCTCACCTCTGCCATGAGTTCACAGCGCGTTGGGAGTTAAAACAGCCAGCAGAAATTGCACCTTAACACTGTACGCATCCCTGCTGGAGGAGCGCACTCTACCCTGGGTTTAATCTGGGACTCAGAGTTTGGGAAAGTAAGAAAGCTCTATTACAGCAAATGCATGCTTCAGGTGGAGAGGCCTTGAGCCATTCTTGCTGTTGTATCGCAACAGACGAAACACAAAAGAGGTCTTGTCTACCAAGATGAGGGTGAAGAAGCAAGAAGGAAATGAGATCAGCAACCTATGAATATGAGTAGCACTTGAGGGAAGGTCAGCACAAGCTAGGTCAGAAAGGACAGTCTAGGAAACTTGGAGTTTCCTCTCTATTCTTTCCTATGCAGACACATCAGCCTCTAGTTCAAGCTGTGTTGCATCCCAGCACTTCCAGCATAGCCTCAGTCAAGCCCACCATATTTCAGTATGGGGAGAGAATAACCTCTGTTCTCCTAACCCAAGTCACTGTGGCCTAGAACTTGCAAAATAAGCTAGTTGCCTGCTTGTGGCAAGAAAATTCTCTCTAGGTGACAGGCCAGACTGCTATGTTTCTTTTTGAGACCTAAATTAACTACGTAGGTAATTTGTGGGCAGGGGTATATAGTAAAAATTTGCGCAGCCTATGGACTTCAACGACTGACAGACATACCCCCCCCCCCTGTATTTACTTTTTAAGGCTTTTATCAGACCTTTCAGAGAACATCACATTGACCCAACAGCAATTACAAGACACGACTTCATAGAGACCAATGGAGATAACTGCATGTTGACGGTAGTTCCATTGGCAAACATGGCCTACAAACTGGTTTCTTTATCACCAGGTAAGTGACTATAAATCCATGAGTAAACTTGACTTGCAGCTTCCACGGTGTACAGAGAATAGGCCTTTGGCCTCCGAAGAGACAGGCAGAATGAAGCTATTTGTATGGGAACAGCTGAGAAGGCTGGATGTATTTATGAGACAGACTGCCTTTCAGCCCCTGCAAGTGGTTTACAGTAGTTTTAATCTTTGTGGGTGGAGCAGTATAGCGTCAGAGCAAGAAATAATAGTTGCAGGTTAGTAAAGGAGTAGAGTGGCATGAGAACTAACTTGCCACCATTTCAAAGATTTTTCTAGACTACGGCATTTAAACCATAAATTGCAAGGTTTATATCAACCTAGTCTTAACCTGGTATTTGAATATAGGAACCACTTCATCTAGTGTGTACTGTGGCAGAAGCAAAGGTAATCTGTAAGGTACACCCATGTTAAGAGATGCACCTGGTGAGAGAACCAAGCCAAATACTAAAAGTGGTGGCCCCAAGCATTCCTCGAGTTCAGGCATCCCCAAACTGCGGCCCTCCAGATGTTTTAGCCTACAACTCCCATGATCCCTAGCTAATAGGACCAGTGGTCAGGGATGATGGGAATTGTAGTCCAAAACATCTGGAGGGCCGCAGTCTGGGGATGCCTGCTCTAGTTGCTAGCAAGTCTTACACTAGTGAAGGGAGAATGGGAAAGATGACTACCTTGAGATATTGTGATCATTTTCGCTTCGGAAGCGAAACAAAGCCTATTTGGAGCTACCCTGAGGATGTAGCTTGTAATTAAACATCCAACACAATTATTTTATGAGTAGCTTAACATGGATGGAGAAAGGGTGCTTCCAGAATGGGGCTTGATATTATTAATGGGTTGATCAGCTAGCACAAATGGGTTGTGGGCAATAGTGTTTTGCTTTTGTTTTTAGTTTATTGGGGTTTCCCTGGGAAGCTTAACCCCAGATTAAATGGGGGTTGGAATATGGGCTGATACTTTCACACCAGAGATCTTGTGCAGACACTGAAAAAATTTGCATGCATTGGGAGCACCCATCCCACATGAACTACCCATCTGGAAGCACCCCAAGACAAATGTTTCTGGCGTAGTTAGTAGAACTTAAGTGCCTGTCAGTTTGAACTTGAAGGTCAGTTCACGCTTGGCGTGGCAAATGTATCCTGATGTTCACAGTGCCGAATGCCTCAAAGTGGGATGGGAAAACAATATAATCTTGAGCGGTAAACAACACATGTCCTTATCAATAATTGGCTTGTTGAATCAGACAGAGTTCCCTCTGATGAAGCGTTCTGGTGTTGTACAATGAACTGCTTAAATGTAACCCATCGTTTAGAAACAGTTCTGGTATTTTTGGGGGGGTTGGGAGGAGACCTATGTATCTAGGCACCTTCTATTGCCAGTTTATTTCAGTAAGAGTCATGTTGATCCTACTCCCTCTTTTCTCTCCCCCTTTCTAGAAGCATTACACCAATCGTGCCCTTGGGAGTGTTACGTCTTTGCCCTGGCTATATTTGGAACCTTGACAAACCAGATTCACAAGTGGTCTCACACCTACTTTGGTCTTCCTCGCTGGGTTATCTTCCTGCAAGACTGGCACATTATCCTGCCGCGCAAACACCACCGGATCCATCACGTGTCTCCTCATGAAACTTATTTCTGTATTACTACAGGTAAATAGAAGTGAAGCTTCTATTTCAGTGATGAGCAGCCTTCAGGCTTATGGGATCTATTTTTTCTGCTTCTTTTAAAAAAAACCTAAAACTGAAACCCACCAGCTGGAGCCAGGTGCAACGTGTGGAAAAATGTTAAGAGTCAAGGAACAGGGTGAATGTGCTCAGCCCCCAGGTATGGGTGACCATTACTGGAATCAGTTACTCACAGTTACTCACTCCTGCCCCCCCCCCCACATGGTGCACTGTGCCTTCCACCAGCTAAGGTTGGTGCACCTGCTGTGATTCCTTTTGGACAGGTATAGCTTGCAATGCAGTTACCCAAACTCTGGCAGTCGCCTGTAATGCATTGCCTGTGCAGCTGCCATCTGAAACTTCCGTTAGGGCAGCAATAGAGCTGCCGACTGGGACTAGTCAGTGGGGATATATCATACACATGCATTAGCAACTTGCTATTCCAACACGAGCCTGCTTGTACATTTAGATCTCTTTCGAGTCGCCTCTTCTGGGTGTCGACACCATTTTGGAATGAGGCAGGCAGCGACTGCGGAGAGAACTGTCATTGCTGCGAGCGCCCCTTCTTCAGGGATGTTCACCTGCCATGGTGAGGAGGCGCTTTTGCCCACTGGAAGTGCATATGCTCTCTGCATTCAAAAACTCCCGCAGCCCAGCCCAGCCCAGTAATGTAAACAGTGCTAAGCTAGATGGACCCAGTGGTTTGACTCAGTATATACATCAGCTTTCGGTTGCACCAAATGGGGAGCCTTCTTTTCCCAGGCTCTTCATTTCTTACTGCTTTAACGCTGCAATTCTATCCCATTTTTAAAATTTTGTTTTGTATGATCTGGTAAGCAACCCTGGAATATATTATATTGAAGTGAATTTATAAAAATGTTTGTCAGCAGCTTCGTTGAGTACACACAACTGTGGGGCTAATGTTTTCATCCAACGGTAGCTCTCTAGCGCCTTGCCTGGGTCTGGAGGGTCAACTTTTAAATGTGTGCAGGGAGCTGGTGCTGGAATGAGGGAGGATGCACAAAGCAGAGCGCTACCCATAAAAGTTTGGAATCCCTACATTTATTAAATCACATCAGTGTTGCAAACCTAATTACTGTTTACAGCAATACTTTTATACATAAGGCATTCATAATCTGGGTGGAACCCACATCCCCTCATTCCTTTGCAAATTTTGACATGGAATAAATGGTATTGGGTATCATTGCTTCGACACTTGATCTTCCTATGTTTGACAACAATACATGATTCCAGGGTTTATATCTGATAGCTAGAATTCAGTGATATTCAACACCTGGTGTTCAATGTCGTTATATTTGATCGTTTATGGCTTGTGGCATTTGGTATTTTGACAGCTAACACTCATTCCAGCACAGTCTAAATTACTCTTAATTTTGTCATACTTAAATTTGTTTTGTGGCCAGATTCCGATTTGAGATGTTGAGCGACTCCAGAGCTCTTTCCCCTCAACTAACTGCAAAATTTATCTTGCCACATTTCCTGTCCTTCACTTTCCCTGCAAGGGGAGAGCAGCAGAGAGTATCAGTAACACCTCTTTCCCCTTGACACAGCTACCGCAGTAGGTTCCCAATTTTAAAGGGGATCAGTTGCTGCTTTTGCATCACCTCATCAAAATTGGACTTGGCATTCCAGTTTTCATTGGCGTGTAGCAACTAATTACAAATGCATGCTAGTTGAACAGGAGCTGTATGTAAAAGTTGAATCAGCTGGTTGGCGTATGGAAAACCTGTACTAAATCAAACTTGGTTAACAGTTTGCATGGTTTGAAAGTAGCCCTTAAAAATGTGGTTAATGAGACTTGTGTTGTGTCGAACACTTTTAGTTTCAAAAATAAAGGTCCCATATAGGCGAAAAGCTTTAGAGTGCAATTGTTTATACACTTACCTGAAGCCAATCCTATTGAAGTTAGTGGGATTGTACATCAGGTGACCTGCTTCTACCTGAACCGCCATAAGATGGAGGTACACACTGCTCCTGTTGAATGACCCAAATAATCATTTCCCTCGCATTTTACTTTTTTACTAGACTACCTTAAAACAAATTAATTCAATTATCTACAACTGTACTTCTTCATTTACATCTGTATTCTCCCTTTCTATCGTTCTCCAGGCTGGCTCAACTATCCGCTGGAGAAAATAAGATTTTGGAGGTTCCTCGAGATTATCATTCAAGGACTGACCGGAGAAAAACCGAGAGCAGATGACATGAAATGGGCCCAGAAAATAAAATAAACTCTTGCCAGGCTTCTGCAGTCCTTATACTTGTTGCCAATATTTTTAAAAGAAAAAAGCCATCAGCCAAATTAAAGACTTGTAAAGAAATAATGGACTAAAGCACAATGCTTTTTAAAAAGTGCTAACAGACTGCAGTTAAAGGACTCACTCTTCAAAATAATACTTGAAAATGCAAATGGCTAATTCCATTTGTACGGAGCACCTTCTGTTAGCCACATCTGCTGATGTTGACCATTTTTGTCCTTGAGTCTCAAAAGCCATTAGTTGAAGACAATGCACCATTTTCTAGTAAGATATGTCATTGGCACAGTAAAATGTGTTGTATCAACATGAATTGCCACTTTGAAAACAGGGTTAAGACCAATATGGAATAATGAAGATAAGCAGACGAGCACTGCGTTTTTAAGGAGCAGGTTCAAACTGCATGGGGAAAAAATCAGCCAAGAGGGGAAGGGAAGTTTATGAAATTGTCAACACTTCAATACATTTAATGTTTGGTACACCTTCCAGTTGCTTCATCTTGCTATCATGTCCAGTCTTAGTCTATGTGGTGTGCAACAGAACATTTGGGAGTCTTGTTCTGCTAGTGGATAAGGATCCTTATTGTCGTCTGTCTCCTGAAATAAACAAGTGTTTTTACTCCCTTGATATCTGAGCAGACTGTTGCTGTATAAGCCTGCAACTGACTTGGTAGCAACCTGGGAAGAAGAACAGAACGTGTTCTGCACAAGTGTCCAAACATAAAGGCGCTTGTGTTAGGTCGTTTTGTGTTCAGCAATTGGGGTTCCTTTCAGTATGACTCCTCTTCCAATAATCATTGTTCAAGTAGCTCTAGGAAATTGGGCACATGATTTATATGTTAGAAAGGGATAGGTTAATGGTGTGTATTTTTTTAAAGGTGCTTGCTCATTCATGTAAATATTATAAAGCCTTAATCTTTTTGGTGTAACATGGATTAATATTTTAATGTGGTCTGAATGTATATAATATATTTATAACAAAGCAGTTCGATTATACTAATTGCATTTGTTCAGTCTCCTTGTAATTTTTATTTTTATTGCGGTTTGAGGGTATAACCGCATCTCTAGCAGGCAAATACAAATCACAGAGCAATTTAATATATCATGTTGACCCTGACAAAACCCATGAAACTGTGAGTGGATTTCTTGATTTGTACAGAATACTGTTGAAACGTCAGTGTTCTAGAAAATAAATCCATCAAGGTAGATCTATGGAACTCTGTGCCTCTACAGAACAATTAGAAATGTAGATATTTGTGCTGCAGTGGGTTGATTTTAATTCAAGTTTCCCACTGAATACTTATTTCTTAATATAAATCTGATGGCCAAACACTGTTAACTTTCTGATAAAATAGAGGTATTGCTTATGGTTTCATTCTTATAACCAAGCCTTTCATTAACTTTGTGGCGCTGTGTACATTTTGTGTGCTTTATTTTTATTTTACCTATTTGGCCTTCAGGACTTCCCAGTTCTCATCAACCTCAGCCAACATGACAGATTGTCATGGCCATTGGGAGTTGTAGGCCAGTATCATCTGGAGGGCCTGGGACAGTTTACCACTTCTGAGCCATCTTGCTGTTATTAACAGGTTCCACAATATCTTTAGCTCTCTTTTTAGAAATGGTGTGACCTTCTAAATATTTGTCTATTTGGGCTCCTTTATGAACCACACTTTGAAGTTAGAAAATACCAAAGCAGTTCACAAAGCAAACTCCCTCAAAACAAAATAAAAAAATTCCTGCAGTAGCACCTTATTTTGGTATGAGCTTTCGTGTGCATGCACACTTCAGATACACTGCAAACGGAAGTGTCAGACCCTTATATATATACAGAGGGTGGTGGGGGTATATTTATAAGGGTCTGACACTTCCGTTTCCAGTGTATCTGAAGAAGTGTGCATGCACACGAAAGCTCATACCAAAATAAAAACTTAGTTGGTCTTTAAGGTGCTACTCTAGGAATTTTTTTATTTTGCTTCGACTCAGACCAACACGGCTACCTACCTGTAACTCCCTCAAAACAGTGAGTTCATAGAATCATAGAGTTGGAAGGGACCACGAGGGTCATCTAGTCCAACCCCCTGCATTGCCCAGTCTAGGGCTTGAACCCCAAACCCTGAAATTAAGAATCTCAGACTCTATCAACTGAGTTAAATTAAAACAATACCATAGATTTTTACATTTACAAAAGCTGTCATAATAATCAACACACCTTCCAGGCAAATAAAATAAAAACGAAAGGGAAGGCATTATCCAATGCCATCAGCTGATAATGCCAGATGGGTCTCTAAGATGACTGGTGGCTGTCAACACTTGTCCTGCATGTTCTGAACAGCTCAAGTATCTTCTTTTGCATGCAGAAGCAAGTAGGGCTAGGAGACCTCAACCTGAAACTGAGGAGAACCACTGTCAGTCAGTGTGGAGTCTGTAGACAGTACTGAGTTAAATGGACCAATGGTCTGATTCAGTATAAAGCTGCTCTTTATGTTCAGTTCCTGGATGGGTGTGTGACCATTATAGAATTGTAGAATTGGAAGGTTTCCCGAGGCTCATCTGGTCCAATGCAAGAATCTCAACTAAAGCGTCCATGACAGATGGCCATCCAACCTCTGCTTTAAAACCTCCAAGGAAGGAGAGCCCACCACCATCCACGGGAGACCATTCCACTGTCGAACAGCTCTTGCTGTCAGACAGATCTTTGTGATGGTTAAGTTGGAATCTCCTTTCTGGTAACTTGAAGCCGTTGAATGTTTGCGTCCTACCCTCCAGAGCAAGAGAAAAGAATCTTGCTCCATCTTCTAGGTCAGGCTTCCCCAACCTCGGCCCTCCAGATGTTTTGAGGCTACAGTTCCCATCACCCCAACCACTGGTCCTGCTAGCTAGGGATCATGGGAGTTGTAGGCCAAAAACATCTGGAGGGCCGAGGTTGAGGAAGCCTGGTCTAGGTGATAGCTCTTTAGATATTTGAAGATGGCAATCGTATCTCCTCTCAATCTGCTTATTCAGGCTAAACATACCTGCCAGGGGAACTGTGCCCTGAAGTCCATTAAAAGATAATAAACTGAGCTACCTGATTATAAGTCCCTGTGCATTTGCATTTTTTTTGTAGGAAGCATTTTTAAAAATTAAATTCATAAATCACTTTTCACCCCAAGGTAAGTCCCAAGGTGGTTAACAAAAAAACAGGACAACAATAGAAAAGGAATACAGATAAGATCAGGAAGCATCAGAAATATAGTTATATCTGAATGCAGATACAACTAGAGCTTCAAAAAGCCTGAGAGAGCAGAAATGTTTTAATTAAGCAACAGAAACACATTGAAAATATTGCCATCCATGCCTCCAGGGTGAGGGAATTCCAGAGTAGGGCAAATACTAAGTCTGGAGGGCCAAAAGGTGATAAGGTGGTGTTGTTTTCTTTTTTAAAACATGCAAACGAATATGGTGCCACAAAGAGTTGGAAGGCCACGTTATAAGAATTTCACATCCCCACACACAGTGGTACCTGCCAGCGGGACAAGGAGGGCCCCCTCTGCCAATCTCAGAACCTTGGCTGGCCGATACAAGGAAAGGCACCTTTTAGGTCCCAAGTTGATGAGGCTTTTCATATGTCAAAACACCTTAAATCGAGCCTTGTAGCATATAAGCACCCAGTGATCCTACAAAGTAAGTGCAATGTGGCACAGTATCAAAAGTCTCAGACATGGACCCTGACAACAACATTCTGCACCAGCTGCAGTTTCTGGGCTGTCTTCCAAGGGTGGCCCCATGTAGACTGCATTTCAGTACTCAAGACAGGAGGTTCCTGTTGCATGCAAAAGTGGACAAGCTATCACAATTCACAGACAGACATAACTTGGGAACCAGTTATGGACCTGAAAAAAGGTTCTTGCCACTGAAGCCATGTGGACTTCTAGTGACAAGGATGGATCTGGGAGCAAACTCCCCCGCCCCCAAAATACCCTATTCTTCTAACTCTGTAAAAGGAATAAAATACCTTACCACCATAATGAGAACATTCATTATAAATGTGGAGGTGGGCCCTCTTCATAGCTGCCAAGTTTTCCCTTTTCTCGCGAGGAAGCCTATTCAGCATAAGGGAAAATCCCTTTAAAAAAGGGATAACTTGGCAGCTATGGCCCTCTTTATTTTGTCAAAAAGAGAGTGGGAATGGTATCTGTAATATCCCTTTTAGAAATCGTATAATGAAAATCAGTTTGATTTATATCAAACTTGCTGTCTGGTTTTCATCCTCTAACTCTCTTTGGAGGGGATAAATGGCTTTTAAAGTGGATCGCTTTTCTTGTTGGTCGTTTAACACAATCTCATTCTTAACATCGGAGAGCTGGGACTGCTGGCCGTATAGCTGCAACTTTGGCATCAGTCATGCTATACAGTAGATACATTTTGCCATTGTCTCTTACAGTTCCTTAGGTGAACAGGGACTCCTGCTGGCCACAGTTGGATGTTGCAATGACTACTTTAAAGGTTAAGTATCCAACTACTGTAGGTGCAAAAGGGTTTGGACAGGGTAGGGCTTTCTCTTTCTCTTTGAATTCTCTTTCTCTTTCTCCTGCGCGCTCCTCTGGGGTTGCACGCTCATCTCGCATTATTGGCCGAGGGAGCCGGCGTATAGCTTCCAGGTCATGTGGCCAGCATGACAAAGCCGCTTCTGGCAAACCAGAGCAGCACATGGAAACACCGTTTACCTTCCCGCTGTAGCGGTTCCTATTTATCTACTTGCATTTTGACGTGCTTTATCCTTTATCCTCGGGTTTCCCAGTCCATCTCTTCATGGCATTCTACGTAGTCTCTTGTCGGCTGCATATTCTATTATTCCAATCTTTTTCATCTCAAATATTCCTTTATTTAGTGCTATCTGCTGCTCATATGTTCATTCCTACTTGAAGGTTATATTGACAGTTGTACCCTCTAAGATACTCTCCAAAACACCTCCAACTCATTTCTTATCTGTGACTCATCCTTATTTCTTAATTTCACAGTCATAGTTACTAAGTCTGTGTATTCTATCGTTTTATTCTGCCAAATTTCTTTCCTGGGTACCTCTTTTTTTTCTTTTTCCATTTCTTCGCATATACAACTCTAGCTGTGGCAGTCATGTATAAAAAGAGATTGAGTACCTTTTTCGGCTCCAAAAGTGGTTTGCAGTGCAAATAATGTTTGAGAAATAGAAGCCCAATGGTATCCAACTAAGTCATGCTCAGAATGGAACCTCCCCCCACTAAAAAAAGGGGCGGAGGCGGGGGGCGGAACAGAGCAGGTCCTTTAAAAAAATTGGTATTAAAAATTGGTATTGGTATTAAGGGCAAGACATCTTAGCAGCAGCTCGCAAGGATAAAACTGCTGCAATGTGCTCCTTTGCTGATATTTGATGACTCACATGGCTCTGATCCAAGTATAATTTTGTCAGGTACTACCCAGAGTCTCTTTTGGTGCATCTAAGTAGCTATGCAGCTTTTTGGATCATGCCCATGATGTGAAAAAAAACAAAAACTTTTAATCATTTGATCTATGGGAGAAAGTTTTAGTATAAAGTCATGCATGTAGTGGGGGGAAATAACTTCTGTGTGAAGTGTTTCTAAACTAACGCTGCCTACAACACTTCCCACATTTTGGGTATTTTAAACCATTCACCTTCACCTTGGTCTGTCAATATTTTCATATACACCAACCGTTTTAGATACAGATCTTCCAGATAAAGTCCAGGGACCTTCTGTCCTTAACTGCATACCTTTCCATGGACCACATGCTATGCATGGGCAGAACACGTGACTCTGTACAGCAGGCTACATTCCAGTCATGGAGAAGTCAGAGGTTTCTACACATTCGTGTCTCCAGGCAAGAAGCATTATCACAGTCCAAGAACACATTCCAACTAGGTGAAAACGGTTGAAGGGGGCATGCAGCAGTGGCAGGGACAGGTGGGGCTTGGAGCAAGTCCTGAGGTCTAGATACAGAGGCCTGAATAATGTACACACCAAGTTTTAAAAATGAACTGGAAAGGTGTGTTTCAAATTCAAGGAAAACTGCTCCTTTGACAAATACAGAAACCTGAACAGTACACACTTTGTGACATGTACTCTGAAGCAGTCAGCATTTTTCTCACTGTCTCGCCATCACATCAAGCTTGAGAGGCAATGGGGTTTAAGCGGTTAGAGTAAATGTTGAATATAGACCAGGAAGACCCAAGTCTTTTTCCTGAATAGCACAGTTGCTTGTTTGTTGAGCACTTAAATAACCAACAAACAAGATACATTTGCATAGGTACAATCCATAACACTGGAGTAAATGGAAACCCCTCTACAAAGTTTTAATTTGATTATATTACCTGGCTTGCACCTTCGGTTTATTCTTAGGCAGCGGCTTGAGTGCAACCCAGTGCATATTGAACCTGAGAGTAAGTCTAATAACTGAATACAGTGAATCCTACTTCTGAGTAAATATGCGTAGAATTCCACTATTAAACTCTCATTTTATCCAGGACTTGAGAAAGTTTGAGGCTGACTGTTTGGGGCCCTGACTGACTCCAGTTACAAAAGTTGAGGCTGCTAAACAGACTCTTGGGCTGGGGTGTTATTTAGGTGCATGTATGTTGTTGTTTTGCATCAATTTTAGATCTTATGATTTCATTGGAAATTATTTAGCTAGAATATGGGTACTTTTTGCTGTTTTATTGTCTACGACAACTTTTGTTATGTTTGTAATTATGTAAGCCTCCTTGAGCATGGCTTGAACTATGGAAAGGTGGCATACAAATAAAATGTTGTATGTGTGTGGATAGAGAAAAGCTTTTCTCCCTCTCTCAGACTAGAAATGAAGGTCAATGAAGATTCTGGAGAGAAACACAGTGCATAGCGAAAACTATGAATTTTGCTCACACATTTGTTTTTTAAAGGGCAGCATGAGTGGTTGTGTGTTACAGCAGGAGACCCTGAGGATCTGGACCTGACATATCTCAGGAAGTCTCTCTTCCCCATAGGAATCTATCTGCCTACCTTTAACCCAGGGGTGGAGAGGATGTGGCCTTGTAGATATTGCTGGGCTGCAACACATCAGCCGTAGACAGCAGGGTTTCCCAATTCAAGTCTCTTCACGCAAGGATGAGGAATCTGGCCCTCCAAGTTCTGTTGGACTCCAGGTCCCATCGGCTTCAGCCTAAATGGTCAGTGCTGGCTTTCGGTGTCATGTAAAGGTAGCAAATGTTTAACTTATACCCTTCGATGGCCTTGGGCTCCTAAACTTGTTGGGTGGTGGGGATGCCATCTGCCTTGAAGAAGTAAATGGTCTTGGACTGACCTTGTCCTGTAAATTAATGCTATTATTTTGCAAGAGAGCTAATAGGTCATCTGCAAACCTGCGCCGAGGTTTTTTGCAGTTGTTTTGCAGCGAGAACCCAGTGCTTTGCAGCGCCCCACACAAACCGAGTTACTGTATTGATCCATAAAACATGGAACATGAACTATCCTCTGATGGCCTTAAAAGAGGATTATGCATGGAAAAGAAAGGCTATCGATGGCTACTAGCCATCGGAGGCAGCAATACTTTTGAACACCAACGGGAGGGGAAAATGCCCTTGTGCTCCAGTCCTAAACCCCGCCCCCCGGCACCTGGTTGGCCCCTGTGAGAACAGGATGCTGACCTAGTCGGGCCACAGGGGCTCTTTTGTTATGCTCCAAGGTTCCGCCCTCCCGAGCGCTTCCTTTCCCCCTGCGAAATACGTGCACCGCAAAGACGTTTCAAAGCAAAACGAAAACCCGCGCGCTGCGGGCAGGCCAGCTACCCTCGGAAGGCGTGTGCGTCTGCGTGCGCTTTTGTTCTTTTGGTTTGCCGGGCCCCGCGCCCTCCCGCCCCCGGAGCCACTTATCGCCGCCGCAGCTCACTTCCCGCGTTGAGGTGACGTGGGCGGCAGGGAGGCCGGGCTCGCAGCGACAAGCGGCGCAAGATGGCGGCCACCACGGGCTCGGGTGAGCGGGGGACCCGGCAGCCGAGGCCGGCCTGGCCTGCGGGAGGAGGGCACGGGGCCTCCTCCCCCGACAGCGAGGGGTCGGGGGGTCCTCGGGGGCGGGAGGAAGGAGGGACCCGCTTCATCCTCCCCCCTCAACCACGGCGGGAGCCACCCGGAGCCGGGGCTCGCGGCTGGGTGTGTCTGGGGCCCGAGGGGCGGTGGCCGTGGAGGCCGGTGTGCTGTGGGGCCGGAGCGGGGCTGAGGCACGGGGAGGCCAGGGGCCTGGGCCGGGGTGGCGCTGGAAGGCTGGTGTGGGCGGGAGGGGGCCGGTGGGCTCTGCAGGAAACGTGTCAGGGAGGCTGATGGACGGGACCGCATGCGGGCAGCCAAGTAGAGCCTCCATGTTCAGAAGCACTGCACCTCCGAAGACTGTGCAGCGCTGCGGCGGCCCTCGCGCCCCCCCTCCTAATTTCTAACTGCCCTTGTCCGATTCCCTGGCAGGCTGCGACTAAGAAAGCAGGATCTGACGGGTTGCTCTTCTTGTTCTTTTTAATTACAATTATATGCCGCCTTTGCCTTCCAAGGAGCTCAAGGTGGTGTACGTGCTTTTCCTCCTCTTCCTTGTTTCATCCTCTCAACAACCCTGCGAGGTAGGTTAGGCTATGACAGTTTTTCCTCAAACCTGGGCCCCGCCCCGAATGTTGTCAGACTACAACTCCCATCACTCCTAGATAGCAGAACCATTGTTCAGGGATGATGGGAGTTGGGTCCCCAGCTGTTGTTGGGCTACAAGTTTGAGAAACACTGGAAACGATGGTGACTAGCCCAAGGTCACCCAGTGAGCTTCGTGGCAGAGTCAGGATTGGAACCCTGGTCTCCCATAGTCAAGCACTCTTAAAAGCATCAAGCCACACTGGCTCTTGCGGTTTTATTTGGGGTGGTCACTCAGGAATCCGGACCTGGAATGATAAGCAGCGGTTTAATATTCTTGCTGCATTATATCCTGCCTTCCTTCTACTGTACGTTGGAACTTAAGGCAACATGCATGGGACTCCCAGGTGGGCTCCATTCCAGATGCTGATCAGCCCCAGCACTGATTAGGTTCAGCAAGGGGGCTGCATCCTGTGCCATCAGACTGTGCCCTGTGTTCAAGGTTGTTGGGGTTTTTTGGAGCACAGTATATTTTTCAGTCACTACTGCTGCCTTAAAAAAAGAATTACGTTAACTGTATGTTGGTTTGCCAGGATGGAGGCCTCCAGGTATTTTGGACAATGACTCCCATCAGTCCCAGCTAAAATTGCCAGTGTTCACAGGTGATGGGATTTGTAGTCCTGGAGTGCACCACGTAGGCCACCCCTGCTGTACGGTACATTGATCTTCATTTATTGTAAAATGCATGGAAGTCCTTCTAGGAAGAAAAATGGGATATAAATATGTTAATCCATTTGTTTAGTACAGGATGGAGTGTGACTTCTAGGATGCTACTTAGAGAAGAGGCAGGCTAGACAGGAAGACAGATAGAGGTCTTGCAAGGATGCTGCTCTCTAATTATTACTGTCTCGTTCATCCTCCAGAATGCTTCTCTTGCTACACAATAGCCCCAAGAGGTTGACTAGTGTAGCATAGTAACAGCTAGTAGCCCCAGTTAGCATAACAAATGGTTGAGACTTATGGGAGTTGTGCTTCAAAATATCTGGAAGGCAGCAGAGTTCAGGAACTAAGCTATGAACCAGGAAGTCTCTGATTCAGATCATGCCTCTGCTATAAGCTCACTAGTAAGGAATTGTTAGGTAAGCTGGAGGTTTTTCCAATCCTGAGCCCAGTCCCCACGCCTATCATGGCAATACTGGACTACCTAACCAGGCCATCATAAGGACTGCTGCCATTGTAAAGTGAAGCATTTTGGATACTAAAGCGTTATATGTATAATAAGTATTTACAGTCATACCTCATGTTGCGTCCACTTCAGGCTGTGTCTTTTCAGCTTGCGAACGTGGCAAACCTGGAAGTGTTTACTTCCGGGTTTCACCGCACGCGCAGAAGCGTTCTGCGCGCTATGCGCAGAAGCGTTCTGCGCGCTATGCGCAGAAGCGTTCTGCGCGCTATGCGCAGAAGCAGTCTTATCGCGCTTTGCGCGTGTGCAGAAGCGCCACTCTGGTTGCAGACTTTTTGGGGTGCAAACGGCACCCAGGAATGAATCGTGTCCGCAACCAGAGGTACGACCACTGTACTAGGTTAGTCTACAAATGACGATCAGAAAGCATCATAGCTAAACAGGGTTTTGAACCTTACTCTCCATGTTCAAGTTCAGCATTATAACTGCTACTGTCCATAAAATTGTGATTAGTTTTCAGGAGGTAGTAGAGTCAGTGATAGTAACCTTTGGTGTTGGTAACAAGAGGATAAGGCATAAGTCAGTATACAATTTTTCTAGATTTCTGACCTGTAAAGAAATGGATGGGCTTCTAGGAAAATCAGTGCAGTATATAGTGAGGAAGCTAGTTACCGTAGATCTGGGAAAAATGAGTTCAAGCTCCACCTTTGCTGTGGACAAACTGCATGGCTTTTAGGAAGCCATGAAGTTCCGTGGTCACATCTCATCCTGTAAAATGGGAGCAATTGTGATGCACCTGGCATGATTGCTGCAGTGTGGACAAAGTGATTAGAGGGAAGTTACTCTCTCTTAATACCAGAATTTATGAGAAGAGCCTTCTGGATCAGACCAATGTCCAGCACCACTGTTTTCACAGTGGCCAACGAGATGTCCGTGGAAAGACCAAAGGAAGGATCTGAGTGCAACTGTATTCTCCCAGTTGTGATTCTCAGCAGCTGACATTCAGAGGCACACTCAAAGTAGTCCAATGAAACTGATTCAGGATAGACAAAGTCAGGGCAGAAGTACAGGAATGCTTTTTCATGTGTGAATAGTAGCCATCTCTTGAGTTAGAATGATCTTGTATTTTTGTTGTTGTTGTTGTTTAGTCGTTTAGTTGTGTCCGACTCTTTGTGGCCCCATGGACCAGAGCACGCCAGGCACTCCTGTCTTCCACTGCCTCCCGCAGTTTGGTGATCGGTATTTTAACCTCTCTTTAAAAGCAACTTGGTTTGGTAGCTAATAAAATGCCAAAGGGTGCTGACATTTAAAGCCCCAAACGTATTTGGCCCTGTGTACATGAAGGAGCCTCTCCACCCCCAACGTTCAGCCCAAATACTGAGGATTAGCTCCAAGGGTCTTCTGGTGGTTCCCTCAATACAAGACCAGGCAGAGGACCTTCTTGGTAGTGGCACCCAGCCTATGGAACACCCTCCCATCAGATGTCAAAGAGTTAAACACTTATGCAACATTTCATAGGCACCTGAAAGCAGTCCTGTTTCAGGAAGCTTTTAATGTTTGGTGTTTTGTTTTGTCCCTTTATATTTTGTTTGGAAGCAGCCCAGGGTGGTTTGGGTAACCCAGTCAGATGGGTGAAGTATTCTTATTTTACTGATGATTTTTTTTTCTCAGGGTTTACCATTGATCTTGTCAAATTCTTTTCTGGCTGTTGCTTCAAATTGTCTCTGATCAAGACATTTTGATAATCCATAAGGCAAAAATTGATAAAGGAAATGGCATGCTAGGCTTCTATGGTCAGGTGGTTATTTAATACTCGAAACCCTTCTTTTCAGAGCTTAGGATAGAATACAGTATATATCTAGGGGCTTTGTTACTCTATCCTCACAGCAGCCTTATGAGGTGGGTGAGCCTGAGTCAATATGACTGGCCAAAAATGGCCTAGTAGACTTCACATTTCCCTAGTCTGATGCTGTAAGCAATATACCACTCTGTTATCACTCCTACTTCCGGGCTAAGTTCTGTTGAGCAAAAATATGTTTCCTGAACTTGTTGGACAAAAATGCATGTTCTTAGTTTTAAAGGTGTTCTTTTTTAACAAACAACAACAACAACGTAGATGTAAAAAGTAAAAATACAAAATCATAAAAATACAAAAATCGTAAACCAGAGAAATGGTTCAAGTTTGCTTCACTCCTCATAACTGATACTTTCTGCCTTGCCTGTGCAGAATAGAGCTATAACATTGGTTTTCTTTTCAAGTTCTGCCTTGAAACTTTAGCATAGAGACCTACTTAAATACATTACCACACAGGAAATAATTATTGAATGAGGAATTGAAAAGCTACCTCTGCTGCTTTTAGAACCAGCCTTCATTTTAGAAGTTTGAGGCGGAAGTATGGTTAACAGTATTTTGCAAAATGTCAGTTAATTACTTAAACCTGCTTGAGGCTCACATTTTTACAGAAATGTTTTTCATTCCTCCTATAAATGCGTTTTGTTTCAGCTACCAGATTCGAAGTGCTGGCACCCCAGTTCACAGCACTTGCACTAGCTTGGTGTACTGTCACTGCAGTAACAGCCTAATGCCATGTTTTCTGCCATTGCACTACAACATTGGGTGGTACATTCTCTGTTTGCTCTTGCAGGAAGTTCTAGCACTGGGCTGTTTGTATAAAATGTGATGCTGACATGGGGACCTCTTGTCCTTTCATCCTGTCAAGCCTGCAGTCTCTTAATCCTTTGCAGCTGCTGACTTTGCAGTTTAGACTTGGTTGGAAGAAGAACAAGGCAAATGACTTTTATTTTCCTGGATGGCTTTGAGAGCATTCACAGAGAGATGCCACTCTCCTATTTCTCAAAGAAACAGACTTACAGTTTGGGTGAGTGGCTTCCACATAACATTAGGTAGGCACCTTCATTGTACAGTTTTAGGCGACTGCCAAAAGCTTTTATTTATTTATTTCAGCAAGCCTTTCTGGCCACATAATTCAGTCATGTATATTTGTTTTTAAATTCTGTCAGTTCTGTCTGTGTTTTACTGAGATTTAATTTAACTGTGTTATGTACACTGCTCAGAGGTTTATTGAGTAAGTGGTTTATAAAATGCCTTAAATAGCAGGATAGCTGGGTAGTAATTTAGAATGTACCAGGCCCATGCACATTCAGATAATATTGCTCTTGTGCCTGCCTGTCAGTCTCTACCGCAATATTGACCTTGCGCAGTTAAAAGTAATGAGAGGTGGCTTCCAATTTTGATCATGGAAGAGCACACGTGTATTGGCAGTTATTGCTTAAATTTGAAAAATAAATAATGGGGTTTGGTCATATCTTGAAGGTAGAAGGTGTGGCCTACAGATGTTGAACTCCAACTCCCACCAGCCCTTGCCAGCATGTCTGAAAAAATTCTTCTGATGTATGTTGAATTAGATAGATAGATAGATAGATAGATAGATAGATAGATAGATAGATAGATAGATAGATAGATAGAGATGTGTGTGTGAGAGAGAGAGAGATAAGATTTTGAGACAATATTTTTTGAAGTAAGCAACTAATAATAATAACAGCAACATATTGAGGGCACCATCTTTGCTACCCCGGGCCTGCAGGGTGGGTTTGGGCAGTTCCTAATACGTTTTGGGGCAGAGTGTCATGGTACAGAACTTCTAACAGTAATTCAGGTTAGGGTGGGATCATGCTTTTGTCCTTTGTCATGCTTAATTTCTTCTTGTTGTGCTTTCCCCTCATTACTTTTGTATTGCATGAAGATTCAGCACAGGAGTAACAACTGTGACTGTTTTTGCGGCTGGCAAACATGCGCTCCTCTAGTAGCAGTGAGCAATAAGTGGTATATGAACAAATGAGGCTGTTAGGCAAATGGTCCGCCACACCACTGGCTGCTCTGACTGGCATAAACTCCCCAGGGTTCTAAACAGAGTGGGGAGGGGGGCTTTTCTAGTCTTACTACTTGAAATCAACCAGAAATGCCTGTATCTTGGGCACCTGTGATGATGAGTTGGCAGCCTTCCTTCTACCTGTGAAGCTGTAGTGGTGTCTACCGATTGTCTACCAATAATCCTTGCCAACAGCCCAGTGCCAAAGTTTGGAGGAAGGCTAGGGATTGTTTGACAGCTGTGTAGCCAGGGTGCCCAAAGAACCTTGGCTGTGCAGGGCCAAAATAACAATACACACCACCTGTAAACTCCAGAGCAGGAAGGGTGGGCAGGGAGAGCATTGTCCAGTGGTGTCTTCAGGATCTGGTAGCCAGCAGTCTACTCTTTCCACCTAGAGATACCAGGAGGGCTTGATGGGAGCAGAGGGTGCTGTGGTTGCTGAGTACAATATTTGGCTTTCCTAACAAGGTGAGCAAAAAAACGATAGATCCCTGGTTAAAGGTGGGTTCCTAAGCTTGGAAAGGCTAAATGCCTAAAAGCTCTAGAGGATTGTGTGGAAAATTTTGGTCTACTTGTTTGAAAAATAATGAACACTAATATCCAGAAACCCATGCTGTGGTCCAGAAAGGGAGGTTTTTCTTACATTTTAATAGAAAGGTTAGTAATTTATAGCCTATCTGAACAGTGGGCGAAAGGAAAGTCGATGCTATATTCTACTGTATGTTTATGTGAGTTTGAGCAAAGGCTGTAGAGGAAATTTGCTTTATCATACAAAAGGGGATGTTCCTTTGGGTGAAAAAGTTAGTCCCATATCAAATTTAGCATTATGTGTTCAAAGAAAATCTAAAATGCATTGTCCAAAATGTCAAATAGTTTTATGTTTTAGGTTCATTCAGAATAGGCTGTGAAAAGTAGAAACAACAAGATTCATTGGTACTAGCTTCCATTGATGTAGAATTCAGTATACAAAAAATCTTGAAAGGGTTATTTAAAACTTAGGACAGTTCCAAACCAATTCTCTTCTTTGTGAGTAGGATGAAACCCTAATAAGGGCAAAGTGTCTTTGGGTCACCATTCTGCCAGATGTTTAACATTCCCTTCTCTCCCTGCTTCCGATTCAGATGGAGCTGGCTCTTGATCAGTAGCAAGGGGTAGCATTGGGTGCACCCCAGGATCTATCAACTATCAAAATTATGAAAACTTAAGATTTGTGGCTATATGGAATTATAGATAAAAGTAGGTTAATTTAAAATAGATTAGCTGTAACATATGTTCCAAACTGTTGTTTTTACAAAGCTGTGTAATATCCATAGAACCCTGTTCTATTTGTTTGTTTGGTTTTTTTAAAAAAAAATGAGTTCTGATCTCTTTAGAAATAATGAATTTTATTATGAAATCACAAGGATCAGCACTGTAATCTCGTGAATGTTATTTTGTTTGTGGTAATGCTGCCTGGCCGTTTCTATTAACGGCATGGAATGGTATTCATAGATTACAGTGAGTAATATCTACCCATGAACTCTGAATAACCTCTGACATAAGATTGTAAGAACTGACTTTCTAGTTTTTAGACCAAAGGCCCAGCTGGGTAACGAATTGTGGCCAGTGAGCTGCCCTGGGAAGTTTTTGAGCAGTGCTTGATGGAAATAGCTGCCCCTTATTGATCCCTAGCAGAAGTGCAAGGCCTTGGAATATAAAGCTATTATGGCAAATGTCTTCTGATAAGTGTACCTTACATGAATTTGTCTGATCCGTTTTATGGCTTCTGTTAAGACAAAATATCTTAAAAATTTTTTTATTCTTGCATGTGCTGTGTATTCCCCAGTGCGGAAGGAAAGTTGCAGCTCAGTGACAGTTGCATTATGTACTAAGATCAGGAGAATGAGACATGGATTGCAGAAGCTCTGTGCCTTTTACAATACCTAGGTGTTTCCTAAGGTGCATAAAAGAGTATAGATGTTTTAAGTGACAGACAAGGAGAGATTGGTAGCAAAAGCAGGTGATAATTCTTGGGAGATGTAAAAATGAACGGTAGAAAATGCTGTGAATCAAAGGATCTGCTAAATGCTAATTTCGACAAAGGGGTGGGAAACCATTTGAGTTTTAAACCCCTGTTTAAAGCATAATGAGATCCCAATAGGACGGAGCAGTTTGCATTTCATTGCCACATTAAATTCTGCCTGGTTAATATGACAGATTAATATTTTAATTAAGCTTTGAACAGGAAGCAATAGAATGTGAAACACTCAAGTGCCTTTCTGGGTTAATGTTGAATATAACCCTGTATCTCAGACTGGCATGACGCCACAGAGATGCAAGGTGCAAGCTTGAGAGCTTGTTTTCTCTTCCTGCTAAACTATTCCAGTAAAACAATTGTGTAAACCAGATAAATCTCCCATCAGTCAAAATAGGGTGGGTAAACTAGCTGAGCCCCTAGGCCATTTAGGCCTTCTGGTGCAGAGGCAGACCATTTGCTCTGCCATGTACATGTCTGTGTCCTTCCCATTACATGTTTGGTCATGTTCTTGGCAGAAAAAGTATGTGTTGCTTGTTGCCATGCTTTGGGTGAATTGGCAGCGTTCTTGTACTTAGGGTCTCCCAAATATGGTTGGGAGGAATCTCCAAGAATTTCCCACTGAGCCCCAGAGTGCTCTGGAAAACAGCAAGAGGGTTTGCTGCTTTCTGAGACTCGGCACAACAGGGAAGAATGCTGACCTCCGCCCTATCTTGAAGGTGGGGAAAGAAATGGGAACCCAACCCAGCCAGACTGCAGGGGCTCGAAGAAATTTGGAATGCCTCCAAAACATAGCATGACATCTTGGGAGGCGGGCAGGGTTGATGTCATGAACAAATATTTGCTGGTTACCTTGCCAGGTACCTCCTTTCTTGTGCAATCTGGCTCCTCAAATAAACTAGTTGCAGTGCCGAGCTGCAGGGGAGAGAGTACACCTTAAAATTTTGAGGTTATTACTGATGTTTCCATAGAAATGTGTTCGTTTGACAGTTGTACAGCAGTGATCTGGAATACCCCCTTTAGATCATCAATTCAGATTTGGCAGAAAGATCATATGGTGATATTGTAGAATTTGAATAATAGAAATCAGAGTTTTTACCAAGGGTAGCTTTTTAAACAGTGAAATATTGCCTAATTTGAGTTAACGTATTTCTTGAAGCTGCTAACAACCCCCCTGTTGGCATAATATAATCAACAAATTAAGAAACAAGGACAAAAGGGAATGCCTACTGATATGAACAGGAAAGACCCAAATTGCTCCTCAAATACAAATTCAAATTATGTGTAGGGGTGGACAACCGGTCTCATCTGAATTGGGTGTGTGGATTAACTGCTAAATAATGATCAAATATGGATAAGCCCTTACTCTATAGGGAAGACCTGCCAGAGTTGACCTTTTAGGTAGTAGAAGATGTAATTAAAGGTATAAGGAAAATAACATGGATAGAAATTCAGTCAAACGCTTTGACTTTGCCCGAAACTGTGAACCTGGAGAGTTAATATTTGTCATGGTTTCACTGAAGAAAAAAATGTAGTAGGTTCACTCAGATGGTTTATAGTATCTGCTAAACAGATCTGAATTGTTTTCTGCTTAGTTCATGTTGCTTATAAACAGTTTATATTGCATTTCCCTCTGCATCAGACTTATTAAATAATATAAGCTAAATATTTGTTTCTTACCTTTCTCATCCTTCATGGAATGTAATTGAAATGTGTTCCAGTGAGTTCCAGTTTTCATCACTGTTGGATAGCTATTGTTTTCTTGAGAAAAACCTTTTCGCTGCTAATTTGGAATATACTAGTATACTTAATTCATTGTATTTTGAGTTGTTGGGCAAGGGGGTTTGCCTCTGTAAGGTTCTGTTGTACGTCTATTATATTTTTACCTTAGTGGAAAAGCAACTCATGCATTTCCCAGCCAGATGAACGGAGTACAAATAAATTATTATTATTATTATTATTACTAGTAGTAATTTGCTGGAGTAGCATGCATCCCCCCAAGCCTTGCATTGAAACTAAATGTTTGTTAGACACATGCTAAGACACTGGTGCAGACAGTATAGCAGCTGGTACTGTTGATTATGTGAAGTAAGACGGTGAACCAAATGGGTAATTGACCTGATGGAGAGAGGTTGCTTGTTCCTTTGACATGTGCGCAGGATGGGTGAAAACTGGGTGGGTTGCGCAGGATGGGTGAAAGCATAGATCTTTCTTTCCTTCTTATGTTTAGTTTCCCACAACTTTAGTCAGTCAATGGGTACCTTCCTTTGAACTTGGGTCCTGCTTCACAGGGGTGCTACAGCACAGTTTAGATCACTAAGAACTCCTTCATTTCTATAAAGTTGAGAGGGCTGCATCACCACATTACCCGTAGAACAGAATTTTTGTTGCAGTTTTGGTGGGTTTTTCAACCCATTCCTCCATCGCTATCATTCCCCCAATCTTCCTTCTGATTGTCTCTGCCACCTGTTGAACTCATAAAAACCAGCACACAAGTCTGGCTGGGTGCCAATTTCTGGGGAAACTTGTCAACTCCACAGTACGTATTTGCATTCAGGGAAAGGCAAAGCAAAGCAGACATTCTGATGGGCATTCTCTCGCACACACCCCTCCAGCTCTACTCTCTTCCCAAAGAAACGAGAAAGGGCCACAGATAATTGTTACCTGTGATTTTTCTTGGGGACCTGAAGTTGGCCAGCAGATTTGCTTTGTGTCGGCCCAGTGTAGTATATAACTCTTGGGCATGCCATAATAGCGTCTTAAGTTTGGTAGCATAATGTGGTTGTTCTGCCACTTCATGGAGGGTTCTCTTTTCTCCAAGCTCCTCTTCAGTATTAGTCTAAGATTTTGTAATTTCTCCGTAAAGCCCAAATGGGATACCTTCTGCAGAAACTAACCTTAGATGCATGTTGTTTTCTTAAAATGTTGTATATAGTTGAAATTGATGTGCATTGTTGCTCACATTAGTATTATCTTACTGCACCATTTACTAACTGCACCATATCTCACTTTTGGGGCTGCAGTCCTATACCCATATCCTTGAATTCAGCAGGACTTACTTCTGAGTAAACATTCATAGTGTCAGGGGGACTCCCTACAGGGAGCCTCCCCCCATCATCCTGACCAGCATTTCACCCAGCGAGAGCAGTAGCAGCAGGTCAGACGGTGGGGGGGGGGAGGAGTGGAGCAGAATGGAGGAGGGAAGGCTCAGCAATGTATCAGAGCCCCTGCACTGCCCTAGCCAACAAGTGGAAGAGGGAGCACAGCAGCTTCCGGCGCCCGAATTGAGGCGTGCGCCCAAACGCAGGTTTAGAGGGCGGTGTTTCGGGGTGGCCAAGCTATTAGGCTTGCCCCGGAGCAGAAGGGCGCCATTGCTGGATTCTGTGAGTGACTAGGAGGTCATGTTTTCTGCTATCTCTGCACTGTAAATAGTATGCACAATAAAACCCTTAAAGACAGAACGGACTGGAGCGTCTTTACTCGGGAGTAGCCACAACAATCCCCTGATACATAGGATTGCATTATTAATTAATACAGTGTTCAACATACTGGTGAAAAGCAACAGCTACCTTATTTTATCACCATAAGTTCTCATCTCAAAACTGCATCCTGATTTGTTTTTAGGTGTAAAAGTTCCTCGTAATTTTCGACTGTTGGAAGAACTTGAAGAAGGTCAGAAAGGAGTTGGAGATGGGACAGTTAGCTGGGGTCTTGAAGATGATGAAGATATGACACTTACAAGATGGACAGGCATGATTATTGGGCCTCCAAGAGTAAGCATAAGTTTAAACACAATATCCTATAAATCCCTGCTCTATGTCTGTTTCTGCCAGTGTGCTTGTGGCTTTTGTCATATAGGTAGTGGACAGTATAGACCACGTCATGCTAAATACTTGGAGTAAGATTTTTTGTCCAAAATTGGGAATAAATAAATTAACTAGGTTCAGTATTTCTGTCTTTATCCCTGCTAAATGTTGGAAGAGTATACAGTATGAACCATTTTTAGATTGCAGCAGCAGCAAATCACAGTTTGGCTTTTTAAAAACATTATGGGATGTTGCTGTGATTTTCTGTGCCTGGTAGATAATTTGTATTCATCCCCTGGAGTCCAGCATACCCCTTGAGTGACAGTTTGCAGACCAGTAAAATATCAGACTTTTCTTACACCATTTCTAGAAAATAGCATGTTTATCTAAATGTGTAAAACAGGCATCCCCAAACTCGGCCCTCCAGATGTTTTGGGACTCCAACTCCCATCATCCCTAGCTAACAGAACCAGTAGTCAGGGATGATGGGAATTGTAGTCCCAAAACATCTGGAGGGCCGGGTTTGGGGATGCCTGGAGTAAAATGTCATACCGTGTCCAATAACAGTCATAAATGGGGAGTTTCCTATGTAGGTGGTGTCAACCATGTTCTGTGATGCCTCTCTTTCTTTCTTTTAAAAAAGTGCTTTATTCTGAAATACCCTCACTCATGGAAAGATTAACTTGCTGTCATGTAGATGCATGCATGCAGACGCATCTCTGAGCTGGACTTAGGTGTACTTAGTCATACCATGTACACAAGCACACACAACCATCCACAGGACACAAGTTTTAAAATACAGTGCATGCACACGGACATGCCTTGGACACTTGCTCTTTTCACCTCCATTCTCAGGCAGGTAAAATAATGCACCCTGAAGTCTCCTCTTCTGCCTGCTTCTCTTCTTCTTTTCCTTACTTTGGTTGGATAGTTGCAAGTCTTTCCCCCTCTCAGTTATTTCTTTTCTTTTTTTGACATTCTCATATGTTACTTTGGCAAACAAGTCCCACTAGCAGATGCCTACATAAGGGACTTCTGCTAGCAGGCTTTCTCTGCTCTCCTCCTTCATGTGCCTCCCATGCCCCCTGTTGGCGGGGGGTTGCTGGGAGAGCCCCCAGAACACGCAGGGGGAGAAAAGATAAGGGGGATTGTTCCATCTGGCAAGCTGAAATACGTCGGTAACAGAACAATTACCATAGCACTGTGTTGAATTCCTCCCCTTATTCTTACCAAAGCAGTTCCAAACTAATAAATCTTGTGCCTTAACAAGTTGGTAAGTTATAGATTGCTATTACAGAATCCATATGTAAACCCATTTTGAGCTCCTAGGAGGAAGATCAGGGTATGAATCTAACAAATTTAGGTCGTATCCAATGCTGCGTGCATGATGTTCTACTCAACGCAATGCAAGTTCCCTTCCCCGCATGCCCTCAGATCTGTTCCAGAGGGTCCTCCAACCTTCTGGAGGAGATTTGGTGGATGTGGGGGGGGGGGTGCTGCTGCTGCTGCTGCAGACAAAAGGAAAGACAATTTCTATTCAATTAGCAGAAGTCTGCTGCTCTAGCACAATTCACATCCTGAATTTGCAAGTCACTGGGTCACATTGAACAGTGTGCACCTAATGCCAGCTGTTCTTTACTTGTCAATCTTTTTTTTATTTTTGGTTCCTGAGAAAGCTAAGTCAGAATGCGGCCCCAGGTCCATTACTCTTTTACTGGATCCAACAATTCCACTGAGCAAGCTGTGCCACCTATCTAAAGCCTTCCATTCCCCATCCCATAACTGGTTCTGAATTATGGGAAGGCTGCCCATAGCAGGCTGGGGAGGTGATAAGGGACTGGTGACCCCTCTCAGGCATCCATATATGGAAGCAAAGGTCCTTCTCATGCTGGAGGATCCTTGCAAGCAAGCCATGATTTAGTGCTGGGTTTCCCAAAGTTGGGTCTCCAGCTGGATTTAGACTACAGTTCCCATCATCCCTGACGAAAGGTCCTGCTAGCTAAGGATGATGGGAGTTGTAATCCAACAACAGCTGGAGACCAATGTTTGGGAATTCCTAATTTAGTGGAGTGCCAGCTTACAGCTCCTTCCTCCCCCCACCACCTATTTGCAGACCCTGACAACCAGTCATCACAAAATGGGCAAAGTTTGTTCAGAAGTGGGTGGCGTTTTGAGTGATAGAAACATTGATTTGTCAAAAAGAAGAGAAGAGTGTGATCAGTTACATCTTGGAGTTACAAAGACACGTTTGACGCTTCCATTAGACATGAATGTCCATCCATATTGAAAAGTCGTTTCCTATTGTATCATGAAATCAGTTCATGCAAACAATGAGGGCACAGCAGAGTGGGAATGTTATCTATGCTAATGTGAAACTTATCTCTCTGTATATCACCTGAATGTGGTCTTCCTTCGGTGATAGATCATCTGACACAATTTTTTTCCTCCCTCAGACAATTTATGAAAACAGAATATACAGCCTTAAAATAGAATGTGGGCCTAAATATCCAGAAGCACCTCCATTTGTAAGATTTGTAACAAAAATTAATATGAATGGAGTAAATAGTTCTAACGGAGTGGTAAGTGTTACATCCTTTGTGTCCCAGTATTTCATGTACAGTGGTACCTCGGTTTGCAACTGCAACCCGTTCCACGGAGGCGTTCGCTCGCCGAAGGCACACTTCTGTGCATAGTGCCGATAGAGCACTTCTGCGCAGACACACGCTGTACAGATCGCTTCTGTGCATCCGACGCCGCGGAAACCCGGATGTAAACACTTCCGGGTCCGCGGCGTTAGCTCGCCGAAGCGTTCGTAAACAGAGGTAGTCGTAAACCGAGGTTCCACTGTACAGTGGAACCTCGGTTTATGAACACCTCGGTTTACGAATTTTTGGTTTACGAACGCTGTGGACCCATCTGGAACGGATTAATCCACTTTCCATTACGTTCAATGGGAAAGTTCACTTCAGTTTATGAACGCTTCAGTTTAAGTACTCCGTGGACCATCTGGACAGATTAATCCACTTTCCATTACTTTCAATGGGAAAGTTTGCTTCAGTTTATGCACAGACGTCCGGAACCAATTGTGTTCATAAACCGAGGTACCACTGTACTGTTTTGTTTGCCAGTTTTCAGATGGGAACAATTTAATTCATCTATGTAAGCATATAGCTGTTTCTTTGTTAAATCTCCCTTCAAAGTTAGTGTCTGCATTACAGCTGTATGCATTTGGAAGAATTTCAGTTCTTCCATCATCCAGCTTTTAACTGGTTCAATTTAAACAAGTTTGCGTAATAACCAAAACTGCAATATAGATAGATGCCTTTTCCAGATACTGAAGGGAGTACAATGACTTATCAGTTAATAAACAAAACCTGCTGATTGATGGAAAAGAGGTCTTCAGTTTTTTTCTTTGTAAATTTCCTGTGGCAGTAACCAGAACCAAAATAGCCTAAAAATAAGCAAATGTGCCTTTCAACTTCTAGCCCTACTAATTTAAATTGGCTTTAGCTAATTGATTTGCTAAATCTTTGGCTGATTAATTTGCTGACTAAAATTTACAACTTTAGGCCAGAATCCGAAGTACTTTAGATGTGTTTATTCTGCAAACTCCCCACCACCAGTGGGGTTTTTTGAAAATCCGGTTTGGTAAAAGTGATGAACTGAATACATTGGGGGTATTCTTCTTTTAAGAAATACAACTCAAAAGTCACCTTGAGCATGTGATAGTACTTGTGTGAGTCTTTAGATCAGGGGTCCCCAGACTACGGCCCGGGGGCCGGATGCGGCCCAATTGGCCTGCCAATCCGGCCCGCGAGGACCCCCGCCGCCCGCCCGCTCTTACGGCGCGCGGCGCGGCAGCGCTCTTCTGGGTCGGGAAAAAAGCGCCGAAAATCCTTTGTGCGCATGCATGTGGGCCTCTCCCGACCCAGAAGAGGTCATTTCTGGTGCACTTCCGGGTCGGGGGAGGCCCATACGCATGCGCACAACGGATTTTCGGCGCTTTTTCCACCCTGGAAGCGCGCCGCCGCGCCAGTAAGCGCCCGTGCGCATGCGCACGAGCGCGCACTCCCCCGCCCGCCGGCCCTCACAGGCGTGCGCTCCCCCGCCCGTCGGCCCACCGCGCGATCGGCGCGGTGGGAACCGGCCCAAACGCCGGTAAGTCTGGGGACCCCTGCTTTAGATCCTGGCAACGGCCATTTTTAGTGTTACAGGTACAGTGGGAATGCAAAGCAATTTAAAACTCATGGTTGTGGTTCTTTTATTTGTTTCTAGGTGGATCCAAGAGCCATATCAGTCCTAGCAAAATGGCAGAATTCTTATAGTATCAAAGTTGTTCTGCAAGAGCTCCGGCGTCTAATGATGTCTAAAGAAAATATGAAACTCCCTCAACCACCTGAAGGACAATGTTACAGTAATTAATGGAAAAAACCAACAACAACAAAAAATCATGCCCCTTCATCAATTTAAGCTCTCTCCATTTTCCACGGTAGTAAATTTTCTAGATGCATCTTGTAGACCTCCAAAGTACTGGAAAGGAAGTTCCCTTGCAAAGGAAAGTCTACCTTGAGATACTGTAAATGATACTAATTTTTTTTCCCCCATTTGAAAATAAGTTGTGCTATAACAAATAATGCTGTCATGTGTAACCACTGTCCATAGTTGAACTTCTGGTATCAAGAAAAAGTCTATTTAAATTTATTACTGTCAAGACCAGTGTGGCACATTGAACTCAACTGTGAAAAAGCATAAAAAGCAAATGTCACACAATCACATTGCTGTGTGTTTGGCCTGGGTTTATCTCTCTCCACCACCCCCCTCCCCGCCCCCTTTCTCTTTCCCTTTCCGTCTGACTTGTCTGTCCGCAATAGGGTTGACGCTCAGGGCTATTTATTAGGGTAGACACGAAGGGCACAATCCGCGGGGATGTTCTCCTAGACCTTTGAGAAGAAGCGAGGCTGCGCAAGAGTGTCGTCCCAGGCCGTTGCTCAGATCTCATTCATTCCAGTAAGGCTTGCTGAGGACCATGCCTCAAAAGGACTGTGCCCAAAGGTTTTAATCCTCAGTCCTAGGCTGAGGTTATCTGGACTACTAATGGGATGTGTTGGTATCCTCAGTCATCCCTCCCTTTGTGCAGGCTCTAGTAAAATGCTGAGTGTGTCTCGGGGTTCTTTATTTTCTGGGTTTTTAAAAAAAGAATACTATAGTATTTTTTTTTTTAATTTTGCAAGGGGCTGTGAGAGGAGGCTCTTCTTTCTCCCCATAACCTTTGGCTAAGGCATAGATTGTACTTCTGCACCATCACTTTCCCCCATAATGTGGGCCTTGGGGCGGAGGGGTGTCTTTCAGTCTTTCTCCCTTTTCTCATAGTTGGGGTGCTGCTTTCTATTTGCCCCTTCTGTGATGCTGTCTTTTACACCTGGCCCCCCAAAAAGAGGTAAGTGGCTGGCAAACTGCCTGATTTTATTATTATAATTATTATAATTATTATTATTTTTGCCTCGTGCTTTCGACTTCTTCTGGGCTATCGGTTTTAGTCTTCGCCAGCTGGGAAAACAAGAGTGTCTGGTTTTGTTTTGGTTTTGTTTTGCCTGCAAGTATCCCCTTCCCTTCCTGCCCTGTGGCGCTGCTTCCACACCGCCAAGCTGGCCATGGCTGATGCTATTAGGTAGGCTTTTGGTATGGTGAAAAGAGCAGTAATTTACCAGGATTGCTGACGCCTCTTCAGAATGGCCAGATAGCGTGGAATGATCTTTTACGTAGGAAATGTGAAAGAAAACACTCCAGCTCCCTGAGCTGAAGGTTACTACCTCCACTTGAGCGACACATCTTAGAGAGAGGTCTGCTCTGTGCAGGGCAGATTCGGTCCTGGCACACTGCAGAGAGGAGGAGGACTTCCTAAATGCCATGCAGAGTGGGTTAGGGAGACGGTGATCGGCAAGGCTTCCTGGCAAATCACTTCCTTTTCGGACTTCTTGTTTTGGACCACTGACTGCTGAAACATGGATGCAAGCTTAAATGCAAACAATCTAGTGTGTCCTCTCTTTTTGAGTTTTACAGAATAAAAATGCAGTGTTTGTGTAAAAAGAAAAAAGAAAGAAAACGACAAAAAGTCACGTTTAAAAGCAGAAGCTTATCAAGTCAACAAATAATTGATGTTTCCATTAACTCTTTTTGAGGAAAATATTAGTTGTAAGGATTTAACATCCTCTGTAATTAAAAATTTAACATAACAGTATTCCATAAGCAGCCTTTTTATTGTATCAGACCATTGCCTGATTTTAATATAATAAAAGTGTGCATTAATATTACTGTGCTGTAATTGTATTTATGTTTAGAATGGAGATCCCCGCTGAGGGTTTGGCGCATCGAATGGCCCATCGAAGTAATAATTAAGAACCGAGGAATTGCTTAAGCAGCTTCCGTGGATTGCGTTGGGGCTAGCAGCAAGGCGTTTCCCCTCTCATCCGTGTCTGCTGCTGTTAAATGTCATCTTGCTTAGATTTTGGGAAATGTTTTTAATAGGAAGATCCATTATTTAGGCACAACCAGAAGGCATACTTGATTTCTTGGACAAGTGTAAGAAAATAGCAGCTGGAGAGGCGTTCTCATTTAGCAGCTTTCCCCTCTTTATATTTTTTGCTCCATGCCTATTACAACTTTCCCTCAGATTACCTTGGGTTGTGAGCCAAAACACACTTCCCTGGGAGTAAGCCCCATTGCACTCAGTGGGGTTTCCTTCAGGGTAAATTTGCAAAGGATTTGCACTGTTAGCAGAGGTCCCTTGGTAGCCAGGCACTGGTGAACCCAGTGCAGATTGGAGTTTGAACTGCATCAAGCATCTTCAGGCCATTTACTTGAAATGAATGCCTTGAGTTAAGAAGGAAACTGACAAAAACTTAGGCCTCCTAGTGGTGTTAGCCCATTTGTTGCAAAGCTAAGCAGGGTGCAGAATGGTTTTGAATTGGATGGCGGGTCCCAGTTGAGATTCCTGCATTGCAGAGGGTTGAACTAGATGACTGTTGGGGTCCCTTCCAACTCTACAGTTCTTTAAACTAGTACAGCCTTCCAAAACCTGGTGCCCTCCAGGTATATTGGACTACAACTCCCATCATCCTTTGCTATTGGCTGTGCTGGCTGCGGATAATGGGAGTTGAGGTCTAGCAACATCCGAACAAAGCTGAATCTGTTAACTGCACCAGAGATGGGGAGCCTGTGCCCATCCAGATGTTGAACTCCAGTTCCCATCAACCCCAGCCAGGCGTGGCCATTGGGCAGGGATAATAGGAGTTATAGCTTAACAGCACTGGGCTGAGGGGGAGGCTCAGGTTCCCATCCCTGAACAAAGCAAAATAATCCTGCTAGTCATTTCTTCATGGATGGTGAGGGGGCAGACAGTATTTTTCCTATTCTACAGTCAGTTAAATTTCTCTAGACCAAATCTTATTCTGTGCATTTATATAACAGAGGCAGTGAGAGATTTTACTTTCTTGGGCTCCTTGATCACTGCAGATGGTGACGCCTGCTTCTTGGGAGAAAAGTAATGACAAACCTGGACAGTATCTTAAAGAGCAGGGACGTCACCTTCCCGACAAAGGTCCGTATAGTTAAAGCTATGGTTTTCCCTGTAGTGATGTATGGAAGTGAGAGCTGGACCATAAAGAAGGCTGATTGCCGAAGAATTGATGCTTTTGAATTATGGTGCTGGAGGAGACTTGAGAGTCCCATGGACTGCAAGAAGATCAAACCTATCCATTCTTAAGGAAATCAGCCCTGAGTGCTCACTGGAAGCTGAGGCTCCAATACTTTGGCCACCTCATGAGAAGAGAAGACTCCCTGGGAAAGACCCGGATGTTGGGAAAGATTGAGGGCACTAGGAGAAGGGGACGACAGAGGACGAGATGGTTGGACAGTGTTCTCGAAGCTACGAACATGAGTTTGACCAAACTGCGGGAGGCAGTGGAAGACAGGAGTGCCTGGCGTGCTCTGGTCCATGGGGTCACGAAGAGTCGGACACGACTAAACTACTAAACAACAACATATAACAGAGGCTGGGTAGGTGGGATGATAGAAATGAACAGCTAGCAGGATGTCTGCTTTACTCGTTGATGTGATATTGTTTCAGGTGCTTGCTGTTCTGCATTTAAGACCTCATTTGTGGGCCTGAGGTTAGATTCCCAGGGATTATTTGTCTGAAGGTGAGTGGTCTGATAAACTATAGATCTATTAGACAGCCTTTCAGTTAGAGTACCTTGTCTACCACCTACACTAGAAACCCAGTCTTCCTAAACTGCAACGCCATATAATATAATGCAGGGACATCCAACTCCCAATAGACTGCAATCTACTCACAATATTAAAAAAAAACTGGCAGGGATCTACCCAGTCGTTGGATGGACCAAAGTTGTTGAGCTTTTTTTTAGGAAGCCAAAGTAGTTGGGGGGGGAAGGAGATCACTGAGGGGCCAGAGATCTACCATGATCCACCAGGAAGACCCTGCGATCTACCAGTAGATTGCAATCTACCTCTTGGACATGCCTGATATAATGCAATGTTTTGAGATGAAAGCATTGTCCAGGAGCAGCCCTCTTAACCTGAGCCACTGTTTTCAAAAGCTGCCTGATTTCATTCTCCTGAAGACTTTTCAGCTTGTTCAGATGCAGAATAATTTTACCGTAGTGTTCTGCAAAATATTGGAACTGTGATGGTGAGGTGTTGTTCCCTCTGACACGTTTCCAAACAGCCACAAGCACGAAGGCAGCGAACGTTCCACGAATGTGCTAAAAACGCATTACGCCCGAATTTGAACAAGCAGCACACAAAGCGCTTTGCAATCTGAAACGCTTTCATTTGTGCCATGTGTCACCTATTCTAAAAACGTACCCTGCCTTTCAGATATAAATGTGCAAGGTTTGATGTGCATAGGCAATTCATCAAACTAAGGATGCTAGCCTGGCTTTTCAGGGAAGTACTCCAGTACAAACCTGCTTAATAAGTGCATTGCAATTGTAATCAACCTCGCAACGTATCCTGTTGATATTCATGTTTGGTGTTTTATGTGCAGGGACTTTAAATGGGAAAAGAGAGATGCAGCTGAAGTTTGCAAAAACATACTGAAGCAGCATTTTGTGCAGAGATTTAACAGTGTCTTAGACCAGTGTTTCTCAACCTTTTTGGGGCCAAGGCACACTTGTTCCATGAAAAAAATCACGAGGCACACCACCATTAAAAAAGTTAAAAAATTTAACTCTGTGCCGCCCTATATTGACTAGTATATAATTATGACTAAGAAACACTTGCCAATTGCTGTGTTGGTTGCAATCTCCTGTAATAAGGCTTCACAAGCCGCTGATTTCTCTGCCAGCACAATCCTTTGCTCAGCAAGTTTCAGGTTGAGCTCATCCAGCCAGCTTCTTTAAGTTTGTCTAAAACCACCCTCCCGTGGTGGTGGCTGTTGAGAGCTGCGCTCGCCCCGCGTCGTGACCCGGCCGGCTTCCTTTCCGGTGGGTCAGTGCAGGTTATTGGCGGCCGCCAGGCACGTGACAATGCATATCGCCCTTCTCGTCGCCGCACGTCACGGCACACCAGCCAGCGTCTCACAGCACACTAGTGTGCCGCGGAACAGCGGTTGAGAAACGCTGCCTTAGACCAACTTACCTGTCTTGGCTTTGCTGTTCATGGGGAGTGGTGTAGAGCACTGGAAATCATATTCCTGCTTTTGAGATCTCAGTAGGTGCTGCTGTTCCAAAAATGCCTTTACAACCTTCAAGACCCAAGTGACTGAGTGCAGATTCTATAGAGGAAAGCAAGGTTATAAGTATCTCAAAGGAACAAATCCTAAAGGCTTGCAACTTGTGCAGATGTGGCATATTGTGATACAAACCAAACCCTATACTGTAATTAATATTGGCGGTGGTAGAACACCAGTAACAAGCAGCAGGCGAAGTTCCTCTTGCCAGCGAAGTGCAAAATAAAGTTTGGTTATGGTATTTCTTTCCCAGGTACCACGGTCACTATAAGTAGAGGAAACCGCAGTAGTGCTTGGTTGGATATACATTTCCAACATGAATGCTGAAATAGCTCAGTTGGTTAGAGCATGGTGCCAATAACGCCAAGGTTGCAGATTCGATCCCTGCAAGGGACAGCTGCATATTCCTGCATGGCAGGTGGTTGGACTAGAAAACCGTCAGGGTCCAATCTACAATTCTGCTATATGTACGGTTGAAACTACCGGTAGTCGTGTAAGCGAAGCAGAGCTGTGCAGTCCTATAAACTTTCAGGCACCTAAGCACTTCCCCAGCAGAGAGTGCTAGTGAGCTGTACAGCAATTGAGCGCAAGTGCTGCCAATGTTCTGTCACTGCAATAACCTGTAACGTTTTCTGATTTAATAAGAAGTTCAGCGATTTGAACACCGCCTTCAAGCTGAAGAGTTCAGCTCTCTTGCACCGCTCCCTGCCGCCCTTTCCTTATTCAAATGAAACCGACACAGTGGGAAGAGCTCAAAATGTTCGTTTGTGAAATTATGCAAACTCTCGCGTTACTGTATTTTGGAAGGGGATTCTGCATTTATTTATTTGCCGGTCTTGGCATTGTTTCCCATCCTCCTTCAGGTGAAGGAATAACAGGGCTGCGACCTCTAGGAGTACAACTGCGGGAAGATTTAAAGGGTATCAATGGGTACTATGTTCCACTTCCACTGAGCCAATAATGCTGAATACCAGTTGCTGGAAGAGGGGAAAGTGCTCTTTTGCTCAGGTCCTGCTTGTGGATTTCCTGCAGGAATCTGGTTGGTCAAAGCGAGAATAGGATACTGGACTGATCCAGCAGGCTCTTAACGTTCTTAATCTGGCAAAGAGATCTTGCACTGCAGAGGGTTGGACTAGAGGACCCTTGGGGGGTCCCTTCCAACTCTATGAATCTCTTATCACGCTTTGCTGCTGGCGTTGCATTAGCACAGAGCCTTTTTCTAGGTGAGTGTGGGGTGGTTGTTTTTAAAGCCCAGTCCCCAAATTGAAGTAGAAGAACGATCTGTAGGCTGCTGGGATTTGCTTGGAAAACACATCACATATTGCTTGCATTTGCTGTTCTGGGCCCAGGGTTCTCCGGCAAGAAGAAATAACTATTAAACCAGTTTGAGTTTCTCTCTTCCCATCCCCACCACCCCTGACACTGAATAATGTAGCATGATCTCTGAAATGAGCTGTCATAAAAGATCCAGGTGTTGGTAGATGCTGCTGTGCAACGATTTTCTCACTTTCCCAAAGACAATTTCAAGGGAGAGAGTGCCTAAATCTCATCTGAAATTCTGAGCAGGAAATGCTGCCTGCCACTAAGTTTAAAGGGGGCAGGGGCGGGGAGGAATCAAAAGCAGAAACATGTTGGATCTTCTCTCTTCCTCCTCCATCCGCTACCCCCATCCTTTAACTTTGGAAAACTTGCTTATTCAGCAGACATGTCAAGTGCTGCTGCCCTTAGTAATGAGTCTGGCTCCTACATACTGCACCATTGCTTTTTATATTCTTAATGTTCACTTCTTTAATCTGCATAATCTCTGGGGTGGGAGCTTGGTGCATTTTGCACTTATGCTTGATTTATGCCAGTACACAGGGGGGGGAGAGGGAGGGGGAAGAGGTCTTTCTCTAGTCCAGGGGTCAGCAAACTTTTTCAGCAGGGGGCCGGTCCACCGTCCCTCAGACCTTGTGGGGGGGGGCAGACTATATTTTGAAGGGGGGGGAAATGGACGAATTCCTATGCCCCACAAATAACCCAGAGATGCATCCTATATAATAATATGCAAGTTGTCCCTGCGTCCAAGCTGTCCCGTGTGTCCCTGGGTCACTGCGCATGTCCCCCAGAGACACAGGGATTGGACGGAGGGACAACGGCCAACCGCCGCTCCGCCAACCGCCGCTCCGAAGCCCAGTCTCATGCTGGAGGTGCGCGGTGAGGCGGCGGGGGAAAGAAGCGCTCCCCCCGGCAGCCTTGCCGCGCACCGCCGGCATGGGACTGCGCTTCCTCGGCGAACACAAGCAGGCAGACAGCCCGCCTGCTTGCCTTCCCCGAGGAAGCCGAAGCGGCAGCGGGAGCCGAGGGAAGCCGGCTTTTTCCTCCCCTTTTTCCCGCCGCCACTAAGCCAGTCCCCGAGCCGAAGTGCGGCGCGGCGGGGGCTTTTCGCCGTTTGCCTTCCCGGAGCGAAGGGGGAGGCAAACGGCAAAAAACACCCGCCGCGCCGCACTTCGGCTCGGGGACTGGCTTGGCGTGCGCGGCGAGGCGGCGGGGGGGGGAGGAGAAGCGCTCCTCCCCCCCGCCGCCTCACCACGCAGCGCTGACATGGGACGGGGCTTCGGAGACCTTCTCCGAAGCCCCGTCTCATGCGGGAGGTGCGCGGCGAGGCGGCGGGGGGGGGGGAGAAGCGCTCCTCCCCCCCGCCGCCTCACCACGCAGCGCCGACATGGGACGGGGCTTCGGAGACCTTCTCCGAAGCCCCGTCTCATGCGGGAGGTGCGCGGCGAGGCGGCGGGGGGAGAGAAGTGCTCCTCCCCCCCGCCGCCTCAGCACGCAGCGCCGGCATGAGACGGGGCTTCGGAGACCTCCGAAGCTCCGTCCCATGCCGGCGCTGCACAGAGCAGCGTTCTAGCGCCCGTTTTTAAACGGGCTGAATTCCACTAGTTTTAAATAAAAGGACACATTCTAATCATGTAGAAACACGCTGCTTCCTGGACTATCCACGGGGTGGAATTAGAAGGCGATTGGGCCGGATCCAGCCCCCGGGCCTTAGTTTGCCTACCCATGCTCTAGTCATTTGCACAGACTGAATAAAAGATCTCTCTCCCTCTCTCTGTTGTGTGTGCATGTGCATGCATGTTATTTTTCCACCCTAAGTAGAAAAGACTAGTGCTCCCTTTCTGGCTTTTTTTCTGTCCCACTTCTTCCAAATCGAATTTACCCATAGGTCTAAAGCTGTCCTTTTGGTTATCAAATTCACTATAGCAGCTGTCTTCTACCAAGTCAGGCCCATTGGTCCATCTAGCTCAGTATTTTATACACTGGCTGTCAGCAGCTCTCCATGGTATCAGAAGTGTTTCCCTGTCTCATTTGGATATAACGGGGGATTGAACCTGAGACCCTCTTGTAAGATGCATGTTCTGTCACTGTGTGTGTGTGTGTGTGTGTGTGTGTGTGTGTGTGTGTGAGAGAGAGAGAGAGAGAGAGAGAGAGAGAGAGAGATTTGACTCTCATATATTAATGAGAGAGGATTCCAGTACTGATGGGAGTTGTAACAAATTGTGTACGCACATCTATTAGGCTCTCCCGTGCTCCAAGATTTTGTCTCGAGTCATTTAGTTGAATCTTCAGCATCGAGCGTGCTAACTGTAACTGTTTTAATAGATTATAAAACGAATAGGTTAAGAACGAGGTGACGGATTGCTCTCAAACCAATTCATCACCGAAGCTACTGAGACGCTTATAGTTAACATAACTTTAATCCGCTGACAGTTCTTGTAGCACTTTAATTTTCATTAAGTCTACTGGCTCCCAGCCAGGGAACTCGTTTCATTACACCTGAGGGCTTAAATATTAGCTGGACTTCTTTTGTTTGGCCCTCATGGTTCATCACAAGCTGCTTTCTGAAAGTTTCAAAAGTAGTTTCCCATGCATAAGGTTAGAGCAGAGAGCAAAAATACCAAAAAAAATGCCCTGCTTTTTATTTGGTCAGAACTAATAATGATGCAGAATCATCATACCTGCTTCCAAAAACAACCACCATGCATCTCCTTCATAGAATCATAGAACTGCAGAGTTGCAAGGGACCACGAGGATCATCTAGTCCAACCCCCTGCAATGCAGGAATACTTCCACCCATCATGGGACTCGAACCCACAACCTAGAGATTAAGAGTCTCATGCTCTACCAGCTGAGCTACCCTTACCCTCCTCATAACATTGCAGGTGGAGATCTTTTTGTTGTTTGTCTGTTTGACATCTGATGGGAGGGCGTTCCACAGGGCAGGCGCCACCACCAAAAAGGCCCTCTGCCTTGTTCCCTGTAACCTCACTTCTCGCAGTGAGGGTATTGCCAGAAGGCTCTCGGAGCTGGACTTCAGTGTCCAGGCTGAGCGACAGGGGTGGAGACGCTCCTTCAGGTATACAGGGCCGAGGCCATTTAGGGCTTTAAAGGTCAGCGTCAACACTTTGAATAGTGCTACATGGGAGCCCATGTAGATCCTTTAGGACTGGTGTGATGTGAAGTTGCCAAACTTCATTCCCTCCAGAGAGCGCTCTGATCCTGGGCTACCAGATTAGATGTAGTCTAAGATCACCTCATCTGTCTCCTGAGAAATCTCTATGTGGGACAAGAAGCTACAGTTAGAACTGGATATGGAACAACTGATTGGTTCAAAATTGGGAAAGGTGTATGACAAGGTTGTATATTGTCTCCCTGCTTATTTAACTTATATGCAGAATTCATCATGCGAAAGGCTGGACTAGATGAATCCCAAGCCGGAATTAAGATTGCCGGAAGAAATATCAACAACCTCAGATATGCAGATGACACAACCTTGATGGCAGAAAGTGAGGAGGAATTAAAGAACCTTTTAATAAGGGTGAAAGAGGAGAGTGCAAAATATGGTCAACATCAAAATAAGCAAAATAAGCTCAACATCAAAAAAACCAATATCATGGCCACTGGTCCCATCACCTCCTGGCAAATAGAAGGGGAAGAAATGGAGGCAGTGAGAGATTTTACTTTCTTGGGCTCCTTGATCACTGCAGATGGTGACAGCAGTCACGAAATTGATCACTGCAGATGGTGACAGCAGTCACGAAATTGATCACAGCAGATGGTGACAGCAGTCACGGAATTAAAAGACGCCTGCTTCTTGGGAGAAAAGCAATGACAAACCTAGACAGCATCTTAAAAAGCAGAGACATCACCTTGCCTACAAAGGTCCGCATAGTTTTCCCAGTAGTGATGTATGGAAGTGAGAGCTGGACCATAAAGAAGGCTGATCGCCAAAGAATTGATGCTTTTGAATTATGGTGCTGGAGGAGACTCTTGAGAGTCCCATGGACTGCAAGAAGATCAAACCTATCCATTCTTAAGGAAATCAGCCCTGAGTGCTCACTGGAAGGACAGATTGTGAAGCTGAGGCTCCAATACTTTGGCCACCTCATGAGAAGAGAAGAATCCTTGGAAAAGACCTTGATGTTGGGAAAGATGGAGGGCACTAGGAGAAGGGGACGACAGAGGATGAGATGGTTGGACAGTGTTCTCGAAGCTACGAACATGAGTTTGACCAAACTGCGGGAGGCAGTGGAAGACAGGAGTGCCTGGCGTGCTATGGTCCATGGGGTCACGAAGAGTCGGACACGACTAAACGACTAAACAACAAAAAAAGGTTAATGGCCAGATGCATCTCAGCTGAGAGCCAAATGAGTGGCGACCAAGGCAAGCAAGTATTAATATAAACATCGCAGAGGCCTAGCCTTCAGCAGGCCATTAAAAACTTCCCACGATGCTGTGAAGGGATCACGCCTTCCTTAGAGACCCGTCCAGAATTGTACGTACGTAGCTTGAATATCTTGTGTGGTTTGAGCCTGAGCTGCCACCTGCTAATTCAATGCTGGGGCCAAGACTCCCACCCCACCCTCTTGCTCTAGTGGCGCCAGAGCCGTGTGGTCCCTGGAATTTGATTATTTGTGTTAGCAGATAATTTAGGCCAGAAGGCTTAGAGCGCTCTCTCAGTCCGTTAGATGTCGTCATGCTTCCCAGCAAACGAGGCCTTCCCCACCAACCCACCGCAAAATATCCCCCCCTTTTTTTAAAAAAAAAAGCCTTTCAAAAACAAAAGCTGCACCTAGACTCCTTTCAACCGGTTAAAACCAATTTTGCACAAAGTTCGACATTTTAATTTTCTTTTTTTTAAAAAAAGGAGGATATGATCAAACTTAATGTGGTGTGGGGCTTTTCTCCCCCCCCTTTCCTGTTTTTGTTGCTTAAGCAGATTTTATGGCCTTCAGCAAAAAGTTGTCGTAAAATCTGTGCTGGTGGTGGTGTGTGTGATGGAAAAGAGCAGGCAAGGAACACATGGTGGGTGTCTGGGAATAACATATTTTTCTCTCTTCAGATAATGATGTCAAATCAAAGTGTAATTAAGATCAAAAGATAACGAGAAAGAAGCAGCAGAAGCAAGTGTCAGTGTGGACTTTGTTGTTGTTGTTGTTCGGGTTCCTGTTTTCCGTATCACAGATTCAGTCATTCGGGGTCAAAATTTATTTAGTTCCATAGGTGTTTGTTTATAGTGAGCAATTGTGAGGGACTTTCCTAATCAATGGACTCCTCACTTTCCTTTGCCTTAATCCTGAACCAATTTACTTTTGGGCAAGGTTGGGTAGCTCAGTTGGTTAGTCCGTGGTGCTGATAACGCCAAGGCTGCAGGGTTGATCCCCGTAAGGGACAGCTGCATATTCCTTCATTGCAGGGGGTTGGACTAGATGTTCCTCAGGGTTCCTTCCAACTCTATGATTCTATGTCCCACCGGCTTATATCCAACTATGTTGTACTCAGAATAGATACACTGAAATAAACGAACATGAGTTCTTGCTGTTGTGTGTCCTGTCCTTACTCCCGAAGCAGTCCAGGGTGGAAAACACATTAACAATTCCAAAACCATAGGAGACAATATACAAACAGTGATTTCAGGATTGCAATAAACAGTGTCCTTCGCCCACCAAATGCCTGGGTAAACAGGAAAGTTAATTTCTCCTGAAAGTCTGTAATGAAGGAGAAAGATGCACCTCACCGGAGATGGCCTTCCACAAACGGACCTGCCACCGAATAAACCCTGTCAGCTGAGCAGCCCCTAATGGAGGTGACACTAACAAGGCCTCACTTAATAAGGGTCCAAGACAAAGCACTTTAAAAAAAGTGAGCCGTGCCCATTAACTTCTGTGGATCTACTCTGAGTAGGACTGGCATTTATCTCCTTGACATCTGATGGGAGGGCGTTCCCATTGTTTGCCTCAAAAGTAAACCACTGACACATTCACCTCCAGCTGAATGTTGTCGCCCCATATGAACCAGGGATGGAGCACCTGAGGCCTGGGGGCCAAACATACCCTTCAGGCATCTCTATTTGGCCCCTGGAACTCTCTACAGGCCACACCCCTCTGCACCCTCCCCAAGTGTTTTCACCAGGCCAGAATGTGTCCCCAAATTGTCCCTGCTGGTCAGGGTGAAGGTTAGAGGCATTTGTACATTTGTAGCTCCGCCTAGTTTTGCCTCTGGCCCCGCCCACCTGGGAGGTGGCCCTCAGAAGGTTGCATATAAAGGAATGTGGCCCCTGGACTAACAAAGGCTCCCTACCCCTAATGCAAACTCTGCAGAGAGGAGCAGCACCACAAAACGTATAGGCTGTTCTCCACACACACCCTTTTGTAAAGGCTTCACCCGACTGTTGCTGCTATTGCTCTCTGTGTGGGGTGGTACTGAATGGGTGATTTTAATTCATGAAATCTGCTTCCCTTAGGTAGGCGTCCCTTCAATTAGCTTTGCTATTAAGTGGTCTCCGTTTTTATGATTCCCTTCTTGGGGATAGGATATAATTTTGCATGTTGCTATGGGATTTTTTTTAGCTTGTTTACATAGTCTGTGCTTGATCTGCAGATTGAATCCATCAGGTTGATAGCCCTGTGACATTTTTACACGGGTGAACATTTCCTGTTAAACCATAAATACTTGGAGGGGGGAGGAGAGGGGGGGTCTAGAGAAAAGGGAATTCTTAAGACACATTACTACTAGGGTTGTAGTTCACTTCGTTGAAATACCAACATTGAAACAATGATCTCTGTTTACAGAGCCAAAAAAACAAAACTACCATCAAAACGCTATTCGAAAAATGTGCGCTCCAGTGCTCTTTCTGAAATGAAGTAAATAATATAGAATTCCTTCCTGTCTGTTGCGGGATTATAAAGTGGAGCCATACTTTATGAACTGAAGTGCTAGCAAATGAAGGCTTTACTTAAATCTTTTTTGTATACAGAAGGGCTTGTGTTTGGATGCTAGGCTTTCATTAGCTCATTTTGCTCTCTGCCGTGTTCATCATTTGCCCTTACAAATATTTTCTTTCTTTTCCTTTAATGTTATGGTTGCGATACCGCAATAAAAATGAATGAAGCCACTGGGCTCATGGATCTGTGCGTCTTGCACATCCAACATGACCGAATAACGAAATGTGATTTCTCTTGAATATGTTACGCGAGAACCAAGGGTGGCTGATGTTCTAAGCTTGTCATGTGCAAATAACTATTTAGTTCTTTCCGGAAAAGTTGCGTTTTCTGCAGCCTAACAAATGATGGAAGAAGCAGGTGGGAAACACTCAGAGGGCAATGATTTGTCAATGGTGTCGGGTAGAGATGCCCCATTTGAAAGTCAGTGAATAACATACAAGTATGAGAGGAGGGAACTGTATGTTTGTGTGTGTCAGAGAGAGAGAGAGAGAGAGAGAGAGAGAGAGAGAGAAGAAAGATGGAGGATTGTCATAGCAGGGTTCAGAGAGTCCTGTGGCAGTGCGGTGAGGGGAAGATTTATTTTTTAATGGGTTGATTCTGCAACATGCTATCAACATAATAATAGTGCATTTGTGGTGCATTTATACCAGATCAGCCACAAGTCTATTTGCATTATTAGTTGTTCTGCAATGCTTCCCCAGCGTTACCACATTGTGGCTCTCTGGATGAGCATTCTTGCACTGTAGTGCAATAAAAGCAAGGCATTCTTCACCCTACCCCCCGGAACATTTGTATTTATAACGATTTGCAGGATTTAACCTTTGGCGATCACTCATAGACGAGTAAGACTGTCTTTCATGAATATGGTCTTAACAGTGAGTCTGTGACTGCAGAGACCAGTTCTGGATCCACACGTCTTTCCACAGTGGGGACATAGGTTTCCGAGCGGGAGTTGATCATGATGAGGATTTGCCAAACGTGCCTTCCTCTTAGCACGTTTCCCCCTTTCGTCCTGAGTTTGTGCTTCTTCAAAGTCCACCATGACACCATTGGTAAAAGCTATTCTCCAGTTGGAGCGCTTGCAGGCCAGTGTTTCCCAATTTTCCGTGCTTATACTGCATTTTTAAAGATTTGCCTTGAGAGCGTCTTTAAACCTCTTTTTTTCATTTACCACATGGAACACTCCTAGCCATTTTCATACCAGGACCAGCATGTGGCTCTGTGCATTTGCCAAGACTCCATTTCTGGAGCTCCTGTGGTTATATTAGTGTTAATTGATTGCAGTCGCATAGAGGAATTCTGGGCTTCATTCTTTCACTCTTCCTCCCCCGCCCCCACATTCTCTGTAATCTTACACACAAACCCCTTGTCTTGATTAGCCACCCTCCATCTCCGAGCTGTGGCCCTCCTGCAGTGATAGAATGCAAAAATGAAGGGCAGGGGGGTAAAATAAGAAAAATAGAAAGCCTTGGAAAGTTATTTCTGGTGTTCCTTGAAATCCCACGGGGCATTCGAAGAGGAATAAGGCTGCATCGACAGTCCCTGTCTGGGAAGAAGACACGTGGCATGTCATTGGGGGAAATCCTAACATTTGGCTGTAGTTAAACTCGCCAAGCATTTGTCTTCTCAGCCTGCTTGAATCGGAGGAAACCACAAGCATATTTGCCCAGATGCTGCAGTACAACAGCAAGGAAATCTCAGTGGAACCACTAAGGCTGCAGAGTTGCAGGATAGCAGTCCTTAAAGTCTTCAAATTACAGTGCTCCCTTGGTTCTCAAACTTAATCTGTTCCGTGAGTCCGTTCAACTCCCGAAACCATTCGAAAACCAAGACGTGGCTTCCGATTGGCTGCAGGAGCTTCCTGCACTCAGGTGGAAGCCGCTTCGGATGTTCGGCTTCCGAAAAATGTTCGCAAACCGGAACACTTACTTCTGGGTTTGCGACTTTTGGGAGCCGATTTGTTCGGGAGCCAAGCCGTTTGAGTACCAAGGTACCACTGTACTAGCATTATCCAAAGCTACAGGGAGGACCAACTGCAAAAGGCACGAGAGAAGAGTAAAGGCCCTGCTCTAGTCAAGGTTTTTAATTGTCCCAACACATGATGCACACATTTTATATCATTCATTCCCTACAAAAGCCCAGTAAGGTAGGTCAAGAGAAGGCGGATGCGTGCAAGATCTAAAACATAGAACCGTTGCAGAATAGTGGTTAGAGCAGTAGTTATCAAATCTTTTTCTTTCGGCCACACCCAAAAAATTCGCTTGCGGCGCACCAGTTTTTTTAATTGATAAGAAATACATTGGAAAACAAAAAGAAACAACTCCTGGCAGTGTCTGATTTAGAACAAAGAACACAACTACTTTAGAAAATGACTGTGGGACATCCCGAAACTATAAAGCTATGCAGCTATATGAAAACAGGGATCATTCCCAAAATATAATTATAAACGAGCCTGAATTTTTCAAATGCTTGTTTGATTCCCCTTTCCTCTTTCTGCCACACCCTTTGAGAACCACTGGGTTAGAGTGTTGGGCTAGGACTTAGGAGACCAGGGTTCCAATCCCCGCTCAGCCACGGTGTTTGCTGAGTGACCTTGGGCCAGTCCTGGCCTCTTAGCCTAACCTACTTCACAGGGTTGTTGTGGGGGTTAATTGAGGGGAGTGTTGGAGAACCACGCCCACCTTGACCAAACAGACCAAACGGTGGGATAAAAATGAAATGGAATGATATAAATGAAACAAATAAAATAAAATCAATCTGATGAAGCATCAGGGCAAAGGTCTATCTAATCTAGCTGCTTTGGGGACCTAACACAGCATGAAGAGCATGCAGCTACCTGTGCCTGACCCAGCAAGACCTCCTTCAAAAGCCACTTGTAGCAGCTGTTTTGATGGCTTGGCGATAGGAGTGGTCCTAAGTGATACCCTTCCATCCAAATCAATGGGAGTTTTGCCAGTGACTTCTCTGCACCAGCAAATATTTCATAAACAACCACCCCCACCGCCTCTTTTCCTTGCTTTTACCACGGACCATGGATTAATCCACACCTGAGATCTCTGCAGCGGATGCTCAGCCACATGTTTTCAATCAGCCCCTCTCCTTGTACCCCCCGGTTGGCTTTCCAATTTATTTTTAATGGTCCTGACACCCTTGTTTGTAATAGCAAACCCTGGGACACAAGGGAATCATTTCATGTTTTGTGTGGGGTTTGTTTTTTGTTTTTGTTTTTAAAGAAGCTTTGAACCAAAGAAGAAAAGAAGAACAAATCCCCTCAAATCAGGGGGAAATGCGATGAAGACTATCTCCTGCTCCAGAGAAATAGGATTTTGATATTGCCTCTGTGAAAACACGGGTCCAGAGATAGCTAGTGTTTCATTGCTTTGACTCTCTGCCAACCTCTCAAGACAAGACTCCCTTTTGTACAGTGCCTGACTCCCGTTTTCAGGGGCCAGAACCGCTCTTTCCTTGTCTTCCAGCCCCAACGTGAGTGAAGGCAAACAAGAAGCAAGGTGGTAGACTGAAGGCATAATATTATTGGTTTAGCTAAGTGAAACACTTAAAAGAGCCTGTGTGGGGAAGGGAAGAGGAAGTGTTAAGGGACTAATCTCATATGGACTTCAAAATGCAGAGGCCGTAAATAAATGGGAAAGGGATGTCGACCAGAACCGTCAGTGTTGGAGATGGACTCTGGCTGTTTGATGTTAACTTTCAGTAAGAGGCACAAGGGGATGTCTCAATTTTCATTGGAGAAATGTTGGAGGATATGAAGTGGTCACAATTTCCAGTGCGTCCTGATTGGGATTTCAAGGTGCATCCAAGACTCTTGCAATTTAGAGGAGGGGTCCGGTCCCTCAGGCTGTGCAGCTGATATGGTGTTTTTATTCATGATTATCATGATTATCTATTTACTAACAAAATGAACCAAAGATAAACAGCAATACTGTTAAGGCAGGTTAAAAGCAGCAGAAAGTTGGACATTATAATTGAACCTGTTGTTCAAAAGACATTACAAATACTACCAATTTTCCCATGAGCCCAATAGGCTGTTTTAGATATATTCTTTTGTAATGTTAGCTTAATCATAGTTGTTGTTGTTTAGTCGTTTAGTCATGTCTGACTTTTCATGACCCCGTGGACCAGAGCACACCAGGCACTCCTGTCTTCCACTGCCTCCTGCAGTTTGGTCAGACTCATGTTGGTGGCTTCGAGAACACTGTCCAACCATCTCGTCCTCTATCATCCGCTTCTCCTTGTGCCCTCCATCTTTCCCAACATCAGGGTCTTTTCCAAGGATTCTTCTCTTCTCATGAGGTGGCCAAAGTATTGGAGCCTCAGCTTCAGGATCTGTCCTTCCAGTGAGCACTCAGAGCTGATTTCCTTCAGAATGGATAGGTTTGATCTTCTTGCAGTCCATGGGACTCTCAAGAGTCTCCTCCAGCACCATAATTCAAAAGCATCAATTCTTCGGCGATCAGCCTTCTTTATGGTCCAGCTCTCACTTCCATACATCACTACTGGGAAAACCATAGCTTTAACTATACAGACCTTTGTCGACAAGGTGATGTCTCTGCTTTTTAAGATGCTGTCTAGGTTTGCCATTGCTTTTCTCCCAAAAAGCAGGCGTCTTTTATTTTCGTGACTGCTGTCACCATCTGCAGTGATCAAGGAGCCCAAGAAAGTAAAATCTCTCACTGCCTCCATTTCTTCCCCTTCTATTTGCCAGGAGGTGATGGGACCAGTGGCCATGATCTTGGGTTTTTTTTTATGTTGAGCTTCAGACCATAGTTCAGTCCATAATCATAGTTACTATGGACCAAATGTTTTCAACCATTATGATATAGTAGGAGAAATGTTTTTCTCCATTATTACTTTTTTAGCCACTTGGGGATTTTGTGCAATAATCCCCCTCACCCTCTCAATCAGACTTTTTGCAATGAAGAAAGTCATGGGGAATTGCACAGGAAAAATGTGGGATAATGTTTGCTTCCTGAAACACAGAGCGAAAGAATTATAGGTTGCTTAATCAGACAACTCTCTAAGCACTGTTTGTAACACCTCCTAGGACCATAGGCGTCAACTTCCGGATAGGAAAATAAGGGGAAATAAGGGGTCAGCAGTGGCGCGGCACTGGAAATTGGTTCTGCGCATGCTTGGGCATGCGCAGAGGCGATTTCCGAAGCCAAGTGAGCGAGCAGCCAGCCAGGAGCCGGGACATGGCCACCGGCGCTGGCAGGAGCTGCAAATCCGGGGGATTTACGGGATATTTTTCAATTCGGGAGACCAGCGGGAATCGAATTTAAATCCCGGGGTTTCCAGCGAAAAACGGGAGACTTGACAGCTATGCCTAGGGCTTGTTCACCCTTCCATGGGTCCCATGCCTAGAAAACTTGGGTCTGAATAGTTTCCCCCCCACTCTTTAGCACTAAGTCGGAACAAACAGCAACCCACAGAAAATCCACTTGCTGTTTGTTCCAATTCAGTGCTAAAGATTGGGCTTCCCTGAGGGAAAGAAGTAGGGCAAATGGTGGGGGGAAGCCCTCTCTCGCTGTAACTTTTCCCCTTTCCTCTTAGCCCATTCCTCAATCCTCTGACACCTATTCAACAAACCTTCAGTCACACTTCCAAACTTCCTCTTGCACTCGTGTCGTAGCGGGTATTGTCCTTTTGTCATTTCCTATAGGGTGTTTCTGAGTTATATTGGTTTCTCAGGCAAGAATGGAGAGCCAGTGACCCTCCAGATGTTCTTGGGATCCCACTCTTATCAGCTCCAACCAACATGCATAATATTCAGGGGCGATGGGAGTTGGGAGTCCAGTAACATCGATGGCCACAGGTTCCATACCCCTGAATTAGAGGGAAAAGGCTGACAGCTAGAAAAGGTATTTTTTAGCCTTAGGTTTGGTGGCTCATCTGGCATGTCTGAAGCAATGCAACTCTTTGAACTAAGGGTTAGGATTCCTTGAACTAGAGAATCAGAATTACTTGAACAAGAGGCTTTAATTTAGCAATTAAGCAAGTAATTAAGTAAGAATGTTAGCAACTACTCTCAGCAAGCTGGAAAGAGCTCGCCCACTTGCCAAGGCAAACAACCACTCAGATTTCCCTCAGCGGATCCTAGGCAAGCTAGTTACTTGAGTCGAAGAGACGTTTTGCTCCCCGGGGTAGATTTATAGAAATGTAAATGGGAATGTTTCTTTTGCATAGGGATCCTGGAAACCAACAACTCCAAAACAGAGGTATTCTGTCCAAACCAGCGAATGTCATTCAGTCTGAAAGCAATAAGCAATATTTGATTAATAAAAAGCACCAATATATTTCAGATGTCATTTTACAGTGGGTTCAAGCGGGTTTGCTGCCTTTGCTTAATCATATACTGGCCATCAATCCTGAGAAGTTAATTGGAATTGGATTAATTTATTGACCAAGTACCAAGCATACTTGGAATTTTGCTTCGACTACATTGCAACTGCCTTGTGTTAGTTGTCAAGGGCTCAAAGGGTGTGGCTCAAAACAAATTTGAATATATTTTTTGCTGACATCTTTTCTGACGAGACTGTTCAGGATGTGTATATGTTGGCATCTCCCCCAAGTCTGAGATCTTTGGTTTAATGCCTCCTTACTGCAGTTGCTGTCAAACTTTCCATCAAACCCTTTCTAGTTTGCGGGAGCAGAGGGCCTTCTTGGTACTGGCACCTGCCCTGTGGCACGCCCTCCCATCAGATGTCAAGGAAATAAATAAGTATTTGACTTTTAGAAGACACCTGAAGGCAGCCCAGTACAGAGAAGCTTTTTAAACATTTAATGTTTTGTGATGTTTTTATATTTTGCTGGAAGCCACCCAGAGTGGCTGGGGCAACTGAGTCAGATGGGCAAAATAGAATAATAACTATTATTATTATTATTATTATTATTATTAGGCACACTCGGTTCAAGATGGGTGCTGCCAGCTGGCCAGGCTGATTGAGCAGACACAGTTGCCCTAGCTCAGTATTGTCCACATAGACACACAGCAGTTCTTAAGGGATTCAGTCTGGGGAAATTCCCAGCCTTACCTGGAAATGCCGAGGATCAAACTGGGACCTGTCATTTGCAAAGCAGATGTTCTTATCACAAATCTGTGGCCCTTCCCCAAATCGTGACAGTTGGCTGCAAATCATGTGATAGTGAGGAGGTGCAAGAATACTTTCTGTATTGCCAGGGGGTGGGTCTGTCTGTCTGTCTGTCTGTCTGTCTGTCTGTCTGTCTATGGCAGTGTTTTTCAGGCCCGTGTGACACCCTGGGGTGCCTTGAATGATGGTCAGGGGGATACCAATTCCAAGGAAAGGGGGTAGATTTAGTTTTGAGAGTGGGAATAAAAAGGGGGTAAAAGATTTTGAAAATTAGTTTGAATATTTTGGGGTAAAAGGGTAGAGAATATTGGGTAATTAAGGTAAAGAGAAGTATGAAGGGCTTATGGTTAAAAAGAAGTTATAATCTAGGAGGAAGAATGTAATCTTAGAGTTGGAAACTGCAATAATTAGTGAATTATAAAGAACTCAAGGAAGGCGAATGAGGAAGTCCGAAATGTTTAGATCTGAAATTGAAAAATATAATTATGTCTTTTTATTATTTTTATGGGTTTTTTCTTTCCATTTTTTCTTCACCCTTTTATATAAATTGATTAAGAATTATCTATAAATAAGAGAGCTAAGATGTCTTTTTATGATGTTTAGTTAAGATTCTGGAAATGCTATGAGTTAATCATGAAAGAATGGAAAGGAAGATAAGTGAAGAACAATGAAGAAACAAGACGTGATGATATTGTTCTATATCTCTGTATTTTTTCCTTAAAGTTTTTGTCTTTTCTTTTTTAAAAAATTCTTTTTTTATTCTTTTTCTCTCTTTTTATGTAAAATCCAATAAAAATTATTTATATTAAAAAAATGAATGATGGTCAGGGGTTCCATGCGCAACAATGACCTCTGTCCCTCTTTTCTTCCCTCCCTCCTCTGATACCCTCTTGCATCTCTGACTCCCAAAGGCCTGCACAGCTGTTTGCCTCAGCAGCCCTGACTACAAGCTCCCCAGGCATATGGTGCCTCTGGGGCTGGCCAGGGGGTGCTTCCCAGGCCCCTGTGGGGCAGCGTGAGGAGGCACCTCTCTTTGGGGCAGCAGGGGCAGCTCAGAAACCAGAGGCAGCAGCTGCTGCTGCCCAAATGACTCCCAAGGAGAGGGGAGAAGAATGGAAGCTGAGGGAACACTCCACAAGGTGTTCGAAAGAGGGGTGAGGGGCTGCTAGCTCCGCAGGCAAGGGGTGACATAACTGGGGTGACATAACAAGGGGTGACATAACTGGGCTCCTGAGCCCCACAGGGGTGCCACAGAAAGAATGCAGTTGGTCAAGGAAGCCATGGACTCAAAAAGGGTGAAAGCCTCTGATCTTTTCACGCTTCTCTTCAGCTGACAAAGGCTCCCAGGCCAGAACAGCTTTCAGTGATCCTTGGCCTCAGGTTTACAAGACACAGCACAAAAAGCAAGAGAGATTAGCAGAGAAGGGTGGAAGCAAAGCAAGAGGACTTGATCAGGGGTGCAGCAGAGCCATCATCCCTGGCCAGCATGGTGCAGCAGCTTCTGGGGTTCTCTACTACTGCACTAATTCTGAGCTACAAAGTTCTTTCTTGCAGGGGGAGGAGGCGTGCTCCTTGCAGCCATGCATGGGGCCAGTTGGAGCTTCTCCTTGACATCATATTCTGTCTGGGAGGCAAGGGGGAGCAGATTCCCCTTGCCCTCTTGTCAGTGCCAGAGGCCAGAACACGCTGCCTCTCAGCTCCACAGTGCCAGGTTGATTCTGATGTTTCCGATCTGTTTTATATTTGTTTTATGCAGGCTATCTTGAAAAATCTAGTTTAATAAAATTTGAAAAAAGATGACCTTTTTATAGACTCACAGAACTGTAGACTTGGAAGGCACTCAGAGGGCCATCAAGTCCACCCCCCTGGAACTCAGGGATCACAGCTAAGGAATCCCTGGCAGACGGCCATCCAACCTCTTTTTTTAAACTTCCAATGAGAACACCGCCTTCCGAGGTAGTTCATTCCACTGCTGAACAGCATTTGCTGCCAGAAACTTCTTTGCTTAGCCAGAACCTCCTTTATCACCTTGGTTGCCCTCCTCTGCACACGTTCCAGCTTGTCAACACCCTTCTTAAATTGTGGCGCCCAGAACTGGACACAGGACTCCAGGTGTGGCCTGACGAAGGCAGAATAGAGCAGGACCATTGCTTCCCTGTATCATACTTCTGTTGATGCAGCCTAGGATTGAACCAGACTTTAAAGTCTCTTTCAATTATGTGGTTCTTTGCAATATTGATAGTGGTCTTGAAAGAGACCCCCAAAGTTCAGCTGTCTGTGGCAGGAGGTGACCGTTTGGGTAATGACTTGTGATGCCTTGTTTCCACTGTCCTTTGTCCTTACATTTGCTACTGTTTTAGGTACATAGGCATTCCAGAGAGCTGGTATTGAAGTGGACTTTTTAAACTCTAACTGGAGAGGTGGATTATTATTACTGTATTATTATTATTGCTAAAAAGCATGGAGCCTCCCGAAAGGTAAGCATCGCAAGACCCCACCTCCCACCCTCATGAATGAATTAGCTCCTTGCTGTGGGACCTTTGCAAGCAGGTTTTAAACAGTGTGAAAGGTCTGGTCCGCAGGAGCCAGTCTCCTGGCTTCCCACTGTGCGGGTGTAAGGGTCAGAGACCTTCCAGCAAATTAAAGGACAAAGTGTCTTTCATCCAGATCCCAAGATTAGCAGCAGCTCCTTGGAAGGAGGAGAAAAAAGAAGCACAAGGAAGAATGTTTTGATTTTTTAAAGACCCTTTGTGAACGCCGGCCTGGAAATCAACAACCACCCAAAGCAGAAATGCTCCATTTGAATCAATGGGTGTCATGAGCCTGTTTAAAAGAATCTTTGTATTCATTTTGAAATTGCATAGAGAGATGCCCCCAGGCAGCACTCCTGACCCACAGCTTCAGATGTAGCATGAACCATCAATTGCATAAGTTCCTGAGGGGTTGCAGTTGCTTTAATCCAAACCGCCTGTCTGCAGACCATGCTTTCCCATTTTGGCCAAGCCACGCCCACCTGCCCAACATCTGGTGCCATATATGATGTCAAGTGGGGGGCAGGTAACAGCTGGGCCATAGAGGGGTTGCATGCAAGGCCCATCAGCTGATCTGCTGCACCTGCAAATGCACTTTGGCGCTCGGACCATCAGACAAACAAGACTTTGGGGGGGTTGTTTTTGGAGCAATGAAGACTCATGCTTATGGCACCTTAAAGGTTTCCAAATGTATTGCAGCAAGAACCTCCATGGACTGGAGTCCGCGTTATCTCATGCAGTGAAGGTTATCAGTGCAGTTTGGCTAGGCTACATTTGTGAGGAACCAGAAAGTCTATGTCTTTGCTCACTTTTTCCCTGGGGCACAAATTACTATGATTGTTTAATCTATATAACGCTATCAGAGCACAATACGCATAGTCACCCACAGTGTAAGCAAAGAGAGAGGGGGAGATAGGTCTCTGCCCCAAGGAGAATCCAATCTAATCACCAACAGAAGATAAGATAATAGAAGGCAGGGGAGGAAACTAGTCTCATAGATAACAAAAGGATGGATGTGAACGAATTTGATTAGGTGATTTATTTTGGTGGGATATGTGGTTTGAGGGTTTAAGACAAAGGTGTTACATAATTTCAAAGAATCCATTTTGGCCTCATAACTTTTCCTTTTTAATTAGAGGATATCTCTACCCACTGCAGTCTGATCATCCAGTTTTGTATACCAGTTTTATTCCTGCATAGCAGGGGGTTGGACTAGATGACCCTTGGGGTCCTTTCCAACTCTACAATCCTATGATTCTATGATCCTTTGTGGCTTTTCACAAAGGTTTTCGGATACTGTTTTAGGGTGCTGAGGCGATTACTTTTCTTGATCTGGACACTATGGTTCTTTTAATGCAGCCTAGGATAGCAGTAGCGCTTTTTTAAAAAAAATTGCCTCTGCATCACACTGTTGACTCATGTTAAGCTTGTGGTCTATACATAAGTAGGCTTGGATCAGGAAAAACTTCATGAATGGAGGCCCCTCTTCTGGAGAAGGCCCATCTCTCTTAATGCTGATAATGGCAGTGTCTCAGGTATATTCTACCTTCATGGCGACACAATGCTGTACCCAAGGAAATAACTGCACTCACAACTTTCGCTTGTGCAACTGAACTTTCCCTCCTCCACCTCTTCCTCTTGTGCCCCCCAAATCAGATCTGGAGGAAAACCCAGAGTAGTTTTTGGTGGGGTGTGTGTGTGAGTCACGCAATGGGAGGAGAAGGAGGGGAAGTTCTGTTGCATGAGCTAAAGTCATTCCATGAACACAATGACTTTGTTGCATGCAGCTTATAGATACCCATTCCTTCTATTTCCTTCCTCTGGTGCACACATGGCAGATGTTTTCCCATTTTAAACAATCTGGTGGCGTTCGGTGTAACCACAGAATGGGCCAAAAAGGAGGTACTGTGTCTCCAAAAGAGGCTCAAGGTACTGCAAGTCGTCTTGAAGCGCGTTGCCTGCTTAATTATGAGCCTTCTGCAGTTTGCTACTTTTGAAAGGGACTTTCTCTTTAGTGCCATAATATGGGAACTAAATTTGATGTGCAGAGGGCTGCCAAATGAACAGAGCAACTGGACATTCCAAAAGCTTCTTGTTTCTGCTTTTAGAAGAATGCAAAGTTTCCAGTGCATAGGCTCGCGGGGGGGGGGAATGCCCCCCTGACCAGAGCATCAAACCACGTGTATTTCCTGGCTCAGGAGAGTGGCTGCAGGGTGCTTCACTTCCCAAGAGGAAGAGGAGGCCGCAATAGCAGCAAAACAGGCAACCAAGTAGCTATAACATAGCATGACAGCAGGCTAGTCTAGGGTATGTGCTCCATAGAAGTCTGATCTCCAACCCAGGGGAATGGCGGAGGTTCGAGAGGAACAGCAGGCGGGGCTGTCCGTGCTGCTTTCCAGTGGCCGCCACCTGAAGCCATTGCCTCAGCCTGCCTAATGATAGGGCCGGCCCTGCTACAGTCACAAGTGTGTGGAAAAGTGGTATCAGAGCATATTCACAGAGCTTTGAGGAAGTCGTCTGATTACGTATCACTTGATCCATTTTAATCTGACTCTGACAAATTCCATGATAGAAAGCCAATGGTGAGAGAACGGCAATCTACTTTTCCAGTTGCATTATCAAAAAAAGGGAGAGCACAGATTTGCATAAAAATGTGCAAACAGTTTTAGAAATAGTAAGCCTGATCTGCTCACCATAATAGGGAAGTGTAAGCTTTTTCAGGATGGCAAATCAGGGTGAACGCCCAACAAACAGGTCATTTGCAGGAGCCTTAGGCCTTTTCCTGCAAACATATGGACTAGAAACCTTTAAAAGTGGAAACGGAGGCTTTCTGAAGGCCAGGCTGAATATCAGCTTTACTCTGTGTTAATGGGAATATTGCTACCATAAAAGCGAATCCCTCTCCCCAAAGAGTAAAGCACCGAGGAAACCTGTTTAAAAGGCGCCACTCTTCAAAGCCATTTGAAATGTAGACAGCCTCAAGTGAGCTGGAGCAGCAAACACTTAATTGCTGTCTTGTCTGTCATCATGGCTAGCACTGAGGGTTAACAGGCAATCGTGCTGGCATGGGAGATGAATGAGGTCCCGGGATGGAACGGCAGTCCGAGGTCACTGCTCCAGCAGCCAAGTCCCGACGTGACCTTGGGGCGAGATAAGTGTCCTCGGCCCGTCCTCATCGCTGTCTCTTTCTATGATTACCTTTCTGCTATACAATCTCCCCCTCTCTCCTCCGAAATAATCTGGCAAGGTTACAGCTCTGCATGGGAAGAAGAAAACACCGCTTCCCCCTCGCACCAATTTTGCAAAAACAATGCATTTGGATGCAGCTCAAGTCTGTCTGTCGGGCAGAGTGGCACCTTTCCTAGCCACGTGTCCTACATTACAGAGGATGGTCCTCTAGTTGAAGGTTCCTGTTTTGGTTTTCTTCAACCTTGGGCCCTCATATATTATTGGACTTCAACTCCCATGGTTCCTGATCACTGGGTTAAGATGACTAGAGATGGTGGGAGGTTTGCGGAGCCAGAGTTGAAGAGCACTGCTTGGTATGAAGGCCTGTCTGGTGGTCTGTGCCCACTTTAAAGAGAAAGAGCCATAACAAGGATGGGGCGGTTTCTTGAAGAAAGGACAGCAGGAGCCTTGAAGCTGCTCATCAGCAGACAGAGCTAGAACACAAATCACCCAGTCACAGCTTTTCCCACTAGAGTAAAATGTATTACAGTAATTGTTTCTAAATTCCCCCCTATACATTTACGCATGCAGACGCCGTGCAAATAAGCCACCATTATTATTGTTTTGCCGACAAATCCCCTCTTTTTGGGTGATGCCGTTATTTTTTTATTAGCATTTTGTGAATGACAGAGATACAGACAGGACAAAAATAAAACGTAGAAATCAAATAGTAAAATAAGGTGGGAAGTGTTAAAATAACTCCTATTTCGTTTCAAAAGTGTCTTTATTTGTGAAATTGGATAGAGAAGTTTTTTTTCTCCCTCTAGAGCTTGTGGGACATGCAATGGAGCTGAACTTTGGAAGATTCAGGATACATAAAAGGAAGTGATTGTTTATGCAGTGTATAGTTAGACTGTGGAACTCTCTCCCACAAGAGTCAGTGGTAGAGGATTAGGCAAATTCATGGAGGAGAGGCCTTCTAGCCATGATGGCCATGCTCTGCCTCCCTCCACAGTTGCAGGCATCAACGCTTCTCAATAGCAGTTGATGGAAACCACAGGAGGGGAGAATGTTCTTGTGGTTTAATCCTGCTTGCTGGTCTCCAACTAACATCAGGTTGGCCCCTATGAGAACAGGATGCTGGTCTAGATGGGCCATTGGCCTGATGTCAGTTCTTACGTGAGCTTGTTTATTTGTTATAGTGTTTCTTTGTATGTTTGTTTGCTGAGTGAGGAAAGTATGTAATGCAATTGTATTGCTTGTATTCGCTTACTCTTAAAAACCCAATGCAAATTACCTTTTTAAACTGCAGTTGTTGTTTTTAAAAAACTTTATTACATTTTCAAAATTTACAAAGAAAGAATAAAAAGAATAAACAAATTGATCCTCAACTACATATTCTAAGATAAAAATAAATGTCACAAAGTACATAATAGAAATGTTGAAAGATCTAAGATAAACAGAATATCATTAAAAAAGAAAGAAAAAAGAAGAGAAAAAAGCTTTAAAAATACAAAAAACAAACATACTTTTCAAAGACAAGCATTATTTAGGAAGTTCTAACCCATACTTAAATATTCTGTACACCAAGCCCTCCATACTGTTTTGAGTCCCTTATAAATTTGTTGACTTCCGACTATCTCTTTGCGGTTTTGACTCAACTATTATAATTAAATAATCTGTGTTTGATTGTTTGTCCAAACAATAGGAATTTCCCCCTTTTTTCTGTGAAATTAATCTAAACACAACCAAGTGTTATTATTGGAACAATATTTATTAAGGTTTGAAGCAATCCCATTCTTTTTTAACCTTATCTACCGAGTGCTTTAAACCGCAGTTTGGAATAACTTGCAACATGCAGTGCAATATAACAGCCAACGACAAAGAATCTGCTTGGCCTTGTTTTAGCATACCATCCAACATTCCTCGGATGAAAGTAGGAACGTTTCTCACTCCCAACCAACTGACCCTCCTTGGACACCCAGTTTTTTTTGTCCCGTCCTGCCCTTTGCAGAGCATCTCCACCACCCAGCTCTCTGCCTGCACCTCAGAACCAGTGCATCAAACAAGGCTGGGCCTCGTCGCCAGCAGCCTCTCCTCCTCTTTGCTCACCCTCCAGCAGCAGCAGCAGTGACCATGGAGAGCCAAGGGGATGCACTCCCGCAGCTGCCACTGCTGCCACCACCGTCACTCAGGGCAAGCACCGGCTCATCCCCAAGCTCAACGGCAATGGTACTGACAGGGGAAATAGGCACATTCTGGGATCAAATCAGAAGCCAGGATGGCTTTCGTAATTCCAGGACTGTCCCTGGAAAATAGGGATACTTGGAGGGTATGAAATACTGTAGCTGAAACAACAGCTTAGAAACAGGTACTGTACTCTCTTTAACAGATGACTGGTTGTGGAGTTGTGCTAGATGGGAAATAAGAACTCAGTGCTCTCCCTCCCGCCCTCAATCTGCAGAAGCAAATCTATCTGTGGTTCCGGCTGCCATCTTTTAAAGTTCAGCCCTGTAAACTGTCCCTTTAAAGAGCTGCTTGATCATGTGATCATGAACACAGCGGGGAGTATTCAGAGTAGACCCACTGAAATTAATGAACATGACCAAGTTGGTTCCATTAATTTCAACAGGTCTATTCGGAGTGAAACTCAAGTTAACTACCACCCAATGGTTTCTTCCAGAGGCTGAGCTGCTGTTAAGAGGCACATAAGTAAGCCCCCTAGACAATGTGTTTCCGGTCAGCTGGCAAACTTCTGCCGAAGAGGAAATGTAAATATTTGGTCATAAAGCCGTGAAAGACCTTTCAGTACAGGCGCAAATGCAAGCCCCCCCTCTTTAATAATCCCTGCTTGCCTTTTTCAGTGGTTGAGTTGGTCTCGCCCCTACGGTATATCTGAGATGCCTGTAGATCTTACTGGGATTGTGAGAAGTGAGAAAAGGCAACAGGTCCCTTTCCCACAATGTAATATTTGGAGAGTATGAGGTCTGCTTCCTCCATCCAAACCCTGAGGTTTACCCCTCATATTGTTAGATGGATCATCCATGTCAAATTCAATAAGCAGTTCTTGTCCTCAAGAAGTGTACTGAGTCAAGCAAAAAGCCATTCAAGTCAAAAAACAATAATAATGTATATTTCTCTCTATATATATATAAATACGGGAAGAAAATTCCCTATATCCCAGGGAATCCCAGACAAATTAATAACACCAGAAGAAATTGAATTTCTGGGCACTTCAGTGTATTAGCCAAGATGTAATAGTTGGTGGATCAGACTTACAAAAACAATAATAAATAAGCTTGTATCTCATTGCTTTCGCACTAGACATATTGGGCTAAGAGAGAAAGAGAGGGAAAATATGTAGGACAGACTACAGAAAACAGTACTAAGTCCAGGAAGTTCAAACTTGGGGCCGCTCCAGATTTTACAGTGCATTCATGATTATTTGTGCTCACTATGATTTGGGGGTAGTTGTTGTTGTTTAGTCGTTTAGTCATGTCCAACTCTTCGTGACCCCATGGACCATAGCACGCCAGGCACTCCTGTCTTGCACTGCCTCCCACAATTTGGTCAGACTCATGTTGGTAGCTTTGAGAACACTGTCCAACCATCTCGTCCTCTGTCGTCCCCTTCTCCTAGTGCCCTCAATCTTTCCCAACATCAGGGTCTTTTCTAAGGATTCTTCTCTTCTCATGAGGTGGCCAAAGTATTGGAGCCTCAGATTCACGATCTGTCCTTCCAGTGAGCACTCAGGGCTGATTCCCTTCAGAATGGATAGGTTTGATCTTCTTGCAGTCCATGGGACTCTCAAGAGTCTCCTCCAGCACCATAATTCAAAAGCATCAATTCTTCGGCGATCAGCCTTCTTCCATACTTTTATATGTACTTTTATATGTACTTTTATATGTACTTTTTATATTTATACTTTTTAGCTCATTTTCACTTACTAGTGAGAAGTGAAAATGAGCTAAAAAGTATAAATTCCACCTTTAAAAAACCCAACTGATTCGCAATGAAGCAATCCTGCTTTTAATATTGTCTGGGGCAATAACAGGCAACTGTAGCTATGCTACCTGTGCCCAGATAGGGCTGCAGCTGGACCACCAGCCAAAGCTGATGGAAGGCACTCCTCACCAACAAAACCTCTTACGCCTTCAGTAACAGAAGTGGACCCAGAAGTACCAAGCTGCACACCTGCTCCTTTACGAGGAGCGAAACACCTTCCACAACAGGTAGAACCCTACCCATCCATTCTAAGGAACCAGGGCTGGATTTAGGCTTGATGAGGCCCTAAGCTACTGAAGGCCCTTTATATGTCCAGCTGTCCTTTGTCAACAACAAATTGTTGCTGTTTTTTTTTGTGTTGAATATGTGCTATATGGTAATTTATGGACCTAATAGGTATCTTATCACAAACATACTGGTGGCGAGATTCCTTCTAATGTAATCAAGCTGCCCACCTGGATCATCTCAGCCAATGTATCCGGCTACCATTCTCTGACTTGGTCGCACACAAACACCCTGCCCTTGCTCACCCTAATTGGACAGCGAACTTGCTTGAGCACGTGGGAAAGAAATGCCAGGCAAAAAACAAAAAAGCAAAGCAAAGCCATGCTGTACAAACTTTTGGCTGACTGTTCACCCCCTCGAGGAGCAGAGAAGCATATTGTTCGTTTAAGAGAAGTCTATAAATCAGTGCAAAAAAAACTTTTTACAAAATAATTGAAGGTAATAGGAACCATTTGTTTAAATAACATCTTCCTCATGCCCCAGAGGTGCAATAAAAGTTAGATTAATTGATAGTCTTTTATATCTCCCTGTGAAAGCTAAAGTAAGAGTTATCAGTGTCCATAGTTTGCATAGCTGCCAAGTTTTCCCTTTTCTCGCGAGGAAGCCTATTCAGCATAAGGGAAAATCCCTTAAAAAAAGGGATAACTTGGCAGCTATGATAGTTTGGGAAAGTTACAGATTCCTGACACCCAGCTCCTATCCAAATAACCCATTCCAAATAAGAAAAAAGAGCCACATTTATGTGACCCCCCCTTCCCCCCCGAAGATTTAAGAGATGAGAATTATTTGCTTAAACTGGGAAGTGAACTAGCTAGTGTGAGATCCCGACACAGATAGGATTTCTTATTCCCCCACCCCCTTTTCCTTTGTATCTCCTGTTTCAACATTTTCACCCCTTATGATAAAACTTACAGAAGGCTCATTTCTAATCCCCGGGTTAAAGATTCCTGAATCTGTCCTCACCCATGAGAAACAACACTTGAACTTAGAAATGAAAATAACATCAGAAACGTACCCATGGAATGCAGTGCAGGGCTCATCAGCTCTGGGTTAAATGCATTTAAGCCAGAGCAGAGTTGCCAACTGATGAGAAAATAACAGTCTGGGCTGCTGTTGCGCCTTTCGCCAGTAGTATGATGTTCAAAAACCAGCAAGGGAAGCTTTGTTTTCAGAGCAGGAGCTCACCATCATCACCTGCCAACAACTACAGATTAAGGTAAAGGTAAAGGGGCCCCTGACCATCAGGTCCAGTCGTGTCCGACTCTGGGGTTGCGGCGCTCATCTTGCTCTATAGGCCGAGGGAGCCGGCGTTTGTCCGCAGACAGCTTCCGGGTCATGTGGCCAGCATGACAAAGCTGCTTCTGGCAAACCAGAGCAGCGCACAGAAATGCCGTTTACCTTCCCGCCGGAGTGGTCCCTATTTATCTACTTGCACTTTGATGTGCTTTTGAACTGCTAGGTGGGCAGGAGCTGGGACCGAGCAACAGGAGCTCACCCCGTTGCAGGGATTCGAACCGCCGACCTTCTGATCAGCAAGCCCTAGATTCTGTGGTTTAACCCACAGTGCCACCTGGGTCCCTGGGTCCAGATTAAGGTACTATTATATTAAAGGTACAGTAACAAGGTCTGGTGTAATAGCTGGCAACTCTAGAAACTAATAATAATAATAATAATAATAATAATAATAATAATAATAATAGAAGAAGAAGAGGAAGAGGAAGAGGAAGAGGAAGAGGAAGAGGAAGAAGAAGAAGAAGAAGAAGAAGAAGAAGAAGAAGAAGAAGAAGAAGAAGAAGAAGAAGAAGACATCCCTACCGTATTTTCATCAAAGAAATGTTAAAGGGGAAGTCTTTAGCAACATCAGGAGGTGATAATGTTTTCCTCCACAGTGTAGGGCAGGCATCCCCAAACTGCGGCCCTCCAGATGTTTTGGCCTACAACTCCCATGATCCCTAGCTAACAGGACCAGTGGTCAGGGAAGATGGGAATTGTAGACCAAAACATCTGGAGGGCCGAAGTTTGGGGATGCCTGGTGTAGGGTATATTTTTCTGGAAACTGTGGGTCTGATTGCTAGTTACAGGTAGGTAGCCATGTTGGTCTGACATAGTCGAAACAAAATAGAAAAATTGCTTCCAGCAGCACCTTAGAGATCAACTAAGTTTGTCATTGGTATGAGCTTTCGTGTGCATGCACACGATTGCTGTTAAAACCACAGAAGACACATGGGCTTGTTTCTTTCTGGTCAGTTGGCAACACTGCACCTCTTCATTTTTGGGCTGGAAGCTCAAAGCAATTGGCATAACCAATCCAAACAATCTACTAGAGTCACAAGTTAAAATCTGCAAATCCGCCTCCCCTTTTAAGTAGCCAGTTTGTCAGTATAGAAAATCTCTGAAGCAGTGGCCTAGAAAAGGGGGGGGGGTGTTGGGTGCAGACCACCTCGGGTGTCATCACTGAGGGGGGTGACAAAATGGCAAAAATATGTGTTTTTAAAATAAAATAAAAATTGGGCTCAAGACACTTTAAAAAAACCAAAAATCTCCCGCACCCACCGCACCCACCCTTTCTACGCCACTGGTAGCTAGGTGAGGCAGGGGGCACTGGGTGCCACACTATGGAGCCTGCAGTGTGCCTGAGCCACACATCTCTCCTGAGTGGGAGGCGGGTGGACTGCCTGCAAGCTCCGCTCTGCTTTTTCGAGGTGGGCTTGTGTCTGCCCACCGCCTCAGCTGCCCTACAGCTGAGAGGGAGGCTACGGAGAGGCTCCACGCAGCGTGCCCTGCCTTGGCTCGCCCCGCCCCACCCCCATGGGCAACTTGCCCCGCCCCTCGCTGCAGGACGTGCGTGCCGCGCCGGCCACCCGAGTGAGTGGCTGGCTACGTCGCTGCTCTGAGGTGCAATAAAGCGGCAAAGAACGGAGCACCAGTGCAAGAGGGGCCACGCCGATCTGTCCTGGCCCTCAGCTGATGCAAAAGAAGCAAAAAGGTGTTTGCTCCATGCCTTTACAACATGCACATTTATATAGGTTGAAGCTATTTAATCAATTTCCCCCCCAAGCCTGCTAGGTTTTACTTCAATCAGCAGGGCTGCCAGGTTCTCCCTCTACCTTTACAACCATTGCTGAATTGGCAGGTAATAGAGCTTTGTTGTCCATCCCCTCCCACCCTTGCAGTCCACCTGCTCCTCTGCCTGCAGGTAGAGAGCAGGTGTGCCTCTCAGCAGGTGGAGAAATGGACAAAGCAGGACGGGGAGGGAGCTGGAATAACACAAGAGGAAGCAGCCACAGCTGCCACAGCCCCTGCCTTGCATGCTAATTCCTCAATGGACATGAATCCAAGAGAAACGCCAGGTTGTATCTCAGGGGACGGGACTATTCCTTAGCCATCATGGTGCCCCACGCAGGGCAAGAAGAGAAAAGACTAACCCCCAGCAGGCTCTGCAGTGGTTTCCTGTGGAATACGAGATTATTGCTAATATTTAATTATTGCTTTCAAGCTTTTGCAGCTGCAGAATGCCGCTTGGAGCTGTTTCTCGTGGCCAGGTCATGTGAATGTCTTATCCATGTGATCGTCTTGTGAGCTGCAGATGGTTTCTGGAGAGCTGCCGCTCCTGTCTTCATGTGAGCGAGTTGTGCGGATGAGTCACTCGCACAAATGCTTTTGATGTGGATGCGGTCAGAAGAATCCATCGGGAGATCATCCCTTAGTTACAAGTTGCTATTTCGGAGCAGGCCCTAGGGGCCGATCCGGATGATAGCTCCACCAGCTCAGACTGAAACACAACCAACAGCATGGGATGGTTCCTATCAGCTGCTTGGCCAATGGACATTCTTGGCCGACAGCATCCTGCACTCCTGGATTGCAGGCACTGAATATGCCGAAAAGGCACATTCAAACCCGAAACTAGAACTGTGCTACGAGATACTGTTGCTTTCCTGTTATATTATCTCTAAGAGCCAATCCAGACTTTCCACAAGTATGTCCTCCAAGCAAGGCAACATTTCAGAATGCAGGCATGTTTGAATGCTGCCCCACGCCAACAGCTCACTGCATGTGGAAATCAAGCACCTCAAGGAGAAGGATGTCAACTTGTTGCTAATAACAACAAGAATAAAAACTTTTCTCCAGCATTGATTACGGCAACCCTACAGGTGCACAGTGAGCAAAAAGGTAGCAACCCTAGTCAAGACAGTTTCCACTCTCACGTTAGCTGTTCACAAACAAGAATACTATGAAGAGTTATGCTGGATCAGACCTCTCTATCTTAGCATCCTGATTCCAATAGAGCCGATCCAAACACTTCCTGGGACGACCCCCCCCCAGCCCCCCCGACAGACTATGAAGGTTGCAAACCTCGGCTGTTGTACTCAGGGGTCTGTTATGGTATCTGAAGACTCCAGTCTCCATTAATGCACGTTTAAAGCATTAGTGCACGTTTAAAGCATTAGTGCACGTTTAAAGCACATGACTTTCTCCAAAGGATGTTGGGAATTGGAGTTTCACTACCACAGAGCTACAGCTCCCAGCACTTAAACTACAGTTCCCAGGATTCTTTGGGGGAACTCATGTACCGTTAATGTGTTTTATATGTATGGGGTCAATCCACCCTGTGAGAGGCATAGGGAATCTGTGGCTTTCCAAAAGTCGCTGGACTCCCAGCTCACATCATTTTTGACCATTCTTCATGCTGGCAGGGATTGATGGGAGCTGGAGCCCAGAAACATCTCTAGAGGACCACAGCTTGAGCCATCCCTGGATTTAGCTGTTGCGGCTATGGAAGACCATCTCCCACAAATTTGTCAGCTCCTCTGTTTCACTTCTCCCAGGAGCATCACTGCCCACCCTAAGCTGCTTTCCTGTTATATCATCTCTAAGAGCCAATCCAATTCCCTCACAGCAAGAAGTGAGGTTACAGGGAACCAGGCAGAGGGCCTTCTTGGTAGTGGTGCCTGCCCTGTGGAACACCCTCCCATCAGATGTCAAGGAAACAAAGAACTATCTGACTTTTAGAAGACATCTGAAGGTAGCCCTGTTTATGGAAGTTTTTAATGTTTGATGTTTTATTGATATTATGATTACTAGCTGGCCCGGCCATGTGTTGCTGTGGCTCAGTCTGTTAAATGGAGCCTCAGAGTCCCCCTGTTTTACATCCCGGCCCCTCCCACCACCCCCGGCCTCATTCCTGTGATTGGCCCCACCCTGTCCCAACCCATGACCTATCTCGCCCCCTCCTCCCCCCATCCCCCACCCAGGCGAGCCCCCACCTCCACTCGGCCCCAGTCTGGAATGCCGAGCAGAGATGCTGTGGAGAGAGAAGCTTTCCTAGGTGCAGTACCAGTGTAGCCATCGCTAGAGGGCGCTGTTTTGCAACCTCTCCTGTGCTCCCAGCATGCACTTTCATTTGAGTTGTGAGTTCTGGAACACATGGTTTTTTGGGTTTTACGTGGCCCAGGTGTGACATCTGTCTACGCAAATGATATAGGGTCACACTCATATTCGCTTGGGACGTTGTGTCAAAATTTGAACGCAATCGGTCAAGCAGTTTTGGAGAAAAGTGGAGACACACCCACATGGTTCACAAATTTATATATATAGATATTATTATTATTATTATTATTATTATTATTATTATTATTATTATTATTATTCTGTTGGGAGCATCCCAGAGTGAATGGGGAAACCTAGCCAATTGGGTGGGGTATAAATAATAAATTATTATTATTATTATTATTATTATTATTATTATTATTGGCCTTGATTACAGGGTGGGCTCCCCATCCAGATACACCAGCCAGACATTTCAATAGGCAGAAGCAAAGTGCAGGTCTGCGCCACGCGAAGGAACCTGCTTCAACTCTCTTCCACTGTGCACAGACGAAATGGATTTCTGCAGTACATAAGAAGCATTGAGTGAAATGCTCTCCCCTCCTTTCCTTTCCTTTCCTTTGGCCACTCGCCTCCCCCCCCCCCACATGAGCTTTTGATAAAGCAGCTCTGTCAAACAAGGGCTGAATAAATCATGATGTGTTACCAAGAAACATTACAGCTTTTAAAACAACCACCATGGCATTCTACCCCACAGACCGATGAGCCGGGGGATGCCAGATCCCTGACGCTCCGCAGCCACGCTGGAGCCAGCGCACATCTGGAGTGCAGTAAACGTACCCAGAAGCAAGAAAGCAGCTCTCTCAGGGTCAGGAGTACAGAGAGCGGCTGCTGACACCAGGCGCCACCCCAAAACCCACATGCATTTCCTTATGTAAACACATGTGGGCCAAGAGGCATCCACAGTCACCTTTCTCCAAAGCAAGCCCCATAAAACCGCCAGCAAAGTGAGGAACAATGTCACTATTATTGTTTTAGAGGAATTCCTCCAAAAGCAAAAGGTTGGGGGGGGGAGAGAGAGAGAGAGAAGGGGGGGAAGCAATTCTGGGCTGCCTGCAAGAGGGTGTCTTTTTGGGAAAGGGAAAGCAGACAGGCACACACATGGAGAGAAAGAGGGAGAGAGAGAATGAATGAATGAACGGAGTGCAAGGGAAAAGGCAGCACTTTCTCGCTCTTTTGCCATGGTCTTGAGCAGTTTTAACCTCTTCTGCTTAGTACATTTCTAAATCTGGGCAAGGAAAGTGTGGCTTTGCCTGCTCCTCACTCACACAAGGCAGTGCAGCTATCAGGGTAGCAAATTCTCATCCCCCTCCTCTTAACAGAGCACCTAATACATTCCTTCTTTTTTCCCTCATCTTATTTATTTATATAAAAATTGTATACTACTTTTTATCATAAAAGAATACATCAAAGCGGTCTAAAGCTATAGGAACATAAGGCCGTATGCCAAAACCATTAAAACGTCAAAAATATATTAAGGTAAAGGGACCCATGACCATTAGGTCCAGTCGTGACCAACTCTGGGGTTGCGGCGCTCATCTTGCTCTATTGGCCGAAGGAGCCAGCATACAGCTTCCGGGTCATGTGGCCAGCATGACAAAGCCGCTTCTGGCGAACCAGAGCAGCACACAGAAACATTGTTTACCTTCCCGCTGTAGCGGTACCTTATTTATCTATTTGCACTTTGACGTGCTTTTGAACTGCTAGGTTGGCAGGAGCTGGGACCGAGCGACGGGAGCTCACCCCGTCGCAGGGATTCGAACTGCCGACCTTCTGATCAGCAAGCCATAGGCTCTGTGGTTTAGCACGACGAAGCACCTAAAAGTTTCCTCAACATCTTCGTATAAAGCAGCACTTAAAATTACATGAGCTTGACACACTGTATTTTAGAAGAAAAGCCAGTCTCTGTCTGCGGGATCCCATGCTAATAGACAAAATGCTGTTGCAAAGGCCCTTATCTGCAAGCAGAAAGAGACTGCAGGGGGCCAGCACTTACCGTGAGTTCAGTTTCCTTGGAATGAAGTTCAGTGGAGACTACGGTTTACACACACACACACACACACACACACACCAAGGCGTATGTCCTACATTACAGAGAGCAGTCCTCTATTTGAATGGCTGCCTGGTCCAGGCCTGGTTTAAAGATAAAGAGCAGTTAAGGATGGAGAGCAGAGTTGCCCATCGAGACTTAGCCACTGAGCAGACACCTGGGCGGTTTCTGTCACTACGGTGAGATGTATGGTATTTCTATTCAAATTACACCAATTTTACATATATGCATTTTTGTGTAAATCTGCGGCCTCATTTGTGATCTATGCACAGCAAAGCTGCCCATCGGATTCTATACTGCAAAGATGTGTTATCCTGCTTCAGATGCCAAATCGTTGCCAGCAGGGTATAGAGCCAGTGGCGGAGAGCAGGCGGCGGTAGGACTGGCACATCCCGGGGGCAGGACGCGCTGCCCGCAGGGGCGTGGTGCCCAGGGGGGGGGGCAGCCACGATGGCACCCCACCGGGATCACGCTGCTGGGGGCGGTGCGCTCCCCCCCACTCCTCTTCCTCTGCCAGTGTATAGAGCAAAGGGGAAAAGTCACCCCCCCAAAAAAAAAATCTGAAAAGGTCCTACTTAACTGCAGGTATAGGCAGCTAGAGGCTTCACATCCCCTCAGCAAAGCTCCTCATTCGACAACCACCCCAACATACCCAAGAAAAGCCCTTTCCTAACACCCACACACACCAGGGGGAGGGAACCTTATGAAGACTGACCCAGTAGGCCCGCCTGTCAATCACCTGACATCACAGTGACATCGGTTGCAAGGTGCTTTGAAGTCCCAAAGTCCGGACTTCACCTTTTAAAGGAAAGCTTGAAAGCTTTTCCTTCCTCTGCTTTAAGGAGTGATTCCACGAATCAGGAAGGGGTTTGCATTAGAATCCCCTGCTAAAATGGAGCAGGAAAAGCTCCTTCCTTTTAGCAGGGGATTCCTATGCAAGCCCCTTCCTGAGACTGGCACACACAAGCTCTGGCGCCCCCATGTGTTGTCCTCCCTGGTTTTTTTGCCCTTTAAATCCTAGTGGGCAAGAGCCACCATTGTGGTGAACACATCACTTGGAAGCAGGTAAACACGGAGATAAAACTACTCAGGAATAATCCTTCAAATGATTCATTCCATCTTTATAGGATAGTTTGTGACATTCATTTCTATATTGATGGTCGTTCACCTGTTACACCTGTTGCAATAGCCCCTCTGTTTCCAACCTCCGGATTAATTATGTGTCTCGTTGTTTATTAAGGTTCCTATCTTTACCAGCACATTTGTGTTTATACATATATTTATAAGTGCTGAGATATAAAGATGTAAGGTGATGGTTTGTGCATAAGCTTAATCAATAATAATAATAATAATAATAATGATAATAATAATACAGTGGTGCCTCGCAAGACGATTTTAATTCATTCCACAAGTCAAATCGTTTTGTGAAAAATTTGTCTTGCGAATCGCGGTTTCCCATAGGAATGCATTGAAATTTCTCTTTTTTTGCCCATAGGAACGCATTAATTAAATCTCAATG